>NC_034186.2:16265269-16585269 GCF_002021735.2 Oncorhynchus kisutch | reverse complement strand
AGGACAACAACCTCTCCCTCAACATGATGAAGACTAAGGAGATGATTGTGGACTACTGGAAAAGGAGGACAGAGCGCGCCACCATTCTCATCGACGGAACTGTAGTGGAGCAGGTCGAGAGCTAAGTTCCTATCATGGTCCAAACACACCAAGACAGTCGTGAAGAGGGCACGACAAAACCTTTTCCCCCTCAGGAGACTAAAAAGATCTGGTATGTGTCCCCAGATCCTCAAAAAGTTATACAGCTGCACCATCGAGAGCATCCTGACCAGTTGCATCACCACCTGGTATGACAACTGCTCGGCATTCAACTGTAAGGCGCTAGAAAGGGTAATGCGTATGGCCCAGAACATCACTGGGGCCAAGCTTCCTGCCATCCAGGACCAATATACTAGGCGGTGTCAGAAGATGGCCCAAAGAATTGTCAAAGACCCCAGTCACCCAAGTCATAGACTGTTCTCTCTGCTACCGCACAGCAAGCGGTACCGGAGCGCCAAGTCTAGGTCCAAAACGCTCCTTTACAGCGTCTAACCCCAAGCCATAAGACTGCTGAACAATTAATCTAATGACCACCCAACTATTTACATTGACCTCCCCAGCTGCTTCGCGCTGTTTATTATCAATGCGTAGTCACTTTACCCCTACCATCATGTACAAACTACCTACCTACAGGTACCGGCACCCCTTGTATATGGCCTCGTTATTGTTATGTTATTGTATTACTTTTTATTAGATTTTTTACTTGAGTTTATTTAGTAAATATTTTCTCAACTCTATTTCTTGAACTGCGTTTTTGGCTAAGGGCTTGTAAATAAGCATTTCACAGTAAGTGACAAATCAAATTTGACTCGATTTGATTTGACACATGTATTTAGGAACATTCTCCCATTCTTCTCTGTACATCCTCTCAAGCTCTGTCAGGTTGAATGGGGAGTGTCACTGCACAGCTATTTTCAAAGATTTCAGCTATTTTTTCTCTCCAAAGAGTCTCATAGCAAAGGGTCTTAATTCTTATGTAAATAAGGTATTTCAGATGTATTTGCACAAATTTCGAAAAACCTGTTTTTGCTTTGTCATTATGGTGTATTTTGTGTAGATTGATAAGAAGTTTTTTAGTAATCAATTTTAGAATAAAGCTGTAACTTGAATACTTTCTACTTTCTGAATGCACTGTACAGTACACACATGACCTCAACCACACAGGGATGTATTAGTAAATAATAATGCTTTGGTTAACGCTGATTGTCATTCAGTGAATAAAGTAATGATCCCTATAGTTTCAATGCATTTTTCCATGATAGGTGGGTAAATGCCTGCGCAAAATCAAAAAGGTGCCCTCCACTACATCACTGGCTGGTTTAACAGCTATTACATCACTGGCTGGTTTAACAGCTACTACATCACTGGCTGGTTTAACAGCTACTACATCACTGGCTGGTTTAACAGCTACTACATCACTGGCTGGTTTAACAGCTACTACATCACTGGCTGGTTTAACAGCTACTACATCACTGGCTGGTTTAACAGCTACTACATCACTGGCTGGTTTAACAGCTACTACATCACTGGCTGGTTTAACAGCTACTACATCACTGGCTGGTTTAACACAACAGAATGTGACATAACAGCAGAATGCTTTAAAGTGATAAAATGTGGTCTGACCATGTCTGACCAATGTTGTCCACTGCAAAGCTGTAGACTTTCAAGTCACTGCAATTGCTGGGGTTTCCCCATTGGGCACAGACGTCAATTCAACGTCTATTCCGCATTGGTTCAACATAATTTCATTGAAATTACGTGGAAATAACTGAGTCAACCAGTGTGTGACCAGTGGGTATTTTGCTCTGAACACCGAAGTGTAGGTTAACATAAGCAGACTATGACTGTGGCCCTACATAAAAAAATATATGTTTATCTCTCACAGACATGGCAGGGTATGGAGATTTACGTCAAGTCACGTTTTATCCATCACTCTCACTCTCTCTCTATTCGTCTTTACGTGTATATGTTTGTCTCTCTCCCTCTCTCAATCTCTCTTTCTCCCTCTCTCCCCATCCATTTCTGTCTCCATCACTCTCACTCTCTCTCTATTCATCTTTACATGTATATGTATGTCTCTCTCCCTCTCTCAATCTACCTTTCTCCCTCTCTCCCCATCCATTTCTGTCTCCATCTCTCTACTTCTCTCTCTCGTCCATCTCCTCTGTGGACGGGAGAAGATTTCCTCCCCCTGCTGTGACCTATAAAAAGGATCATGCTCCATCGACTCCTGTGCCAGATTCACCTAGCCATGCCACCAAAGTGATAGCGTAGAGTAAAGAAGCTTTTTCAAAGTTTTGACAAACTGCCAACTTCCCTCTGACTGGGCTAAACATGATGGAGGATGAAGGTTGACTTGAGTTACGGGGAGGGGTAGATGGAGAGAGAGAGGAACAGTGGGTTGTTGTTGACAGGTGCTCTGGATCAAGGCCAGTTTTAGGACGTGTGGTGTGGAAGTGTCTATGTGTCGAGGGTTAAATCTGAGGTTTTGTACATGAAAGTACAATCAGGGCTGCCTGATTCTCTTGTCAAGATTAACTTTAATCTAAAGAGTTGATTTTCGTTGGGATGTTTCGGAGAAGCTTGTCTGTTAAGTCTGCAGAGTTTTCTGTCCTACTGTCCATTCTACTATTCCTCCCTGTTAGCTCTCCTTTTCAGTAATTCAGAGTAATTGTCAGACTAGGATATCGCTCTGCGCTATTGGCTACACCTGTTGAATACTGAGCTGCCATCAGAAACTAACTTCATAACAACTGTCAGCAGTCAGTCGGAGTCAATGTGTTAGGTCTAAGCAAAAACTATAATCTGATCAATTCAAGACCACTCCAACACCTGTTGCAATGCACTGCAATACATCCCACTGGGGGAAAAAACTGGTTGAATCAACATTGTTTCCACGTTACTTCAACAACAAAAATGAGTGTGATGACGTTGAATCAACGTGGAAAAGTGATTGGAATTTCGTATTTTCTTCATCCAACTTTTAACCTAAGTCCCATGACATGGTGACATTTTGTGTTGATTTCATGTTGAATTCAGGTTAGTTGACAACTCAACCAAATGTAAATCAAAACCAGAAGTTGAACTGGACTGCCTAGTGGGATGAAAGCTACTGCCAGTATCTGAAACGGATCTATATTCTGGACCACCATCTCCAGCTATGTTATTTTATACAATGACCTTGATCACAGATGTACACACTCCCTCATACACAAACACTCTCACACATACAAACACTCCGACAAACACTCCCTCATACACAAACACTCCCACACACACAAACACTTCCTCATACACAAACACTCCCTCATACACAAACACAAACACTCACACAAACATTCCGACAAACACATACACTCCCTCATACACAAACACTCCCACACACACAAACACTCCCACACACACAAACACTCCCACACACACGAGCACTCCCTCATACACAAACACTCCCACACACACAAACATTCCGACAAACACAAACACTCCCTCATACACAAACACTCCCACACACACAAACACTCCCACACACACGAGCACTCCCTCATTTACAAACACTCCCACACACACAAACACTCCCTCATACATAAACACTCCCACACATTGACAGCCAGGGCCAGCTCATTCTTACAACATAATATGCACTTAAAGTATATGCTCCCAACCCACACACACACACACAATTCCACAAAAACCGCGTACCATTTTATATTGGCTGTAGAATTTACATGACTAGAAAGAGAAATGGAATAATTAATGAGCCTTGACTGTACCTTGACTAATGCAGACACTGAAAGGAAAATATCATGGACAGAATGAAACACACACTTCCCTGCACAACACACACACTTCCCTGCATGAGACACACACTAGAGGTCGTCTTTGAGGAACAGAACAAAATTCTCAGAATTCTGCATTTAACGTTTAACATGAGTACTGCACAAACTTTTTGCAATGACATAAGAGTTCCTTGAAAAGTAACTTCATTGCACAACCTCCTTAAAATATAAAACCATTATTTCTAAAATGTTTTACCCAAATTGTACCTGAAAGTAAATTTTCCTTTTGTCGAGTACTTCACTACTGCATGTGAAATGTCAATAGCATGCTGTCATCCTCACTACCTGTCATCCTCTACCGGTCATCCTCAATACCTGTCATCCTCAATATCTGTCATCCTCACTACCGGTCATCCTCACTACCGGTCATCCTCAATACCTGTCATCCTCATTACCTGTCAACCTCAATACCTGCCATCCTCAATACTGGTCATCTTCAATAACGGCTTATTTGTTTTCTCCACCCCTCCTCCCACCCCCCCAACCCGCCCTCCACAGGAAGTGAAGTATTTCCAGTTCCCTGGAGAGCTGCTGATGAGGATGTTGAAGATGCTCATCCTTCCGCTTGTTGTGTCCAGGTAAGCTACAGTCACAGCATGTTACGACATTATAGAGTCTATAGAGCCTACCATCTCTAGTAAAGTTAAGCAGCCAGCTCTCTATTCTGGTGTGGCTAAAATGGCACCATTATAGTGCATCACTTACTATGGACCCAGCTGGTCAAAAGTAGTGCACTATTATATATAGGGAATGGTGTGAAATTTCAGATGTAACTACAGTCACAGCTCTATTATGGTGTCCTCCTGTAGATGATAAGATACTCCTCTTCAGAGGCCCTTCATAGAAACACCAGCACAAACACACACATCTATCATATAAACCCACTCACACACACACACATATACCATATAAACCCCCTCACACACGCACACAACTATCATGTAAACCCCCTCACACACACACACACATACAGTGGGGCAAAAAAGTATTTAGTCAGCCACCAATTGTGCAAGTTCTCCCACTTAAAAAGATGAGAGAGGCCTATAATTTTCATCATAGGTACACTTCAACTATGACAGACAAAATGAGAAAAAAAATCCAGAAGATCACATTGTAGGATTTTTTATGAATTTATTTGCAAATTATGGTGGAAAATAAGTATTTGGTCACCTACAAACAAGCAAGATTTCTGGCTCTCACAGACCTGTAAATTCTTCTTAAAGAGGCTCCTCTGTCCTCCACTCGTTACCTGTATTAATGGCACCTGTTTGAACTTGTTATCAGTATAAAAGACACCTGTCCACAACATCTAACAGTCACACTCCAAACTCCACTATGGCCAAGACCAAAGAGCTGTCAACGGACACCAGAAACAACATTGTAGACCTGCACCAGGCTGAGAAGACTGAATCTGCAATAGGTAAGCAGCTTGGTTTGAAGAAATCAACTGTGGGAGCAAATATTAGGAAATGGAAGACATACAAGACCAATGATAATCTCCCTCGATCTGGGGCTCCACGCAAGATCTCACCCCGTGGTGTCAAAAATGATCACAAGAACGGTGAGCAAAAATCCCAGAACCACACGGGGGGACCTAGTGAATGACCTGCAGAGAGCTGGGACCAAAGTAACAAAGCCTACCATCAGTAACACACTACGCCGCCAGGGACTCAAATCCTGCAGTGCCAGACGTGTCCCCCTGCTTAAGCCAGTACATGTCCAGGCCCGTCTGAAGTTTGCTAGAGAGCATTTGGATGATCCAGAAGAAGATTGGGAGAATGTCATATGGTCAGATGAAACCAAAATATAACTTTTTGGTAAAAACTCAACTCGTCGTGTTTGGAGGACAAAGAATGCTGAGTTGCATCCAAAGAACACCATACCTACTGTGAAGCATGGGGGTGGAAACATCATGCTTTGGGGCTGTTTTTCTGCAAAGGGACCAGGACGACTGATCAGTGTAAAGGAAAGAATGAATGGGGCCATGTATTTTTGAGATTTTGAGTGAAAACCTCCTTCCATCAGCAAGGGCATTGAAGATGAAATGTGGCTGGGTCTTTCAGCATGACAATGATCCCAAACACACCGCCCGGGCAATGAAGGAGTGGTTCCTTAAGTAGCATTTCAAGGTCCTGGAGTGGCCTAGCCAGTCTCCAATCTCAACCCCATAGAAAATCTTTGGAGGGAGTTGAAGGTCTATGTGGCCCAGCAACAGCCCCAAAACATCACTGCTCTAGAGGAGAGCATGGAGGAATGGGCCAAAATACCAGCAACAGTGTGTGAAAACCTTGTGAAGACTTACAGAAAACGTTTGACCTCTGTCATTGCCAACAAAGGGTATATAACAAAGTATTGAGATAAACTTTTGTTATTGAACAAATACTTATTTTCCACCATCATTTGCAAATAAATTCATTAAAAATCCTACAATGTGATTTTCTGGATTTTTCCCCCCTCATTTTGTCTGTCATAGTTGAAGTGTACCTATGATGAAAATTACAGGCCTCTCTCATCTTTTTAAGTGGGAGAACTTGCACAATTGGTGGCTGACTAAATACTTTTTTGCCCCACTGTATATCATAGAAACCCCCTCACACACACACACACACACACACATACACAGACACACACACACGCGCACACACACACACACACACACACACACACACACACACACACACACACACACACACACACACACACACACACACACACACACATATCATAGAAACACTTTCACAAACACCCTCACACACACACATCATATAAACCCCCTCACACACACTCACACACACACATATACCATATAAATCCCCTCACACACACACATATATCATAGAAACCCCCTCACACACACACACACACACACACATACACAGACACACACACACGCGCACACACACACACACACACACACATACACAGACACACACACACGCGCACACACACACACACACACACACACACACACACACATACACAGACACACACACGTGCACACACACACACACACACACATCTATCATAGAAACACGTTCACAAACACCCTCACACACATCATATAAACCCCCTCACACACACTCACACACACACACATCTATCATATAAACCACCTCACACACATCTATCATAGAAACACACGTCTATCATAGAAACCCTCATCGCGCTTCGTTGGGAAAGTGCAAAGAAGGCATGCAAGAAAGGCATTTCAATGTGCGTGTGCACGTGACAATAAATACAAGGAGATTAGAGGACCCTCTCTGATCTAAACAAAAGATAGTGAGAACAGATATTGACTTTCTTTTTGACTTTGGTTTCCTTCAGTTGTCAACTTATTGGTTGCCATTGTGCCTTTAATCAGTGAGCAAGACAGATAAAAAAAAAGCCATTGATCTGATTTGACTGTCTGGGAGATGTTGACCAGCAATACGTTATGAATCACTAATATATACTGTCTTCAGAGATTCCACTTGTGAGAGTTGTTCTGGGAATTCAATTGACTTTTTTTCTGTTGTGCTTATGAAGATGTTCTCTGAGGACTTTGTGTTACTTCGTGGTGATGAAATAGAAAGAAATGTAATGATATAGGTTTTGTTAAATGACAGTATCATTATCATGCAGAGTGGAGGTGAAATATTGACTGAGAGTGATTCGTGAGAGAGGAGCCAATCCTTTGATGTGTTGCTTCACCCGGCTGAGTGTGATTGATGTATTATCTATGAGCTATGATTATCATCAAGTCAAAATAAAGTAAACTACATAATGATAAGATGTAATGTGAGATGCAACCTGTCGGTACAGTCCTACTTGCTCCTGATCTCTGTGGCCGATGTGAGGCAACAGAAGGCTGCCGGCCCAGAAGGCATCCCAACCCGTGTCCTCAGAGCATGTACAGACCAGCTGGCTGGAGAGATTAAGGACATATTCAATCTCTCCCTATCCCAGTCTGTTGTCCCCATTTGCTTCAAGATGTCCACCATTGTTCCTGAACTCAAGAAAAAGAGAGTACCTGAACTAAGTGACTCGCCACATAGCACTCACTTGTGTAATCATTAAGTGCTTTGATAGGCTAGTTAAGGACCATATCACCTCCACCTTACCTGACACCCTAGACACACTACAATTTGCATACCACCCCAACAAATCCAAGGACGACACAATCACCATTGCACTGCACACTGCCCTATTCCACCTGGACAAGAAGAATACCTGCAGTGCATTCGGAAAGTATTCAGACCCCTTGACTTTTTCAACATTTTGTTACATTACAGCCTTAATCTAAAATGAGATTCAATAGTTTTTTCCCCCCTCATCAATCTACACATAATACCCCAAAATGACAAAGCAAAAACAGGTTTTTAGAAATTCATGCAAAAAAATGTTTTTTAAATCATGGAAATATCACATTTACGAGTCTTCTTGGGTATGACGCTACAAGCTTGGCACACATGTACTTGGGAAGTTTTTCCTATTCTTCTCTGTAGATCCTCTCAAACTCTGTCAGGTTGGATGGGGAGCGTTGCTGCACAGCTATTTTCAGGTCTCTCCAGAGATGTTCAGGCTCTGGCTAGGTCACTCAAGGGCATTCAGAGACTTGTCCCGAAGCCACTCCTGCGTTGTCTTAGCTTTGTGCTTAGGGTCGTTGTCCTGTTGGAAGGTGAACCTTCGCCCCAGTCTGTGGTCCTGAGCACTCTGGAGCAGGTCCTTTATCAAGGATCTCTCTGTACTTTGCTCCTTTCATCTTTACCTCAATCCTGACTTGTCTCCCAGTCCCTGCCGCTGAAAAACATTCCCACAGCATGATGCTGCCGTTTCTTCACTCAATGGATCCCGGAGGTCCTAGGCATAATCAACTTCACCAAGCCGTTGGAAATCGAACGCGCCCACAGAACATCAACGCCAAAACCCGGCCAGATGAGCCCCCACGGGCCATCCTGATCATGTTCCTCCGTTTCCAGGACAGAGAGAAGATACTGCAACTCGCAAAAGCCAAAGGGGAAATCACCATCGATGGCAAGAGGGTCAGCCTTTTCCCAGATATGAGAGCGGATCTCCCCAGACGTCGCAAACAGTACAGACGTGCCGCCAAAGCACTGAAGGAGAAGAACATCACTGGCTACCTCATCCATCGGGGTGGGTGGGGATTCTGTTTTTTTTTTCTTTTTCTATGTTTATTGTTGTTTCCTTCCTAAAGAGACACATAGGTCACTTCAGTGTTAAAACTAAAGTTGAAACATTTCTTGACTATTTACATATAAAATATTTCTATTCGGTTACATATTTGAAACCCAACCTATGCTTAATCCACTAAAATATGTCACATTCAACGTAAAAGGTCTTAACAGTCCGATTAAGAGGAAAAGAGTACATACATACCTTAAGAAATTAAAGGCTGACATTGTGCTTTTAAAAGAAACACATCTTACAGCCAGTGAACACAAGAAATTGAAGAGGGAATGGGTAGGACAAGATTTTGTGTCCTCTTTTAACTCCAAAGCTAGAGGAACTGCAATTTTGATAAGTAGACACGTCCCCTTCTGCGTCAACAGCATCATCTCTGATCCCTCTGGCAGGTTTGTTTTAGTGCAGGGGAATATGTTTTCGGAGTCTTGGACACTATTGAATATTTATGCTCCTAACTTCGATAACCATATTTTTATTCAGAATGTCTTCCTTCAGGTTGCTCATGCCCCACCAGGATGGCTACTGGTTGGAGGAGATTTTAATTTTTGTTTAGATACAGTTCTTGATAGGTCCTCTGATAAACCCTCACTTCTTACCAAAGCCGGCAAGCTCACCATTTCATTCATGAAAGATCTTAATTTGCTAGACATCTGGAGACAGTTGCACCCACAAGATAGGGACTACTCTTTTTATTCACACCCACACAACACACACACACACGCATAGATAACTTTTTACTATCGACCCAACTGTTTCATAGTGTTAGATATCGAGTATCTCCCCAGATTGCTTAGTGACCATTCTCCTCTGGTATTATCAATCTCCATTCCCACCAAGGTAAATGGAGCATATAGATGGAGACTAAATTTTACACTCCTAAAGCAACCTGAAATTTGTGCATTCATCAAAGAGCAGATCAATATTTTTACTTTGACAAACAAACCCTCTGCTCCTGACAGTTTCATTCTTTGGGACACATTGAAAGCTATCTGAGGGAACAGATCATTTCCTACACTAAAGGGCTGAAGAGAAAACACTGTGCAGAAATGAATGTCCTTGAATCTGAAATCTCGAAGCTAGAGAAAACCTACCAAAGAGGCCCGACTAAAGATCTATACAGGCTTTTGGTAAATAAAAAACTGAAATATAATATTCTGAACACATATCAAGCTGAGAGGGTCATCACTAAAACAAAACAGCGTTATTACGAGCTTGGAGAGAAAGCAAACCAAGTATTGGCATGGCAACTGAAAGCAGCGGAAAGTAAGAGAACAATTAATGCTATAAAAACTCTTACTAATGAGATATCTTTCGACCCTACTGAAATTAATGATACTTTTAAGAAATACTACGAAGACCTCTACACTTTCCATTCAAGTGATGATCTATCAGAGATCGACTCCTTTCTCTCCACTCTCAACCTCCCATGCCTGTCAGAGGAAGACAGAGAGCGCCTGAGTGAACAGTTCTCAGTTCCTGAATTGTTGGAGGCCATTAAATCCTTACCTTCTAATAAATCTCCTGGGGAGGATGGCTTCCCTCCAGAGTTCCATAAGGAATATAGGGAGCTGTTGGCCCCCTACCTTATGGAGGTACTTAAAAAAGCCGGGGAAGACCACTGCTTTCCAGAGTCTTTCTCTCAAGCAGTGATTACTGTAATCCACAAGAAAGGGAAAAACCCGTTTAAGTGCACCTCCTACAGACCAACGTTTCTCCTTAACACGGATTGTAAACTGGTCGCCAAGATGCTATCTAAGAGACTGGAGTCATGTCTTCCCCTGTTGGTCAACCCGGATCAGACTGGCTTCATAATTAATAGATTGTCTTCCAATAATCTCAGAAGGTTATTTGATATAATTCACCTTGCTAACAAAAACAAAATACCGAGTGTCGCAGTCTCCCTCGACGCTGAAAAGGCCTTTGATAGGGTTGAATGGCCATACCTCTTTCACGTCTTGGAAAAGTTTGGTTTAGGTACCGTGTTTGTAAATTTGATAAAATCACTCTACAAATCTCCTAGAGCTAGGATTTCTACCAATGGCATTACTTCCTCCTCTTTCCCTCTCTATAGGGGGAACAGACAAGGTTGCCCAACTAGCCCCCCCTCTTTGCCCTCACCATGGCTGAGGCTATTAGAACGTGCCCTGACATACATGGCTTTTAGGTGGGCCCCCATACCCATAAATGATCACTCTTTGCGGATGACCTTATCTTATTTCTAACAGACCCAGAACACTCCCTCTCTCACTTACAGAACCTATTACAGTGTTATAGTTCTTTCTCTGGATATAAGGTCAATTTTGATAAAAGCGAAATATTACCATTGTCTGTCTTTGACCATCATACCACCAAGCACAAGTTTTCTTTT
Organism: Oncorhynchus kisutch; assembly: GCF_002021735.2. Classification (NCBI taxonomy): domain Eukaryota; kingdom Metazoa; phylum Chordata; class Actinopteri; order Salmoniformes; family Salmonidae; genus Oncorhynchus; species Oncorhynchus kisutch. The sequence goes on along the minus strand of NC_034186.2, from coordinate 16,573,842 downwards.
AAATGGTTGCCTATGGGCTTCACATATTTGGGCACAATGGTGGATGGTAACCTGAACAACCTATATAAACTCCATCTGGTCTGCTTGTTGCAAAAGGTGGAGGGTGACCTTTGTAAATGGATGGACATGCCTCTCACTCTACTGGGTAGAATAAATGTCATTAAAATGAATGTCCTCCCTAGATTTCTATATTTGTTTCAATCTCTCCCCATCCTTGTGCCCGCAGCATTCTTTTCCTCTCTGGACAAGCTGACCAGATGGTTTATCTGGCACGGCAAAACCCCTAGGGTTGGCCTGGATAAGCTGACCCTTGATTACGGTCAAGGGGGCATGAACTTCCCCAATTTTAGAATGTACTACTGGGCTGCACAGTCTAGGTTTCTGGCTCAGAGGTTTTATAATGGTCCCTCTCAATCATGGTTGAACATTGAAAACCAATGGTAGTAGTAGCAGCATTACCAATAGTAGTAGTAGTAGTAGCAGCATTACTAATAGTAGTAGTAGCGGCATTACCAAGAGTAGTAGTAGCAGCAGGAGTACCAATAGTGGTAGTAGCAGCAGATTTTACAATGGTAGTAGTAGCAGCATTACCAATAGTAGTAGTAGTAGCAGCAGTACCAATAGTAGTAGTAGCAGCAGATTTACCAATGGTAGTAGTAGTTGTAGCAGCATTACTAATAGTAGTAGTAGCAGCAGCAGTACCAATAGTAGTACTAGTAGCGGCATTACCAATAGTAGTAGTAGTAGCAGCATTACCAATAGTAGTAGTAGTAGGTAGTAGCAGCATTACTAATAGTAGTAGTTGCGGCATTACCAATAGTACTAGTAGCAGCAGATTTACCAATGGTAGTAGTAGCAGCAGATTTACCAATGGTAGTAGGAGCAGCATTACCAATAGTAGTAGTAATTGGAGCAGCATACCAATAATAGTTGTAGCAGCAGCATTACAAATTGTAAAAGCAGCAGCAGTACCAATAGTAGTAGTAGCAGCAGCAGTACCAATAGTAGTAGTAGCAGCAGTACCAATAGTAGTAGCAGCAGCAGCAGTACCAATAGTAGTAGCAGCAGCAGCAGTACCAATAGTAGTAGTAGCAGCAGTACCAATAGTAGTAGTAGCAGCAGCAGTACTAATAGTAGTAGTAGTAGTAGCAGCATTACTAATAGTAGTAGTAGCAGCAGCAGTACCAATAGTAGTACTAGTAGCGGCATTACCAATAGTAGTAGTAGAAGCAGCAGTACCAATAGTAGTAGTAGTAGCAGCATTACTAATAGTAGTAGTAGCGGCATTACCAAGAGTAGTAGTAGCAGCAGGAGTACCAATAGTGGTAGTAGCAGCAGATTTTACAATGGTAGTAGTAGCAGCATTACCAATAGTAGTAGTAGTAGCAGCAGTACCAATAGTAGTAGTAGCAGCAGATTTACCAATGGTAGTAGTAGTTGTAGCAGCATTACTAATAGTAGTAGTAGTAGTAGCAGCAATACTAATAGTAGTAGTAGCAGCAGCAGTACCAATAGTAGTACTAGTAGCGGCATTACCAATAGTAGTAGTAGTAGCAGCATTACCAATAGTAGTAGTAGTAGGTAGTAGCAGCATTACTAATAGTAGTAGTTGCGGCATTACCAATAGTAGTAGTAGCAGCAGATTTACCAATGGTAGTAGTAGCAGCAGATTTACCAATGGTAGTAGGAGCAGCATTACCAATAGTAGTAGTAATTGGAGCAGCATTACCAATAGTAGTTGTAGCAGCACCATTACAAATTGTAAAAGCAGCAGCAGTACCAATAGTAGTAGTAGCAGCAGCAGTACCAATAGTAGTAGAAGCAGCAGTACCAATAGTAGTGGTAGCAGCAGCAGTACCAATATTAGTAGCAACAGCAGTACCAATAGTAGTAGCAGCAGCAGCAGTACCAATAGTAGTAGTAGCAGCAGCAGCAGTACCAATAGTAGTAGTAGCAGCAGTACCAATAGTAGTGTTAGCAGCAGCAGTACCAATAGTAGTAGTAGCAGCAGATTTACCAATGGTAGTAGTAGCAGCATTACCAATAGTAGTAGTAGTAGTTGTATCAGCATTACTAATAGTAGTAGTAGCGGCATTACCAATAGTAGTAGTAGCAGCAGATTTACCAATGGTAGTAGTAGGTGTAGTAGCATTACTAATAGTAGTAGTAGTTGCAGCATAACTAAAAGCAGTAGTAGTAGTAGCAGCAGCAGTACCAATAGTAGTACTAGTAGCGGCATTACCAATAGTAGTAGTAGCAGCAGTTGTACCAATAGTAGTAGCAGCAGCAGCAGTACCAATAGTAGTAGTAGCAGCAGTACCAATAGTAGTAGTAGCAGCAGCAGTACCAATAGTAGTAGTAGCAGCAGTACCAATAGTAGTGTTAGCAGCAGCAGTACCAATAGTAGTAGTAGCAGCAGATTTACCAATGGTAGTAGTAGCAGCATTACCAATAGTAGTAGTAGTAGTTGTATCAGCATTACTAATAGTAGTAGTAGCGGCATTACCAATAGTAGTAGTAGCAGCAGATTTACCAATGGTAGTAGTAGGTGTAGTAGCATTACTAATAGTAGTAGTAGTTGCAGCATAACTAAAAGCAGTAGTAGTAGTAGCAGCAGCAGTACCAATAGTAGTACTAGTAGCGGCATTACCAATAGTAGTAGTAGCAGCAGTTGTACCAATAGTAGTAGCAGCAGCAGCAGTACCAATAGTAGTAGTAGCAGCAGTACCAATAGTAGTGGTAGCAGCAGCAGTACCAATATTAGTAGTAGCAGCAGTACCAATAGTAGTGGTAGCAGCAGCAGTAGCAATAGTAGTAGTAGCAGCAGATTTACCAATGGTAGTAGTAGCAGCATTACCAATAGTAGTAGTAGTAGTAGTAGCAGCATTACTAATAGTAGTAGTAGCGGCATTACCAAGAGTAGTAGTAGCAGCAGGAGTACCAATAGTGGTAGTAGCAGCAGATTTTACAATGGTAGTAGTAGCAGCATTACCAATAGTAGTAGTAGTAGCAGCAGTACCAATAGTAGTAGTAGCAGCAGATTTACCAATGGTAGTAGTAGTTGTAGCAGCATTACTAATAGTAGTAGTAGTAGTAGCAGCAATACTAATAGTAGTAGTAGCAGCAGCAGTACCAATAGTAGTACTAGTAGCGGCATTACCAATAGTAGTAGTAGTAGCAGCATTACCAATAGTAGTAGTAGTAGGTAGTAGCAGCATTACTAATAGTAGTAGTTGCGGCATTACCAATAGTAGTAGTAGCAGCAGATTTACCAATGGTAGTAGTAGCAGCAGATTTACCAATGGTAGTAGGAGCAGCATTACCAATAGTAGTAGTAATTGGAGCAGCATTACCAATAGTAGTTGTAGCAGCACCATTACAAATTGTAAAAGCAGCAGCAGTACCAATAGTAGTAGTAGCAGCAGCAGTACCAATAGTAGTAGAAGCAGCAGTACCAATAGTAGTGGTAGCAGCAGCAGTACCAATATTAGTAGCAACAGCAGTACCAATAGTAGTAGCAGCAGCAGCAGTACCAATAGTAGTAGTAGCAGCAGTACCAATAGTAGTGTTAGCAGCAGCAGTACCAATAGTAGTAGTAGCAGCAGATTTACCAATGGTAGTAGTAGCAGCATTACCAATAGTAGTAGTAGTAGTTGTATCAGCATTACTAATAGTAGTAGTAGCGGCATTACCAATAGTAGTAGTAGCAGCAGATTTACCAATGGTAGTAGTAGTTGTAGCATCATTACTAATAGTAGTAGTAGGTGTAGCAGAATTACTAATAGTAGTAGCATTACTAATAGTAGTAGTAGTAGTAGCAGCATTACTAATAGTAGTAGTAGTAGTAGCAGTATTACTAATAGTAGTAGTAGCGGCATTACCAATAGTAGTAGTAGCAGCAGATTTACCAATGGTAGTAGTAGCAGCAGATTTACCAATGGTAGTAGTAGCAGCAGATTTACCAATGGTAGTAGTAGCAGCATTACCAATAGTAGTAGTAATTGGAGCAGCATTACCAATAGCAGTTGTAGCAGCAGCATTACAAATTGTAAAAGTAGCAGCAGTACCAATAGTAGTAGTAGCAGCAGCAGTACTAATAGTAGTAGTAGCAGCAGTACCAATAGTAATAGCAGCAGCAGCAGTACCAATAGTAGTAGTAGCAGCAGTACCAATAGTAGTGGTAGCAGCAGTACCAATAGTAATAGCAGCAGCAGCAGTACCAATAGTAGTAGTAGTAGCAGCAGTACCAATAGTAGTAGTAGTAGCAGCAGTACCAATAGTAATAGCAGCAGCAGCAGTACCAATAGTAGTAGTAGTAGCAGCAGTACCAATAGTAATAGCAGCAGCAGCAGTACCAATAGTAGTAGTAGTAGCAGCAGTACCAATAGTAATAGCAGCAGCAGCAGTACCAATAGTAATAGCAGCAGCAGCAGTACCAATAGTAGTAGTAGTAGCAGCAGTACCAATAGTAGTAGTAGCAGCAGCAGTACTAATAGTAGTAGTAGTAGTAGCAGCATTACTAATAGTAGTAGTAGCAGCAGCAGTACCAATAGTAGTACTAGTAGCGGCATTACCAATAGTAGTAGTAGAAGCAGCAGTACCAATAGTAGTAGTAGTAGCAGCATTACTAATAGTAGTAGTAGCGGCATTACCAAGAGTAGTAGTAGCAGCAGGAGTACCAATAGTGGTAGTAGCAGCAGATTTTACAATGGTAGTAGTAGCAGCATTACCAATAGTAGTAGTAGTAGCAGCAGTACCAATAGTAGTAGTAGCAGCAGATTTACCAATGGTAGTAGTAGTTGTAGCAGCATTACTAATAGTAGTAGTAGTAGTAGCAGCAATACTAATAGTAGTAGTAGCAGCAGCAGTACCAATAGTAGTACTAGTAGCGGCATTACCAATAGTAGTAGTAGTAGCAGCATTACCAATAGTAGTAGTAGTAGGTAGTAGCAGCATTACTAATAGTAGTAGTTGCGGCATTACCAATAGTAGTAGTAGCAGCAGATTTACCAATGGTAGTAGTAGCAGCAGATTTACCAATGGTAGTAGGAGCAGCATTACCAATAGTAGTAGTAATTGGAGCAGCATTACCAATAGTAGTTGTAGCAGCACCATTACAAATTGTAAAAGCAGCAGCAGTACCAATAGTAGTAGTAGCAGCAGCAGTACCAATAGTAGTAGAAGCAGCAGTACCAATAGTAGTGGTAGCAGCAGCAGTACCAATATTAGTAGCAACAGCAGTACCAATAGTAGTAGCAGCAGCAGCAGTACCAATAGTAGTAGTAGCAGCAGCAGCAGTACCAATAGTAGTAGTAGCAGCAGTACCAATAGTAGTGTTAGCAGCAGCAGTACCAATAGTAGTAGTAGCAGCAGATTTACCAATGGTAGTAGTAGCAGCATTACCAATAGTAGTAGTAGTAGTTGTATCAGCATTACTAATAGTAGTAGTAGCGGCATTACCAATAGTAGTAGTAGCAGCAGATTTACCAATGGTAGTAGTAGGTGTAGTAGCATTACTAATAGTAGTAGTAGTTGCAGCATAACTAAAAGCAGTAGTAGTAGTAGCAGCAGCAGTACCAATAGTAGTACTAGTAGCGGCATTACCAATAGTAGTAGTAGCAGCAGTTGTACCAATAGTAGTAGCAGCAGCAGCAGTACCAATAGTAGTAGTAGCAGCAGTACCAATAGTAGTAGTAGCAGCAGCAGTACCAATAGTAGTAGTAGCAGCAGTACCAATAGTAGTGTTAGCAGCAGCAGTACCAATAGTAGTAGTAGCAGCAGATTTACCAATGGTAGTAGTAGCAGCATTACCAATAGTAGTAGTAGTAGTTGTATCAGCATTACTAATAGTAGTAGTAGCGGCATTACCAATAGTAGTAGTAGCAGCAGATTTACCAATGGTAGTAGTAGGTGTAGTAGCATTACTAATAGTAGTAGTAGTTGCAGCATAACTAAAAGCAGTAGTAGTAGTAGCAGCAGCAGTACCAATAGTAGTACTAGTAGCGGCATTACCAATAGTAGTAGTAGCAGCAGTTGTACCAATAGTAGTAGCAGCAGCAGCAGTACCAATAGTAGTAGTAGCAGCAGTACCAATAGTAGTGGTAGCAGCAGCAGTACCAATATTAGTAGTAGCAGCAGTACCAATAGTAGTGGTAGCAGCAGCAGTAGCAATAGTAGTAGTAGCAGCAGATTTACCAATGGTAGTAGTAGCAGCATTACCAATAGTAGTAGTAGTAGTAGTAGCAGCATTACTAATAGTAGTAGTAGCGGCATTACCAAGAGTAGTAGTAGCAGCAGGAGTACCAATAGTGGTAGTAGCAGCAGATTTTACAATGGTAGTAGTAGCAGCATTACCAATAGTAGTAGTAGTAGCAGCAGTACCAATAGTAGTAGTAGCAGCAGATTTACCAATGGTAGTAGTAGTTGTAGCAGCATTACTAATAGTAGTAGTAGTAGTAGCAGCAATACTAATAGTAGTAGTAGCAGCAGCAGTACCAATAGTAGTACTAGTAGCGGCATTACCAATAGTAGTAGTAGTAGCAGCATTACCAATAGTAGTAGTAGTAGGTAGTAGCAGCATTACTAATAGTAGTAGTTGCGGCATTACCAATAGTAGTAGTAGCAGCAGATTTACCAATGGTAGTAGTAGCAGCAGATTTACCAATGGTAGTAGGAGCAGCATTACCAATAGTAGTAGTAATTGGAGCAGCATTACCAATAGTAGTTGTAGCAGCACCATTACAAATTGTAAAAGCAGCAGCAGTACCAATAGTAGTAGTAGCAGCAGCAGTACCAATAGTAGTAGAAGCAGCAGTACCAATAGTAGTGGTAGCAGCAGCAGTACCAATATTAGTAGCAACAGCAGTACCAATAGTAGTAGCAGCAGCAGCAGTACCAATAGTAGTAGTAGCAGCAGTACCAATAGTAGTGTTAGCAGCAGCAGTACCAATAGTAGTAGTAGCAGCAGATTTACCAATGGTAGTAGTAGCAGCATTACCAATAGTAGTAGTAGTAGTTGTATCAGCATTACTAATAGTAGTAGTAGCGGCATTACCAATAGTAGTAGTAGCAGCAGATTTACCAATGGTAGTAGTAGTTGTAGCATCATTACTAATAGTAGTAGTAGGTGTAGCAGAATTACTAATAGTAGTAGCATTACTAATAGTAGTAGTAGTAGTAGCAGCATTACTAATAGTAGTAGTAGTAGTAGCAGTATTACTAATAGTAGTAGTAGCGGCATTACCAATAGTAGTAGTAGCAGCAGATTTACCAATGGTAGTAGTAGCAGCAGATTTACCAATGGTAGTAGTAGCAGCAGATTTACCAATGGTAGTAGTAGCAGCATTACCAATAGTAGTAGTAATTGGAGCAGCATTACCAATAGCAGTTGTAGCAGCAGCATTACAAATTGTAAAAGTAGCAGCAGTACCAATAGTAGTAGTAGCAGCAGCAGTACTAATAGTAGTAGTAGCAGCAGTACCAATAGTAATAGCAGCAGCAGCAGTACCAATAGTAGTAGTAGCAGCAGTACCAATAGTAGTGGTAGCAGCAGTACCAATAGTAATAGCAGCAGCAGCAGTACCAATAGTAGTAGTAGTAGCAGCAGTACCAATAGTAGTAGTAGTAGCAGCAGTACCAATAGTAATAGCAGCAGCAGCAGTACCAATAGTAGTAGTAGTAGCAGCAGTACCAATAGTAATAGCAGCAGCAGCAGTACCAATAGTAGTAGTAGTAGCAGCAGTACCAATAGTAATAGCAGCAGCAGCAGTACCAATAGTAATAGCAGCAGCAGCAGTACCAATAGTAGTAGTAGTAGCAGCAGTACCAATAGTAATAGCAGCAGCAGCAGTACCAATAGTAGTAGTAGTAGCAGCAGTACCAATAGTAATAGCAGCAGCAGCAGTACCAATAGTAGTAGTAGTAGCAGCAGTACCAATAGTAATAGCAGCAGCAGCAGTACCAATAGTAGTAGTAGCAGCAGTACCAATAGTAGTGGTAGCAGCATCAGTACCAATAGTAGTAGCAGCAGCAGTATCAATAGTAGTAGTAGCAGGAGATTTACCAATGGTAGTAGTAGCAGCAGTACCAATAGTAGTAGTAGTAATTGTAGCAGCATTACTAATAGTAGTAGTAGCGGCATTACCAATAGTAGTAGTAGCAGCAGCAGTACGGATTGTGGTAGTAGCAGCAGATTTGACAATGGTAGTAGTAGCAGCATTACCAGTAGTAGTAGTAGTAGCAGCAGTACGAATAGTGGTAGTAGCAGCAGATTTACCAATGGTAGTAGTGGTTGTAGCATCATTACTAATAGTAGTAGTAGGTGTAGCAGAATTACTAATAGTAGTAGCATTACTAATAGTAGTAGTAGTAGTAGCAGCATTACTAATAGTAGTAGTAGTAGTAGCAGTATTACTAATAGTAGTAGTAGCAGCAGCAGTACCAATAGTAGTACTAGTAGCGGCATTACCAATAGTAGTAGTAGAAGCAGCAGTACCAATAGTAGTAGTAGCAGCAGATTTACCAATGGTAGTAGTAGCAGCATTACCAATAGTAGTAGTAGTAGTTGTAGCAGCATTACTAATAGTAGTAGTAGCGGCATTACCAATAGTAGTAGTAGCAGCAGGAGTACCAATAGTGGTAGTAGCAGCAGATTTTACAATGGTAGTTTGTAGCAGCATTACCAATAGTAGTAGTAGTAGTAGCAGCAGTACCAGTAGTAGTAGTAGCAGCAGATTTACCAATGGTAGTAGTAGTTGTAGCAGCATTACTAATAGTAGTAGTAGTAGCAGCATTACTAATAGTAGTAGTAGCAGCAGCAGTACCAATAGTAGTACTATTAGCGGCATTACCAATAGCAGTAGTAGTAGCAGCATTACTAATAGTAGTAGTAGTAGTAGCAGCATTACTAATAGTAGTAGTTGCGGAATTACCAATAGTAGTAGTAGCAGCAGATTTACCAATGGTAGTAGGAGCAGCATTACCAATAGTAGTAGTAGCAGCAGATTTACCAATGGTAGTAGGAGCAGCATTACCAATAGTAGTAGTAGTAGTAGCATTACCAATAGTAGAGTGGTAGTAGCAGTATTACTAATAGTAGTAGTAGCGGCATTACCAATAGCAGTAGTAGCAGCTGATTTACCAATGGTAGTAGGAGCAGCATTACCAATAGCAGTAGTAGCAGCAGATTTACCAATGGTAGTAGGAGCAGCATTACCAATAGTAGTAGTAATTGGAGCAGCATTACCAATAGCAGTTGTAGCAGCAGCATTACAAATTGTAAAAGCAGCAGCAGTACCAATAGTAGTAGTAGCAGCAGCAGTACCAATAGTAGTAGTAGCAGCAGCAGTACCAATAGTAGTAGTAGCAGCAGCAGTACTAATAGTAGTAGTAGTAGTAGCAGTATTACTAATAGTAGTAGTAGCAGCAGCAGTACCAATAGTAGTACTAGTAGCGGCATTACCAATAGTAGTAGTAGAAGCAGCAGTACCAATAGTAGTAGTAGCAGCAGATTTACCAATGGTAGTAGTAGCAGCATTACTAATAGTAGTAGTAGCGGCATTACCAAGAGTAGTAGTAGCAGCAGGAGTACCAATAGTGGTAGTAGCAGCAGATTTTACAATGGTAGTAGTAGCAGCATTACCAATAGTAGTAGTAGTAGCAGCAGTACCAATAGTAGTAGTAGCAGCAGATTTACCAATGGTAGTAGTAGTTGTACCAGCATTACTAATAGTAGTAGTAGTAGTAGCAGCAATACTAATAGTAGTAGTAGCAGCAGCAGTACCAATAGTAGTACTAGTAGCAGCATTACCAATAGTAGTAGTAGTAGGTAGTAGCAGCATTACTAATAGTAGTAGTTGTGGCATTACCAATAGTAGTAGTAGCAGCAGATTTACCAATGGTAGTAGTAGCAGCAGATTTACCAATGGTAGTAGGAGCAGCATTACCAATAGTAGTAGTAATTGGAGCAGCATTACCAATAGTAGTTGTAGCAGCAGCATTACAAATTGTAAAAGCAGCAGCAGTACCAATAGTAGTAGTAGCAGCAGCAGTACCAATAGTAGTAGTAGCAGCAGCAGTACCAATAGTAGTAGTAGCAGCAGCAGTACCAATAGTAGTAGTAGTAGCAGCAGTACCAATAGTAGTAGTATCAGCAGTACCAATAGTAGTTGTAGCAGCAGCAGTACCAATAGTAGTAGCAGCAGCAGCAGTACCAATAGTAGTAGTAGCAGCAGTACCAATAGTAGTGGTAGCAGCAGCAGTACCAATATTAGTAGCAACAGCAGTACCAATAGTAGTAGCAGCAGCAGCAGTACCAATAGTAGTAGTAGCAGCAGCAGCAGTACCAATAGTAGTAGTAGCAGCAGTACCAATAGTAGTGGTAGCAGCAGCAGTACCAATAGTAGTAGTAGCAGCAGATTTACCAATGGTAGTAGTAGCAGCATTACCAATAGTAGTAGTAGTAGTTGTATCAGCATTACTAATAGTAGTAGTAGCGGCATTACCAATAGTAGTAGTAGCAGCAGATTTACCAATGGTAGTAGTAGGTGTAGTAGCATTACTAATAGTAGTAGTAGTTGCAGCATAACTAAAAGTAGTAGTAGTAGCAGCAGCAGTACCAATAGTAGTACTAGTAGCGGCATTACCAATAGTAGTAGCAGCAGCAGCAGTACCAATAGTAGTAGTAGCAGCAGTACCAATAGTAGTGGTAGCAGCAGCAGTACCAATATTAGTAGTAGCAGCAGTACCAATAGTAGTGGTAGCAGCAGTACCAATAGTAGTAGTAGCAGCAGATTTACCAATGGTAGTAGTAGCAGCATTACCAATAGTAGTAGTAGTAGTTGTAGCAGCATTACTAATAGTAGTAGTAGCGGCATTACCAATAGTAGTAGTAGTAGCAGCAGATTTACCAATGGTAGTAGTAGCATCAGATTTACCAATGGTAGTAGTAGGTGTAGTAGCATTACTAATAATAGTAGTAGTTGCAGCATAACTAAAAGTAGTAGTAGTAGTAGTAGCAGCATTACTAATAGTAGTAGTAGCAGCAGCATTACCAATAGTAGTACTAGTAGCGGCATTACCAATAGTAGTAGTAGCAGCAGCAGTACCAATAGTAGTAGTAGCAGCAGATATACCAATAGTAGTAGTGGTAGTAGCAGCATTACTAATAGTAGTAGTAGCGGCATTACCAATAGTAGTAGTAGCAGCAGATTTACCAATGGTAGTAGTAGCAGCATTACAATAGTAGTAGTAGTTGTAGCAGCATTACTAATAGTAGTAGTAGTTGTAGCAGCATTACCAATAGTAGTAGTAGTTGTAGCAGCATTACCAATAGCAGTTGTAGCAGCAGCATTACAAATTGTAAAAGGAGCAGCAGTACCAATAGTAGTAGTAGCAGCAGCAGTACCAATAGTAGTAGTAGCAGCAGCAGCAGTGATTGTGCTAAGCCCAAATTGTAAATATGTCACTTAAACATTTTTGTATTTAAAACATTGTGATTTGTATTGAGATGACTTACTCGCTGGGCTTTGCTTGGCAACTTCTTTAAGTGTAAGCTGCGTACATATAATTCTAAATGAACTTTGTCAGTGATCTGAAGAGACCAACTGAGTCAAAAAAGAAGTGGCTTTTGTGACTGTTGTAAGCGGGGGGGGGGGGGGGGGGGGGGGGGGGGGGAACTAACAGCTCATTGTGCATTTGGCAACAAACAATATGCTTTATACCACTTCGATCTCTGTTTAATGTGAGTGATGAGATTTTATCCATTCTCCTAAAAACTCGCTCTAGTCTGAGAGTACCTGTACACACGTTATATCGGTAAGACTTTTTGGTAGCCACTAGGCATTATGAAATGGGAAACAAATGCAATGATAGAATAAGCATTTAGAAATCCAACTCAAACTATTTCAATCCCAATACCACAGATGTAGGGAGCAGACAGTGTTACGGTTCTTTAACATCTTCATTTAAGTATTAAAAGGGGTTTACCGGATAAAAGCAACACAAAACACAACCCATGGACAGGTCCAGGCACAGCACATACATGCGCAAGTCCATTGTTGATTGGCATGGAGCGTTCGTCACTTCAGCGTTGGCATCACAGAGTTCCGATGCGGTAGTTGGGGCCTCGTCGTAGCAGGCCACGTCTGGAGAGGGTGGAGAAAAAGTCATCAGTAATGGCATCATACTGGAAACCATTGGTACGCACTCACATGTCGTTCGGCTCGTCATCCCAAGCAGAGTTGTTTTCTGTTCAGCTCTTCCCGAGCAGGGTCACACTCATCCAGTCCCCTCTCCCCCGACGGTAATGGTGTGGATGAGCACAGCCTGTGGCAACTGTCTTGAACAGTCTCTGAGAGCGCAGGGACAGCTCATTAACCCCAATAGTCCTCAGGTGTGGGGGCAATGCTCAGGTCCCTAATTAACAGACTCGTTCCCTCACAACAAAACGAGCACTAGAAAGAAGTTAGCAATTCAAAGGAAAGGAAGTCACTCAGATAAGTCAATAAGAAGTAAACCACAACACAGCACACCAGAGGAATAAATCAATGTTAAAGCACTTTTAAGTAATTCAATTCAAAATAAAGCACACACAAGGGGAAAGGAAAAGGACTAAATAGAACCATAAGAACACACACACACACACACACACACACACACACACACACACACACACATACACACAATGGTGCTTGTATAAAGTGCTCTTTCAGCCTGTTTTTTAGCGGTCTTTGTGTCTGTAGTGTCTCTTTAGTGTTTCATCAACCATTTGAGCTAGTCATTAACACCATCACTAGCTTGAGAGAGGGGTGTGGAGACAAGTAACAGAGCTGGAGATAAATGACACTTAACCAACTGCTGCTGGAGCAGAATTAGTCATCAGCAACTTGATGTAGTGAGTGTTCTTTGTCTGATCATGATGATTTAATACCAGAGTCCATAACTAGGAGGATGAGAAGGATAACACCTTGCCTGCGTCCCAAATGGCACCCTATTTCCCATAGGGATCTAGTCAAAAGTAGTACTCTATATAGGTAATAGGGTGAATCACATTGTATGTTAGTATAAGATTCACTATAGATTTTGTTTAGTATATAAGCTATAAGAAAGAGGTGAAGATGTTCTAGCCTATCAATAGAAAGAAATTGAGTGGAATCTTGCTTTCCCCATTAGATGTTCAAGACTCCATTATTCAAATCAAATCAACTGACATGATTTGAAATGGGAAAAGGAGAAAGTCTGGGTTGACCTCACCCTTGTCCACCTTGGCAATCCCCTCATATATATGCAAATGGGAACATGGCGTCTTGTTGTCACATCACCAGGTCATACAAATGTAGGATCTTAATTTCATCACCCTGTTGCAGGATACCTTTTCAAAAACATTTATCAGGTTTCAGGTACGACCCAAGTGCAGACTGTGTTGAAGTAACAATGTTTATTGCAACAACAAGGGCAGGCCAACAACAGGCCAAGGCAGGCAGGGGTCGATAATCCAGAGTAGTGGGGCCAAGGTACAGGACTGCAGGCAGGCCCAGGGTCAGGTCAGGCAGAGGTCGGTGATCCAGAGTAGGGGCAAAGGCACCGGACGGCATGCATGCTCAGAGTCAGGACAGGCAAGGGTCTAAACTAGGAGGACGAGAAAAAGAGAGACTGAGGAAAAGCAAGCACTGAGACAAATCGCTGGTTGACTTGAACAAACAAGACGAACTGGCACAGACAGATAAAAAACACAGATATAAATACCCAGGGGATAAGTGGGGAAGATGGGCGATACCTGGAGGGTCGTGGACACAAGCACAAGGACAGGTGAAACAGATCAGGGCATCACATATTTCCATATGAAATTTCAGACTTGATTTTCCCTTAAGAAAAATGTATCAGCCCCTACAAAAATGTACATTAATTATAATCCACCTAATAATTCACATTTCCCATTGCTGCAGGATTATTTTCCTGCTGTAACAAACTGGCTCAAATTAAGATCCTACATCTATATTGATCTAATTTATTCATCATATAGGAGAAGCATTCACTAATCCTCCGCTGTAATCAAATGTTGTTGTTATGACAGCTTCAAATGATTTGACGGGTCAAAATGAATTTGAATTAGAATGTTATTAAGATACGACAATAACTGAATAATAGCTATAATTTAGTTTTTATTTATTAATGACATAAATAGCAAAGCAACTTTGTGGAAATAGGTCTGTGGAATATGAAACAGTTCAACAGTAAAGAAACATCAGTAGAACCCAGTACAGCCAGTATTGATGTGTGTGTTTGTATTGGGCAGGGCTCATTTGAAAAGGGGACTTGGTCTCAATATGACACCCTGTTAAAAAATAGATTACTCAAATAATAAATAAAACATTAAACTGGATTGCAAAGTGATCTATAATTCCTATTGGATTCCAGCCATAGTAGGGAATTCCAACAATCAGAATGTTTATTTACCCAGAACCTGCATTCAGAATGACTGCCAGGGTTAGGAAGACTGAGATATGAAACGACCTAAACCATCTAAACTGGAGCAACCATTACAGTAAAGGGTGCAAGTCTACGCAATGTGATTCGTTTAGAAAAATGTATGTTATTTAAATTTGTTTAGCATCAGATTCATTAATCAATCAATATACATGAAAAAACACAGCTATTGAACAAACAACTCTAAAAATCATACTGTGTGATCTAGAAACAGGATAAGCCAGTTCTCTACAATCCCCATCAATGGAGGCTGGTGGGGGGAGCTATAGGAGGATGGGCTCATTGTAATGGCTGGAATGGAGTCAATAGAACAGAGTCAAACATGTGGTTTCTGTGTTTGATCTGTTTGATACCGTTCCATTGATTCCATTCCAGCCATTACAATGAGCCCATCCTCCTATGGCTCCTCCCACCAGCCTCCACGGATCCTTATGTACTCTTCATACTTGTATTGTTTTCAGGATTTAAGCTGTGGACAGATGATCTCGAGTTATTGTGTTGTTGTCCTATCATTTCTGTCCACTATCAGGAAGAAAGAAACAGGATTATTGTGTTGTTTCCTTTGCAGTTCATATTTATGACCGACTGGCTGACTGACTGGCTGACTGACTGACTGGCTGGCTGACTGGCTGACTGGCTGACTGGCTGACTCAGTCCACTTCTCTGAAGCTTCTCTAGTGTTGTTTGATTTAATCATAGAAGGGAAAAATTACAGTGTGGGCTTAAAGTCACTGTCTGTATCCCAGCTCATCTGATTTCTTAAAACCTAATCCAAAATACTCTTCTTCCTCCTGGCAAATGTCAAAGCAATATTGTACTGCCCACATCTAAATCAAATGGCAAAGCACACATACATTTTTTAAAGACCATTTTGTGGTTTTGGTATTGGTCACATCATACAGGACAATAGCTTTTTCTATCTTGGCTTAAACGCACCACCTCATGGAGATAACATGTAAATAATATTTTTCCTGTGTGTGTGTGTGTGTGTGTGTGTGTGTGTGTGTGTGTGTGTGTGTGTGTGTGTGTGTGTGTGTGTGTGTGTGTGTGTGTGTGTGTGTGTGTGTGTGTTTGTGTGTGTTTGTGTGTGTGTGTGTGTGTGTGAGAGAGAGAGTGTGTGCATGCGTGCGCACGTTCTCAATATTTTGTCAACAACAAGGTATATAGTAGAGTGCTCTTCCCTCACAGAAATTCGATCTTTTGACGAACAAGGCCAAAGCAGCAACAATGACCTCATAATGCTAGTCCATGAGTAGCAGCCTTGGATAGATACAACTATGCTGAGGTACACAGACAATTACAGGCACTCCTCATGCCAAAAATGTCCACAGCGCCTTCAG
The DNA here is from genome assembly GCF_002021735.2 of Oncorhynchus kisutch. Lineage (NCBI taxonomy): Eukaryota > Metazoa > Chordata > Actinopteri > Salmoniformes > Salmonidae > Oncorhynchus > Oncorhynchus kisutch. The sequence continues at coordinate 16,558,018 of NC_034186.2, read as the reverse complement.
AAAGTATTCACACCCCTTAACTTTTTTCACATTTTGTTGTGTGAAAGACTGAAATGAAAGTGGATTAAAGTTGGATTTCCTACACACAATACACCATGATGTCAAAGTGTAATTTTTTATTTTTTTAATGTTTATTACTTAATATAAAATGAAAATCTGAAATGTATTGATTCAAAAAGTAGTCAACCACTTTGTTATGGCAAGCCTAAAGAAGTTCAAGAGTAAAAATGTGCTTAACAAGTCACATAATAAGTTGCATGGACTCTGTGTGCACAATAATAGTGATAAACATGATTTTTGAATGACTACTGTACCTCATCTCTGTAACCCACACAAACAATTATCTGTAAGGTCCCTCAGTCGAGCAGTGAATTTCAAACACAGATTTAACCACAAAAATACAGGGAGGTTTTCCAATGCCTCGCAAAGAAGGGAACCTATTGTTAGATGCGTAAATATAAAAATACAAAATAACACATGAATATCCCTTCGATCATGGGAAGGTGTTAATTACACTTTGGACGGTGTATCAATACACCAAGTCACTCCAAAGATAGGCATCCTTCCTAACTCAGTTGCCGGAGAGGAAGGAAACCACTCAGGGATTTCACCATCAAATCAAATGTTATTTGCCACATGCGCCGAATACAACAGGTGTAGACCTTAGAGTGAAATACTTACTTACAAGCCCTTAACCAACGATGCAGTTTTAAGAAACTTAAGAAAGTTTTTAAAAAGTAAGAGATAAGAAAAACAAATCATTAAAGAGCAGCAGTAGATAACAATAGCGAGGCTACATAAAGGGGGTACCGTTACAGAGTCAATGTGTCAATGTGCGGCGGCACCTGTGTCGAGGTAATTGAGATAATTATGTACATGCAGGTAGGGCTGTTAAAGTGGCTATGCATAGATAATAACAGAGAGTAGTAGCAGTGTGGGGGGGTGCAAATAGTCTGGGTAGCCATTTGATTAGCTGTTCAGGAGTCTAATTCCTTGGGGGTAGAAGCTGTTTAGAAGCCTCTTGGACCTGGATTTGGTACCGCTTGAGGTGCAGTAGAGAGAGCAGTCTATGACCACGGTGGCTGGAGTCTTTGACAATTTTTAGGGCCTTCCTCTGACACCGCCTGGTATAGAGGGCCTGGATGGCAGGAAGCTTGGCCCCGGTGATGTACTGGGCCGTACGCACTACTCTCTGTAATGCCTTGTGGTCGAAGGCCGAGCAGTTGCCAAGCCAGGCAGTGATGCAACCCGTAAGGATGCTCTCGATGGTGCAACTGTAAATATCGTTTGAGGATCTGAGGACCTATACCAAATCTTCTCAGTGTCCTGAGGGGGAATAGGTTTTGTCGTGCCCTCTTCACGACTGTCTTGGTGTGCTTGGACCATGCTAGTTTGTTGTTGATGTGGACGCCAAGGAACGTGAAGCTCTCAACCTGCTCCACTGCAGCCCCAGCGCAGAGAATGGGGGCGTACTCGGTCATGTTTTTCCTGTAGTCCACAATCAACTGCTTTGTCTTGATCATGTTGAGGGAGAGGTTGTTGTCCTTGCACCACATGGTCAGGTCTCTGACCTCCTCCCTATAGGCTGTCTCAACGTTGTTGGTGATCAAGCCTACAACTGTTGTGTCATCAGCAAACACAAATGCACCCCTGAGGGGCCCCCATGTTGAGGATCTGCATGGAGGATGTGTTGTTACCTACCCTTACCACCTGGGGGCAGCCCGTCAGGAAGTCTAGGATCCAGTTGCAGAGGGAAGTGTTCAGTCCCAGGGTCCTTAGCTCCGTGATGAGTTTTGACAGGCACTATGGTGTTGAACGCAAAGCTGTAGTCAATGAATAGCATTCTCACATAGGTGTTCCTTTCGTCCAGTTGGGAAAGGGCAGAGTAGAGTGCAATAGAGATTGCATTATCTGTGGATCTGTTGGTACGGTATGCAAATTGGAGCGGGTCTGGGGTTTCTGGGATAATGGTGTTAATGTGAGCCATGACCAGCCTTTCAAAGCATTTCAAAGCATTTCATGGCTACAGATTTGAGTGCTATGGGTCGGTAGTCATTTAGGCACGTTACCTTAGTGTTCTTGGGCACAGGGACTATGGTGGTCTGCTTGAAACATGTTGGTATTACAGACTCACAAAATAAACTATAAAAATACTGAAAGTCGCACACTCCATGTGTAATCTGTCAGCAATTTAATGGCAGCTCTAACCTCATTACGAATGTTGCCTGTAATCTATGGCTTCTGGTTGGGGTATGTAAGTACAGTCACTGTAGGGATGACGTCCTCAATGCACTTTTTGATGAAGCCAGTGACTGATGTGGTGTACTCCTCAATGCCATCGGTAGAATCCGAGAACATATTCCATTCTGTGCTAGAAAAACAGCTGTACTTTTTGCTTGTAAGCAGGAATCAGGAGGAGATAGTTATGGTCAGATTTGCCAAATGGAGGGCGAGGGAGAGCTTTGTACGCTTCTCTGTGTGTGGAGTAGAGGTGACCTAGAATTCTTTTACCTCTGGTTGCACATTTAACATGTTGACAGAAATTCGGTAAAACTGATTTAAGTTTTCCTGCATTAAAGTCGCCTGCCACTAGGAGTGCCGCCTCTGGATGAGCGTTTTCCTGTTTGTTTATGGCGGAATACAGGTAATCTAGTGTGGTTTTAGTTCCAACCTCGCTCTGTGGTGGTATATAAGACAGCTACAGAAAAAAACCAGATTAAAATTCTCTTCGTAAATAGTGAGGTCTGCAGTTTATCATAACATGCTCCACCTCAAGCGAGCAAAACCTTGAGACATCCTTTGATATCGTGCACCAACTGTTGTTGACATAAATGCAAAGGCCCCGGCCCAGTGTCTTACCAGAGGCTGCTGTTCTGTCTTGCCGATAGATTGTATAACCCGCCAGCTCTATGTTCATTGTTCATCCAAGACTCGGTGAAGCATAAAATATTACAGTTTTTAATGTCCCGTTGGTAGGATATACATGCTTTCAGTTTGTACCATTTATTTTCTAGCGATTAAACGTTAGCTAGCAGAACGGAGGGCAAGGGCAGATTAGCCACTCGTTGCCTGGTCCTCACAAGGCACCCTGATCTTGGTGACTTTAAAACAGTTACACAGTTTAATGGCTGTGAAAGGAGAAAACTGAGGATGGATCAACAACATTGTAGTTACTCCGCAATACTAGCCTAAATTACAAAATGAAAATAAAGAAGCCTGTATAGAATAAAAAAATACCAAAACATGCATCCTGTTTGCAAAAAGGCACTAAAGTAATACTGAAAAAAATGTGGTAAAGCAATTCACTTTTTGTCCTGAATACGAAGTGTTATGTTTGGGAAAAATCAAATACAAATACAACACATTACTGAGTGCCACTCTCCTTATGTTATGGGTATGCTTGTAATCGTTAAGGACTTTTTCAGGATAAAAAAAGAAATGGAATGGAGCTAAGTACAGGCAAAATCCTATAGAGGAAAAACTGGTTCAGTCTGCTTTCCACCAGACACTGGAAGATGAATTCACCTTTCAGCAGGACAATAACCTAAAACACAAGGCCACATCTACACTAGAATTGCTTACCAAGAAGACTGTGAATGTTCCCGAGTGGCCGAGTTACAATTTTAACATAAATCTACTTGAAAATCTATGGCAATACCGGGAAAATAGTTGTCTAGCTATGACCAACAACCAATTTGACGGAGCTTAAAGAATTTTGAAAGAATAATGGGCAAATGTTGCACAATCCAGGTGTGGAAAGCTCTTAGAGCAGGGGTATTCAGTGGGGTCACCAAAAGATACTTTAGATTTTTGGTTTTTCTAAAGTACCGATGTAAAGTACAGATGTGGTATGGGACAATATACAAATATTTTTGAGAAAGATCATTTAAAAAAATACAATTTTAAAGATAAAATGTATTTATTGGTTCCTTTTCATTTTGATAAGTGATGAAAATGTAATTAATTGAAGGTTATTTGTTGATGTAACAAAATATGTTATGATTTTAAGGTTGTGTTATTAGATTTTGAGTCGGGTGGGGTCACGAGAAGTTCTTACAAAAAATGGGGTCCCAGAAATTCTTGAGGAAACAATGGGTTTGAATACCACTGTCTTAGAGACTCACAGCTGTAATCGCTGCCAAAGGTGATTCTAACATGTATTGACTCAGGAGTTTAATCAGTATAATCAGTATATTAGTGTTTTATTTTTCATGTATTTTTCACAAATGTTAGAATTTTTCTTCCACTTTGACATTACAGAGATTACAGACAAAAAAAAGGACAATTATAACCATTTTAATCCTGGTTTGTAACACAACAAAATGTGAAAAAAGTCAAGGGGTGTGAATACTTTCTGAAGGCACTGTAGGTGTCATTCAGAAGGAACCTAGAAGGAATTGAACATTGTGGGGTTCCTCTCTCATTATCCACTGGTGTATAAGGTTTGTTATCTAACACATAAAATAAAAAGAAGGTGAAGAATATTTTACAACAATCTGGACCAAGATACTGTATAATGCAGAATATGGCTTGAGCAAGCACATGTGTGTCAACACTTTAGAAACAGATGAAAATCTAAACCTTGGACAGTATGAGAATCTTCATGACTTACATGAAATATTTGAAACTCAATATTTTCATATCAGATAATGCCGCAAGTGACCTCTCACTGTACAGGCATTATTTATTAAACCATTATTTAACCTGGAAGTCCCATTGAAGTCAGAAGACGTCTTTCTCAAGGGAGACCTGGGTTTAGTCTCAAATGGCACAATATTCCATTTAAAATGAACTACTTTTTACTGGGGCCCATAGTGACCTGATCAAAGGCAGTGCACTATATAGGGAACAGGGTGGCCTTTGGTATGTAACCCAGGATAATGACTGACATTGTCACGCCGTGGTCTTAGTATTTTGTGTTTTCTATATTTATTTGGTCAGGCCAGGATGTGACATGGGTTTATTTTGTGTTGTGTTTATGTATGGGGGTTTTTCTTAGGTTTTGGGATTGTGGCTTAGTGGGGTGTTCTAGCAAAGTCTATGGTTGCCTGAGGCGGTTCTCAATCAGAGGCAGGTGATTCTCGTTGTCTCTGATTGGGAACCATATTTAGGCAGCCATATTCTTTGAGTGTTTCGTGGGTGATTGTTCCTGTCTTTGTGTTAGTTGTCACCTGTATTAGGTTTTCACGGTCCGTTTTGTTGTTTTGTATTTTCGTGTGTCATCTTCATTAAAGATGTATCGTGTTAACCACGCTGCATTTTGGTCCGCCTCTCCTTCAACAGAAGAAAGCCGTAACAGACATATACAGTTGAAGTCGGAAGTTTACATACACTTAGGTTGGAGTCATTAAAACTCGTTTTTCAATCACTCCACACATTTCTTGTTAACAAACTATAGTTTTGCCAAGTCGGTTAGGACATCTACTTTGTGCGTGACACAAGTAATTTATCCAACATTTGTTTACAGACAGATTATTTCACTTATAATTCACTGTATCACAATTCCAGTGGGTTGGAAGTTTACAAACACTAAGTTGACTGTACCTTTAAAGAGCTTGGAAAATTCCAGAAAATTATGTCATGGCTTAATTAAGAAGCTTCTGATAGGATAATTGACATCATTTGAGTCAATTGGAGGTGTACCTGTGGATGTATTTCAAGGCCTACCTTCAAACTCAGTGCCTCTTTGCTTGACATCATGGGAAAAACGAAAGAAATCAGCCAAGACCTCAGAAAGAAAATTGTAGACCTCCACAAGTCTGGTCCATCCTTGGGAGCAATTTCCAAACACCTGAAGGTACCACGTTCATCTGTACAAACAATAGTACGTAAGTATAAACACCCTCAGGAAGGAGACATGTTCTGTCTCCTAGAGATGAAGGTACTTTAGTGCGAAAAGTGCAAATCAATCCCAGAACAACAGCAAAGGACCTTGTGAAGATGCTGGAGGAAACAGGTACAAAAGTATCTATATCCACAGTAAAACAAGTCCTATATCGACATAAACTGAAAGGCCGCTCAGCAAGGAAGAGGCCACTGCTCCAAAACCGCCATAAAAAAGCCAGACTACGGTTTGCAACTGCACTTGGGGACAAAGATCGTACTTTTTGGAGAACTGTCCTCTGGTCTGATGAAGCAAAAATAGAACTGTTTGGCAATAATGACCATCATTATGTTTGGAGGAAAAAGGGGGAGGCTTCTAAGCCGAAGAACACCATCCCAACCGTGAAGCACGAGGGGTGGCAGCATCATGTTGTGGGGGTGCTTTGCTGCAGGAGGGACTGCTGCAATTCACAAAACTGATGGCATCATGACGAGGGACAATTATGTGGATAAATTGCAGCAACATCTAAAGACATCGGTCAGGAAGTTAAAGCTTGGTTGCAAATGGGTCTTCCAAATGGACAATGACCCCAAGCATACTTCCAAAGTTGTGGCAAAATGGCTTAAGTACAATAAGGTCAAGGTGTTGGAGTGGCCATCACAAAGCCCTGACCTCAATCCTATAGACAATTTGTGGGCAGAACTGAAAAGTGTGTGTGAGCAAGGAGGCCTACAAACCTGACTCAGTTACAACAGCTCTGCCAGGATGAATGTGCCAAAATTCACCCAACTTATTGTGGGAAGCTTGTGGAAGGCTACCCGAAACGTTTGACCCAAGTTAAACGATTTAAAGTCAATGCTACCAAATACTAATTGAGTGTATGTAAACTTCTGACCCACTGGGAATGTGATGAAAGAAATAAAAGCTGAAATAAATCAATCTTTCTACTATTATTCTGACATTTAACATTCTTTAAAAAAAGTTGTAATCCTAACTGACCTAAAACAGGGAATATTCACTAGGATTAAATGTCAGGAAATGTGCAAAACTGAATTTAAAAGTATTTGGCTAAGGTGTATGTAAACCTTCGACTTCAACTGTACCTGGCAGAATGTGTGTGGAATCACCACCACCATGTAATGCATCACAACTACATACCTGGAGGACCAATACCACAAGTTAATAATGTGTGTGTGTGTGTGTGTGTGTGTGTGTGTGTGTGTGTGTGTGTGTGTGTGTGTGTGTGTGTGTGTGTGTGTGTGTGTGTGTGTGTGTGTGTGTGTGTGTAGGTCTGTGCGTGTGCGTGTGTGTGCGTGTGTTTGTGGGTGCGTGTGAGTGTGCGTGCGTGCATGTGAAAGTGAGTGTGTGTTTACAGAGGCACATCATACTGTAATATTACTGTGTGTGAGTGTGAGACATCAGTGTGCAGGATTGTGAGCAGACATTGGTAATACGGTGGTAGAAAAGGTTTTGCTGTGGCTCCACAGGTCGTCGATGGAGAGGAGAGGATAGGGGAGTGGGAGAGGAGAGGAGTTTGTCAGGTTTGCTAAGCAGTATTGTAACGATCGTCGTTGGAATGAGGTGAGGACCAAAGCGCAGCGTGGTATGTGTTCATGATGATATTTATTTAAACTCAGAACACTAAACAAAATAACAAAGAGAAAGAAACTAAACCGAAACAGTTCTGTAAGGTGTCAAAACACACTAGACAGAAAATAAACACCCACGAAACACAGGTGGAAAAAGGCTACCTAAGTATGATTCTCAATCAGAGACAACTAACGACACCTGCCTCTGATTGAGAACCATACCAGGCCAAACTCAAAAACCAACATAGACTGCCCACCCCAACTCACGCCCTGACCATACTAAAACAAAGACAAAACAAAGGAACTAAGGTCAGAACGTCACAAGTATGTTAAACCTTTGGAGTGGGTGATAGCCTCAATTTGCAGCTAGCTTGCGATGCATCATGGTAGATAATGAGGTGTTTTGCAAGATCCCTCTTGCGGAGAGCAGATAGCTCCCCTGCATAGCGTCTACAATATCCTTAACTTATCAACCTGATGGGAGCTGATGGACACCACCACTGCTTGACACAGCCTCAGCTTAATGTCCTATTCAAATTCCTCTATAAAACTTCTCCAGAGATGCGACACACACAGAAACGCAGATATACACTCAGTGGCATCTAGTACCGGGTGGGACCCTCCTTTGCCTCTAGAACAGCCTGAATACTTCGGGGCATGGAAGCGTTACTTAATTGGTATGAAGGGATGATTACCCACACCAGGCAGGATGGGGCCATGGACTCATGCTACTTACGCCAAATCTAGACTCTGCCATCAGCATGAAGCAATATGACCAGGCATTGTTTTTCCACCTCCTCAATTGTCCAGTGTTGGTGATCGCGTGCCCACTGGAGCCACTTCTTATTGTTTTTAGCTTGTAGGAGAGGAACCCATTGTGGTCATATTTTGCAATAGTTCATCTGTTACAAGGACCTTACGAGTTGTGCGTTCCGAGATGTCGTTCTGCACACCACTGTTGTACTGAGTCTTTATTTACCCGTATGTGGCCCGCCTGTTTGCACAATTCTTGACATTCTCCTTCAACTTCTCAGGAACGAGCTGTTATTTCCCACAGGACTGCCACTGACTGGATGTTTTTTGATTGTTGACCTATTCTCAATAAACACTAGACTCTGTCGTCCGTGAAAAGCTCAGGAGGGCGGACGTTTCTGAGATACTGGAACCGGCGTGCCTGGCACCCCCGACCATACCACGCTCAAAGTCACTTAGATCACTCATTTTTCCCATTCTATCATTCAATCGAACAGTAACTGAATGCCTTGATGCCTGTCTGCCTGCTTTATGTAGCAAGCCACGGCCACGTGACTCTCTGTCTGTAGGACCGAACTGAGTGTACTCACCACACACACACACACACACACACACACCAAATGCTCTCTCAATCTCTCTCTTTTACTCATGTACTCACAAACCTGTAGGAAACATTCAAAATGCATATTTTTCATTCGACCTGGCTGACTGCTAAAGCTATTGGGGGGGATGTATGGCAGTCACTGAGTCACAGTGACATCTGTATGTCTGGAATTATGATGATGAAAGTCACTGTAGGGAAATGGAGTGGACTGATGCATATAGTGATGCACCACAAACGTCAGGAGGATAAGGATTGCAGATATTCGGATGATTGAAACTCAACGAATATTGAATATTGCAATTATACTTGGCTCAAGTTCATGATTTCACAGCAGTGCTGCAGATTGGGGCCAGAAAGGGTCTGTGGTTAAAAGGAGAATGGAATGTTCATCCCATAACGTGATGATGAGGCATGAGTTTATACAAAACAGAACGAGAATGGAGACGGAAAATGATGATTACATTCATGTACAGTACCAGTGAATATGGATGAGACCATCTGACAGTAAGCTTCAGAGTCATTGAGAGAGCATCTGATTTGTGTGTGTGTGTTCATTCACTGGGGGTCTCTATATGCCTGCTGCCCCTGAAGGAGAGCATAGAGGGATTATAGTCAGATCTTTATATTGACACATACAGTGCATTTGGAAAGTATTCAGGCCCCTTTGACTTTTTCCATGTTGTTACTTTACAGCCTTATTCTAAAATCTACCCCATAATGACAAAGCAAAAACAGGTTTTTAGAATGTTTTGCAAATGTAATAAAAAAACGGAAATATTACATTTACATTAGTATTCAGACCCTTTACTAAGTACTTTGTTTAAGCACCTTTGGCAGTGATTACAGCCTTGAGTCTTCTTGGGTATGACGCTCCAAGTTTGGCACAGCTATAATTGGGGAGTTTCTCCCATTCTTCTCTGCAGAAGCTCTCAAACTATGTTTGATCGGGTTCAAGTCCAGGCTCTGACTGGGCCACTCAAGGACATTCAGAGACGGGTCCCGAAGCCACTCCTGTGTTGTCTTGGCTGTGTTCTCATGGTCGTTGTCCTGTTGGAAGGTGAACCGTCGCCCCAGTCTGAGGTCCTGAGTGCCCTGCAGCAGGGCAAGGATCAAGGATCTCTGACTAGTCTCCAAGTCCCTGTTGCTGAAAAACATCCTCACAGGATGATGCTGCCACCACCATGCTTCATCATAGGGATGGTGCAAGGTTTCCTCCAGACGTGACACTTGGCATTCAGACCAAAGAGTTCAATCAGATTGTGCACGACCACATGCTGACACAAGGGCAAGTGCGCACACACACATCAAACTCTTACAATATTATGCCGACACACCAGATATAGCATGTACAGTACCCGTCAGAAGTTTGGACACAGCTACTCATTCAAGGGTTTTTCTTTATTTGTACTATTTTCTACATTGTAGAATAATATTGAAGACATTCAAACTATGACATAACACATATGGAATCATGTAGTAAGACAAAAAGAATCAAACAAATAAAAATATATTTCATATTTGAGATTCTTCAAAGTAGCCACACTTTGCCTTTGTACACTCCTGGCATTCTCTCAACCAGCTTCATCCCACCATACCTTCTACGCTGTGCAATCCGGTTTCCGAGCCGGTCACTGGTGCACCTAAGCCACGCTCAAGGTACTAAACGATATCATAACCGCCATCGATAAAAGACTGTACTAGTACTGTGCAGCCGTCTTCATCGACCTGGCCAAGGCTTTCGACTCTGTCAATCACCGTATTCTTATCGGTTTCTCTGATGACTGCCTCGCCTGGTTCACTAACTACTTTGCAGACAGAGTTCAGTGTGTCAAATCGGAGGGCCTGTTGTCCAGACCTCTGGCAGTCTCTATGGGGGCTAACCACAGGGTTCAATTCTCGGGGCCGACTCTTTTCTCTGTATACATCAATTATGTCGCTCTTGCTGCAGGTGATTCCCTGATCCACCTCTACGCAGACGACACCATTCTGTATACTTCTGGCCCTTCTCTGGACACTGTGCTAACTAACCTCCAAACGAGATTCAATGCCATACAACACTCCTTCTGTGGCCTCCAACTGCTCTTAAACGCTAGTAAAAACCAAATGCAGGCTTTTCAACCGTTCGCTGCCCGCATCCGCCCGCCCGACTAGCATCACCAGCCTGGAAGGTTTTGACCTAGAATATGTGGACAACTATAAATACCTAGGTGTCTGGCTAGACTGTAAACTCTCCTTCCAGACTCATATTAAACATCTCCAATCCAAAATCAAATCTAGAATCGGCTTCCTATTTCGCAACAAAGCCTCCTTCACTCACGCCACCAAACTTGCCCTAGTAAAACTGACTATCCTACCGATCCTCAACTTCGGCGATGTCATCTACAAAATGGCTTCCAATACTCTACTCAGCAAACTGGATGCATTCTATCACAGTGCCATCCGTTTTGTTACCAAATCACCTTATACCACCCACCACTGCGACCTGTATGCTCAAGTCGGCTGGCCCTCGCCACATATTCGTCGCCAGACCCACTGGCTACAGGTCATCTATAAATCTTTACTAGGTAAAGCTCTGCCTTATCTCAGTTCACTGGTCACGATAACAACACCCACCCGTAGCACACGTTCCAGCAGGTATATCTCACTGATCATCCCCAAAACCAACACCTCATTTGGCCGCCTTTCCTTCCAGTTCTCTGCTGCCAGTGACTGGAACGAATTGCAAAAATCGCTGAAGCTGAAGACATATTTCCCTTACCAACTTTAAACATCAGCTATCTGAGCAGCTAACCGATCGCTACAGCTGTACATAATCCATCTGTAAATAGCCCACCCAATCTATCTACCCCATCCCCATCCTGTTTTTATTTACTTTTCTGCTCTTTTGCACACCAGTATCTCTACTTGCACATCATCATCTGCTCATTTATCACTCCAGTGTTCATCTTCTAAATTGTAATTCTTCGCTACTATGGCCTATTTATTGCCTGTTGCACACACTGTATATACACTTTCTTTTCTTCTACTTTGTGATTGACTTGTTTATTGTGTTGTTGGCTTATTTATTGTTTATTCCATGTTATTCCATGTGTAACTCTGTTGTTGTCTGTGTCACGCTGCTTTGCTTTATCTTGGTCAGGTCGCAGTTGTAAATTAGAACTTGTTCTCAACTAGCCTACCTAGTTAAATAAAGGTGAAATAGAAAATAAATAAAAAATGAGGTAGTAACCTGACATTTTTTCAATTAACAGGTGAGCCTTGTTAAAAGTACATTTGTGGAATTTCTTTCCTTCTTAATGCGTTTGAGCCAATCAGTTGTGTTGTGACAAGGTACAGTAAAGGTGGTCTACAGAAGAGGGTCCTATTAGGTAAAATACCAAGTCCATATTATGGCAAGAACAGCTCAAATAAGGGAAGAGAAATGACAGTCCATCATTACTTTAAGACATGAAGGTCAGTCAATGCGGAACATTTTAAGAACTTTCAGGTGCAGTTGCAAAAACCATCAAGCCTATGATGAAACTGGCTCTCATGAGGACCGCCATAGGAAAGGAAGAACCAGAGTTACCAGGACAATGACCCAACACCTCCAGGGTGTGTGAGGGTTATTTGACCAAGAAGGAGAGTAATGGAGCGCTGCATTAGATAACCTGGCCTCCACAATCACCCGACCTAAACCCAATTGAGGGTTATACTGTATGGAAGCAATATACTGTATGGGAACTCCTTCAAGACTGTTGGAAAAGCATTCCAGATGAAGCTGGTTGAGAGAATGCCAGGAGTGTGCAAAGCTGTCATCAAGGCAGCTTTGAAGAATCTAAAATCTGAAATATATTTTGATTTGATTAACACTTTTTTGGTTACCACATGATTCCATTTGTGTTATTTCATTGTTTTGATGTCTTCACTATTATTATACAATGTAGAAAATAGTAAAAATAAAGAAAAACCCTTGAATGAGTAGGTGTGTCCAAACTTTTAACTGGTACTGTAGCTGAACAATTACTTATCTGATGTTACATTCCTCCTCCATTTACATGCATTCCATGCCCCGTTGAACCAAACCAGCACACTGACAACACGACTGACTCACTCTCTGAACCAAACCAAACCAGCACACTGACAACACGACTGACTCACTCTCTGAACCAAACCAAACTAGCACACTGACAACACGACTGACTCACTCTCTGAACCAAACCAAACTAGCACACTGACAACACGACTGACTCACTCTCTGAACCAAACCAAACCAGCACACTGACAACACGACTGACTCACTCTCTGAACCAAACCAAACTAGCACACTGACAACACGACTGACTCACTCTCTGAACCAAACCAAACTAGCACACTGACAACACGACTGACTCACTCTCTGAACCAAACCAAACCAGCACACTGACAACAAGACTGACTCACTCTCTGTCATTACCTAACTGCAGTCTTTCAGAAACCAATTAACTGTAACGGTTTTCTTCCGTTGAAAGAGAGTCGGACCAAAATGCAGCATGGTTAGTTCGATACATATTTAATGAAGAAAAAAAACACGAACTATACACAAACAATAAACGTAACGTGAAAACTGAAACAGCCAAATACTGGTGCAAACAACTACACGACAGACATAAGGACAATCACCCACAAACACACAGTGAAACCCGGGATGCCTAAATATGGTTCCCAATCAGAGACAACGATAATCACCTGACTCTGATTGAGAACCGCCTCAGGCAGCCAATGACTTTCCTAGACAACCCTACTCAGCCACAATCCCAATACCTACAAAAAAAAAACAATACAAAAACACACCACAAAATAAACCCATGTCACACCCTGGCCTGACCAAATAAAGAAAGAAAACACAAAATACTAAGACCAAGGCGTGACAGAACCCCCCCCCCCCCCCCCAAGGTGCGGACTCCCGACCGCACACCTAAACCAATAGGGGAGGGTCTGGGTGGGCGTCTGTCCACGGTGGCGGCTCCGGCTCGGGACGTGCTCCATGCAGACGGGCAGCTCTGGCTGCTCCATGCAGACGGGCAGCTCTGGCTGCTCCATGCAGACTGGCAACTCTGGCTGCTCCATGCAGACTGACAGCTCTGGCTGCTCCATGCCGACTGACAGCTCTGGCTGCTCCATGCAGACTGGCAGCTCCATGCAGACTTGCATCTCTGGCTGCTCCATGCAGACTGGCAGCTCTGGCTGCTCCATGCAGACTGGAAGCTCTGGCTGCTCCATGCAGACTGGCAGCTCTGGCTGCTCCATGCAGACTGGAAGCTCTGGCTTCTCCATGCAGACTGGCAGCTCTGGCTGCTCCATGCAGACTGGAAGCTCTGGCTGCTCCATGCAGACTGGCAGCTCTGGCTGCTCCATGCAGACTGGCAGCTCTGGCTGCTCCATGCAGACTGGAAGCTCTGGCTTCTCCATGCAGACTGGCAGCTCTGGCTTCTCCATGCAGATTAGCAGGTCTGGCTGCGTTGAACAGGCAGGAGACTCCGGCAGCGCTGGAGAGGAGGAGGGAGACTCCGACAGCGCTGGAGAGGAGGAAGGCTCTGGTAGCACTAAACAGGCGGGAGACTCCGGCAGCGCAGGAGAGGAAGGCTCTGGCTGCGCTAAACAGGCGAGGCGCACTGAAGGCCTGGTGCGTGGTGCTGGCACTGGTGGTACTGGACCGAGGACACGCACAGGAAGCCTGGTGCGGGGAGCTGCCACCAGAGGACTGGTGTGTGGAGTGGCACTGGATAGACCGGACCGTGCAGGCGCACTGGAGCTCTTGAGCACCGAGCCTGCCCAACCTTACCTGGCTCGATGCCAACTCTAGCCCGGCCAATACGAAGAGCTGGTATGTACCGCACCGGGCTATGCACCCGCACTGGAGACACCGTGCGCTCCACAGCATAGCACGGAGTCTGCCCGGTCTCTTTAGCCCCCCGGTAAGCACAGGAAGTTTGCGCAGGTCTCCTACCTGGCGTAGCCATACTCCCTGTGAGCCCCCACTCTCGGGCTTCCATCCGCGTCGCCGTGCTGCCTCTTCATACCAGCGCCTCTCCGCTTTCGTCGCCTCCAGTTCTTCTTTGGGGCGTCGATATTCACCTGGCTGTGCCCAAGGTCCTTTTCCGTCCAATATTTCCTCCCAAGTCCAGAAGTCCTGAGGGTCTGGGTGGGCGTCTGTCCACGGTGGCGGCTCCGGCTCGGGACGTGCTCCATGCAGACGGGCAGCTCTGGCTGCTCCATGCAGACGGGCAGCTCTGGCTGCTCCATGCAGACTGGCAACTCTGGCTGCTCCATGCAGACTGACAGCTCTGGCTGCTCCATGCCGACTGACAGCTCTGGCTGCTCCATGCAGACTGGCAGCTCCATGCAGACTTGCATCTCTGGCTGCTCCATGCAGACTGGCAGCTCTGGCTGCTCCATGCAGACTGGAAGCTCTGGCTGCTCCATGCAGACTGGCAGCTCTGGCTGCTCCATGCAGACTGGAAGCTCTGGCTTCTCCATGCAGACTGGCAGCTCTGGCTGCTCCATGCAGACTGGAAGCTCTGGCTGCTCCATGCAGACTGGCAGCTCTGGCTGCTCCATGCAGACTGGCAGCTCTGGCTGCTCCATGCAGACTGGAAGCTCTGGCTTCTCCATGCAGACTGGCAGCTCTGGCTTCTCCATGCAGATTAGCAGGTCTGGCTGCGTTGAACAGGCAGGAGACTCCGGCAGCGCTGGAGAGGAGGAGGGAGACTCCGACAGCGCTGGAGAGGAGGAAGGCTCTGGTAGCACTAAACAGGCGGGAGACTCCGGCAGCGCAGGAGAGGAAGGCTCTGGCTGCGCTAAACAGGCGAGGCGCACTGAAGGCCTGGTGCGTGGTGCTGGCACTGGTGGTACTGGACCGAGGACACGCACAGGAAGCCTGGTGCGGGGAGCTGCCACCAGAGGACTGGTGTGTGGAGTGGCACTGGATAGACCGGACCGTGCAGGCGCACTGGAGCTCTTGAGCACCGAGCCTGCCCAACCTTACCTGGCTCGATGCCAACTCTAGCCCGGCCAATACGAAGAGCTGGTATGTACCGCACCGGGCTATGCACCCGCACTGGAGACACCGTGCGCTCCACAGCATAGCACGGAGTCTGCCCGGTCTCTTTAGCCCCCCGGTAAGCACAGGAAGTTTGCGCAGGTCTCCTACCTGGCGTAGCCATACTCCCTGTGAGCCCCCACTCTCGGGCTTCCATCCGCGTCGCCGTGCTGCCTCTTCATACCAGCGCCTCTCCGCTTTCGTCGCCTCCAGTTCTTCTTTGGGGCGTCGATATTCACCTGGCTGTGCCCAAGGTCCTTTTCCGTCCAATATTTCCTCCCAAGTCCAGAAGTCCTGAGGGTCTGGGTGGGCGTCTGTCCACGGTGGCGGCTCCGGCTCGGGACGTGCTCCATGCAGACGGGCAGCTCTGGCTGCTCCATGCAGACGGGCAGCTCTGGCTGCTCCATGCAGACTGGCAACTCTGGCTGCTCCATGCAGACTGACAGCTCTGGCTGCTCCATGCCGACTGACAGCTCTGGCTGCTCCATGCAGACTGGCAGCTCCATGCAGACTTGCATCTCTGGCTGCTCCATGCAGACTGGCAGCTCTGGCTGCTCCATGCAGACTGGAAGCTCTGGCTGCTCCATGCAGACTGGCAGCTCTGGCTGCTCCATGCAGACTGGAAGCTCTGGCTTCTCCATGCAGACTGGCAGCTCTGGCTGCTCCATGCAGACTGGAAGCTCTGGCTGCTCCATGCAGACTGGCAGCTCTGGCTGCTCCATGCAGACTGGCAGCTCTGGCTGCTCCATGCAGACTGGAAGCTCTGGCTTCTCCATGCAGACTGGCAGCTCTGGCTTCTCCATGCAGATTAGCAGGTCTGGCTGCGTTGAACAGGCAGGAGACTCCGGCAGCGCTGGAGAGGAGGAGGGAGACTCCGACAGCGCTGGAGAGGAGGAAGGCTCTGGTAGCACTAAACAGGCGGGAGACTCCGGCAGCGCAGGAGAGGAAGGCTCTGGCTGCGCTAAACAGGCGAGGCGCACTGAAGGCCTGGTGCGTGGTGCTGGCACTGGTGGTACTGGACCGAGGACACGCACAGGAAGCCTGGTGCGGGGAGCTGCCACCAGAGGACTGGTGTGTGGAGTGGCACTGGATAGACCGGACCGTGCAGGCGCACTGGAGCTCTTGAGCACCGAGCCTGCCCAACCTTACCTGGCTCGATGCCAACTCTAGCCCGGCCAATACGAAGAGCTGGTATGTACCGCACCGGGCTATGCACCCGCACTGGAGACACCGTGCGCTCCACAGCATAGCACGGAGTCTGCCCGGTCTCTTTAGCCCCCCGGTAAGCACAGGAAGTTTGCGCAGGTCTCCTACCTGGCGTAGCCATACTCCCTGTGAGCCCCCACTCTCGGGCTTCCATCCGCGTCGCCGTGCTGCCTCTTCATACCAGCGCCTCTCCGCTTTCGTCGCCTCCAGTTCTTCTTTGGGGCGTCGATATTCACCTGGCTGTGCCCAAGGTCCTTTTCCGTCCAATATTTCCTCCCAAGTCCAGAAGTCCTGTGATCGCTGCTCCTCACGATAAACAGGGGGAGTTGGCTCAGGTCTGAACCCTGACTCTGCCACACTCTCCCTGAGCCCCCCCCCCCCCCCCCCCAAGAAATTTGTTCGTGTTCCCTCGTATCGTCGGCTCCTCTCTCCGGCTGCCTCTGCTCTCCTAAGTGCCTCTACCTGTTCCCATGGGAGGCGATCTCTTCCAGCCAGTATCTCCTCCCAAGTGTAACAACCCTTGCCATCCAAAACGTCTTCCCATGTCCATTCCTCCTTTCGCTGCTTCTGCTGTCGCTGCCTGTCACCACGCTGCTTGGTCCTGGTGTGGTGGGTGATTCTGTAACGGTTTTCTTCCGTTGAAAGAGAGTCGGACCAAAATGCAGCATGGTTAGTTCGATACATATTTAATGAAGAAAAAAACACGAACTATACAAAAACAATAAACGTAACGTGAAAACTGAAACAGCCTAATACTGGTGCAAACAACTACACGACAGACATAAGGACAATCACCCACAAACACACAGTGAAACCCGGGATACCTAAATATGGTTCCCAATCAGAGACAATGATAATCACCTGACTCTGATTGAGAACCGCCTCAGGCAGCCAATGACTTTCCTAGACAACCCTACTCAGCCACAATCCCAATACCTACTAAAAACCCCAATACAAAAACACACCACAAAATAAACCCATGTCACACCCTGGCCTGACCAAATAAATAAAGAAAACACAAAATACTAAGACCAAGGCGTGACATGAACAGCTAACTGAATAGCTGTCTACAGGTTATTAGAGAGGACATTAACTGAACCTTCTTTTAGCAGGTCATGGTACAGGGCAATACCCTCTCAGTTGAAAGAATGGAATGTTAAGTAAAGTACTATATTTTATACATGAATAGGTTATAATGACATATTTCATACAGAACATTGACTCATGAAAAGGATATTGGGCAGAATTTGAACAGTGGCCAGAGCATGGCCTGGTAATACAAGGAGAATAACTCTTAGGACACAATAAGGTGAAATTAAGCCTTCATTATCCCTTGATAATATAATGCACTGTATGCCATTTAGCAGACGCTTTTATCCAAAGCAACTTAAAGTCATGCGTGCATACATTCTTGGGGGCAATCAAACCCACATTCCTGGAGTTACAAGGGTCATGCAACTGAACCATCCAATTGAGCTAAAGCTTAGAAGGCTATAAAGATGCTTCAGAAATGATTCAGAAGCAAATGTCATGCTATAAAGTGTGGCAGGGTGTTTTAACATTCCTGGCGAGTAAATTCGTAGCCCACCTGTTTCCAGGTTTGTCACCAATAGAGGAGAGGACCGTCACAGGCTGAAAAACAATCCTCCTAAGGCTCCTGGACTTGAATGAACCAGTCGAATGCGTTCATCAAAGGGGTGCATTTGGACCAACAGCCATCTATTGCTGCAGCGAGCGTGTGTGGGTGTGTGTGTGTATCTTTGTTTAGGGTCTCTCTCCCATTGCACTCTCTGCACTTTCACTTTGGCAGTCACTTGGGGAAGGTTTCTGGACTAGAAGTTACTGAATGCAAAAACCATGTCACTAACAAACACAGTCATTGGGTGGGTGTCTCCCACATTTACTTGAACGGCGTGCTTGGAAAAATGCAAATACAGCTTTACAACCTACAATGTTAACGCCCCCCCCCCCCCCCTCCCTAAAACAAAGAATGTGTAACGGCATCAACTCTAAGAAAGTGTTCATTTAAGTCTGAATTTGCATCCATGGTGTTGCCGTGTAGTATCCAGATGTCCTGCAATAACTGTTGCATTTTAAAGGGTCACGTTCAATCTGTCAAAGCCATACTGTGATCATAGGTACTGTTAGCTTATAATATATTTATGAACTTTGAAAGCTGCACAGATTGTTGTAAAAATGTTGTCACTGTCTCTGTCAATTATCACTATATAATGAATGCAATATACGGACTTGAAGTGGAAATGTCATAAAGATCTGCCAAGTATTGACAAATGTCCCTTAACGCATCAAGCCTAATCAGTGTGTGTGTGTGTGTCTCTGTCCCTCCCCCTCTCTCTCTCTCTTTCTCTCTCTCAACCACTCTTTCCCCCATCTACCCCCCCCCCCTCTCTCTCTCTCTCGCTCTCGCTCTCTCTTTCTTTCATCCACTCTCTCTCCCCCCCCCTCTCTCTCTCTCTCTCTCTCTCCCTCTCCCCTCTCTTTCTCTCTCTCAACCACTCTCTCCCACCCATCTCTCCCCCTCTCCCCCTCCCCCTCTCTCTCTCGCTCTCTCTCTTTCTCTCATCCACTCTCTCCCTCTCTCTCTCTTTCTTTCATCAACTCTCTCCTCCCCCTCTCCCTCTCTCCCCTCTCTCTCTCTCTCTCTCTCTCTCACCCTCTCCCTCTTCCACCCCTCTCTCTCCCCCCCTCTCTCCCTCTCTCTCTCTCCCCTCTCTCATCCTCTCTCTCCTCACCCCGTTCTCTCTCCTTCCCTCTTACTCCCTAACTCTCTCTCACCCCCCCTCTCTCTATCTCACCCATCACTCTCTCTTCCCTCCTCACTCTCTCCCTCTCTCTCTCCTCACCCTCTTTCTCTCTCCCACTTCTATCTCCTTCTCTCTCTCCTTCTCTCTCTCATCCTCTCTCTCCTCCCCCTCTCTCACTTTCTCCTCCTCTCTCTCTCTCTCTTTCTCTTCCCCCCTCCTTCTCTCCCTCTCTCTCTCCACCCCCACTTTCTCTCTCTCCCCCCTGCCTCTCTCTCTCTTTCTCTCTCTTCTCCCCCTCCCTTTCTCCAGTCTGATGTCAGGGCTAGCAGCCCTAGATGCTAAGTGTTCCAGCAGACTGGGCCTTATCACCGTGTCTTACTACCTGTGGACCACCTTTGTAGCAGTGGTGGTGGGCATCATCATGGTGTCCGTCATCCACCCTGGAGGAGCAGCCCAGAAGGAGGACTCCGAGGACAGCGGCAAGGCCATCATGAGCTCTGCCGACGCCCTGCTTGACCTCATCCGGTAAGATGGCCTACCCACTCACCACCCACACACCGACCCAAACACACACACTCACCACCTACCCACCCATCCACCCACTCACCAACCACCCACCACCCACTCACAACACAATCACCCTCCACGCACCTGCCCACTCACCACCCACCCTTTAGCACTTACTCATTCACACATTTTAAGTCTGTGTAGACCAATGCACTTCATTTGGATGTTCGCCTGAAGAAAACATGTAGAAAGTAAATAGAGTCATTTGTACTGGTCATTTATGAACATTTGAACATCTTGGCCATGTTCTGTTATAATCTCCACCCGGCACAGCCAGAAGAGGACTGGCCACCCCACATAGCCTGGTTCCTCTCTAGGTTCCTTCCTAGGTATTGGCCTTTCTAGGGAGTTTTTCCTAGCCACCGTGCTTCTACACCTGCATTGCTTGCTGTTTGGGGTTTTAGGCTGGGTTTCTGTACAGCACTTTGAGATATCAGCTGATGTACGAAGGGCTATATAAATAAATTTGATTTGATTTGATTTGATTTACTGTACTAGCGAGCAATCATGTGCGCTGGCCTGAGAATTTGAAATATTTCAAATAGTATTTTAACCCAGGTCTGCTGCTGAACATGCTCATACAGTACATGTACATACTATCACCAGTCAACCTTATTAACACTACGGATAAAGACGATGGGACAAGACCTCACAAGATGGTGTTGATTCACTGCACTACATATTCTCACGTTCAGAACTGAACTTAGTGATTGAATCGCAGATGAGATTAATGATATATCTCAACAGCTAGGCTATCTCTGTCTGTGGAATATTAAAGACATGGCAGTATATTCCCTTAATATTGCACTACTTTTGAACAGGGCCCATAGGGATGTAGTTAAAGGTCGTGCACTATATATAGGGTGCCATTTGGAGCTCAACCATGGTTCAGAGGCAACCACCTTGAGTATTACATTTTTATTTTGTTTTTCTGCTTCTTTCTCCTCTAAATGTGTGTGGCCTTGTTAGAGTCAGCCAGCCATACACTTGTATCTTGAAAGTACTTCAGTGAAAGGATAACAGTTAAAGTGATGAGTCCGAATGCTCATCTTCAGCTGGATAGATGGGTCTCTCTCAAAATAAATGTTTTGATGGGGCAGACTCCACAGCTTGTACATTGTGATATATTACAGTGCTCTTAGAGCATGTTGTGGTATTTGGTCATGTTGCCTTTGGCAGTTTGCACTGTTCAAACCGAGAGAGACTTCGTTTGAACTGCTCTCTGCTAAGGACAAATTGAAGTCACTAACGTCAATGCTGCACAGTGAAGTAGCCTAGCCTGTACCCGTAACAGTCCACTCTCCACTGGAGACATACCTCTTTCTAGATACATCCCAGCAGTTTCATTGTATTTGCCCCAAATGGCACCCTATTCCCAAAATAGTGCCCTATGGGCCCTGGTCAAAAGTAGTGCACTATAAACAGAATAGGGTGCCGTTTGGGATGCAATCATTATGTCATGGTGTTAGAATAACAGCATGCACAGCACCAAGACAATTAGTGCTACACCCCCTATGTATTTATTTGGACAGTGAAGGTAAAACGTTTAATTTGGCTCTATACTCCAGCATTTTGTATATGATATCAAACAAAACAGAATGTCACCTTTTATTTGAGGGTATTTTCATGCATATCTGTTTTACTGTTTAGAAATTAAAGCACTTTATGTATCTAGTCCCCCCATTTGAAGGCAGTGGTGTAAAGAACTTAAGTAGAAATACTTGAAAATACTACCTAAGTAGTATATTTTACAATTTATATTTTTGACAACTTTTACTTTTACTTCATTACATTCCTAAAGAACATTATGTCCATTTTCCCAGACACCCAAAAGTACTCGTTACATTTCGAATGCTTAGCAGGACAGGAAAGGTGTCTAATTCACACACTTATCAAGATAACATACCTGATCATCCCTACTGTCTCTGATCTGGCGGACTCACTAAACACATGCTTCATTTGTAAATTATGTCTGAGTGTTGGAGCGTGCCCATAGCTATCCGTAAATTTAAAAAACAAGAAAATGTTGCCGTCTGTTTAGCTTAATATAAGGAATTTGAAATGATTTATACTTTTACTTTTTGCAATAACATTTACTTTTGATACTTGAATATATTTAAAACCAAGTACTTTTAGACTTTTAATCAAGCAGGATTTTACTGAGTGACTTTCACTTTTACATGAGTCATTTTCTATTAAAGTTTCTTTACTTTTACTCAAGTATGACAATTGGGTACTTTTTCCACCACTATTTGAAGGTCTTAAATTAATTTATAGTGCATTGCCCATAACAGGGGAGGTTAGCATTTTTGGGGGGGAGGGTATGACACTTATGCCTTTGTAACTTTCTCACTCAAAAAGCCAAGGCAGTATGAAAATACCCGCAAATAAAAGGAGACATTCTGTACTGTCTCTCATACAGTATAACATATTTGATCTCAAATCCAAAATGCTGGAGTATTAAACGTTTTAGCTTCACTGTCCAAATAAATACGTATGGGAGTGTATATCTGAGAGACTAAGTGGCTTTTTGGGTGAACCTTGAGGGACCAAAAAAGTAGATGACTAGCCTGATGGGTCATGGTTACAGTACATGGTGTCAGTGGGGAGCAGCTGAACAGCAGTTGGAGGTACACATTTAAGATAAGTGTTACAGTGGGGCAAAAAAGTATTTAGTCAGCCACCAATTGTGCAAGTTCTCCCACTTAAAAAGATGAGAGAGGCCTGTAATTTTCATCATAGGTACACTTCAACTATGACAGACAAAATGAGAAAGAAAATCCAGAAAATCACATTGTAGGATTTTTTATGAATTTATTTGCAAATTATGGTGGAAAATAGGTTTTGCCGTGCCCTTTTCATGACTGTCTTGGTGTGCTTGGACCATGATAGTTTGTTGATGATGTGGACACCAAGGTCCTTGAAGCTCTCAACCTCTTCCACTGCAGCCCCTTCAATGAGAATGGGGGCGTGCTCGGCCCTCCTTTTCCTGTAGTCCACAATCATCTCCTTTGTCTTGATCACTTTGAGGGAGAGGTTGTTATCCTGGCACCACACTGCTAGGTCTCTGACCTCTACGCTATCGTTGTCGGTGATCAGGCCTACAACTGTTGTGTCGTCAGCAAAATTAATGATGGTGTTGGAGTGGTGCTTGGCCATGCAGTCATGGGTGAATAGGGAGTACAGGAGGGGACTGAGCACGCACCCGTGAGGGGCCCTCGCATTGAGGATCAGTGTGGCAGATCTGTTGTTACCTACTCTTACCACCTGGTGGCGGCCTGTCAGGAAGTCCAGGATCCAGTTGCAGAGGGTGGCGTTTAATCCCAGGGTCCTTAGCTTTGGGATGAGCTTTGAAGGCTCTATGGTGTTGAACGCTGAGCTGTAGTCAATGAACAGCATTCTCACATAGATGTTCCTTTTGTCAAGGTGGAAAAGGGCAGTGTGGAGTTCAATAGAGATTGTATCATCTGTGGATCTGTTGGGGCAGTATACAAATTGGAGTGGATCTAGGGTATCCGGGTTGATGGTGTTGATGTGACCTATGACCAGCCTTCAAAGCACTTCATGGCTACAGACGTGACTGCTATGGGTCGGTAGTCATTTAGGCAGGTTACCTTAGTGTTCTTGGGCACAGGTGGTCTGCTTGAAACATGTTGGTATTACAGACTCGGTCAGGGATAGGTTGAAAATGTCAGTGAAGTAATTTGCCAGTTGGTCAGCGCATGCTCAGAGTACACATCCTGGTAATCCCTCTGGCCCTGCAGCCTTGTGAATGTTGACCGCTCTCCATCAGCTATGGAGAGCATGATCACACAGTCGTCCAGAACAGCTGGTGCTCTCATGCATGCTTCAGTGTTGCTTGCCTCGAATTGAGCATAGAAGTAATTTAGCTCATCTGGTAGGCTCGTTTCACTGGGCAGCTCGCAGCTGTGATTCCCTTTGTAGTCCGTAATAGTTTGCAAGCCCTGCCACATCCAATGAGCGTCGTAACCAGTGTAGTACGATTCGATCTTAGTCCTGTATTGATGCTTTACCTGTTTGATGGTTCGTCGGAGTGCATAGCGGATTTCTCATAAGCGTCAGGGTTAGAGTCCCGCTCCTTGAAAGCAGCAGCTCTACTGTTTAGCTCAGTGCAGAAGTTGCCTATAATTCATGGCTTCTGGTTGGGGTATGTACGTATGGTCACTTTAGGGACGACGTCATCAATGCACTTATTGTTGAAGCCAGTGACTGATGTGGTGTACTCCTCAATGCAATCGAGAAGAATCCCGGAACATATTCCAGTCTGTGCTAGCAGAACAGTCCTGTAGCTTAGCATCTATGTCATCTGACCACTTCCGTATTGAGCGAGTCACTGGTACTTCCTGCTTTAGTGTTTGCTTGTAAACAGGAATCAGGAGGATAGAGTTATGGTCAGATTTGCCAATTATTAATTTTGTATTTTTTTATTTCACCTTTATTTAACCAGGTAGGCTGGTTGAGAACAAGTTCTCATTTACAACTGCGACCTGGCCAAGATAAAGCAAAGCAGTGCGACACAAACAACAACACAGAGTTATACATGGAATAAACAAACATACAATAACACAATAGAAAAAGTCTATATACAGTGTATGCAAATGAGGTGAGTTAAGGGAGTAAATAGGCCATAGTGGCGAAATAATTACAATTTAGCAACTAACCACTTTGGAGAAGATAGATGTGCAGAAGATGAATGTGCAAGTAAAGAAACTGGGGAGCAAAGGAGCAAAAAAAATAACAGAATGGGGATGAGGTAGTTGATTGGGCTGTTAACAGATGGGCTAAGTACAGGTGCAGTGGTCTGTGAGCTGCTCTGACAGCTGGTGCTTAAAGTTAGTGAGGGAGATATGAGTCTCCAGCTTCAGTGATTTTTACAGTTCCTTCCAGTCAGTGGCAGCAGAGAACTGTAACGAAAGGTGACCAAAGGAGGAATTGGCATTGGGGGTGACCAGTGAAATATGCCTTCTGGAGCGCGTGCTACGGGTGGGTGCTGCAATGGTGACCAGTGAGCTGAGATAAGGTGGGGATTTACCTAGCAAAGACTTATAGTTGACCTGGAGCCAGTGGGTTTGGATACGAATATGAAGCAAGGGCCAGCCAACGAGAGCATACAGGTCACAGTCGTGGGTAGTATATGGGGCTTTGGTAACAAAATGGATGGCACTGTGATAGACTGCATCCAATTTGCTGAGTAGCGTGTTGGAGGCTATTTTGTAAATGACATCGCCGAAGTCGAGGATTGGTAGGATGGTCAGTTTTACAAGGGTATGTTTGGCAGCATGAGTGAAGGATGTTTTTTTGTGAAATAGGAAGCCGATTCTACATTTACTTTTGGATTGGAGATGCTTAATGTGAGTCTTGAAGGAGAGTTTACAGTCTAACCTGACACCTAGGTATTTGTAGATGTCCACATGTTCTAAGTCAGAACCGTCCAGAGTAGTGATGCTGGACGGGCAGGCAGGTGCTGGTAGCGAATGGTTGAAGAGCTTAACTTGCATTTAAGAGCGGTTGAAGGCCACAGAAGGAGTTGTATGGTATTGCAGCTCGTCTGAAGGTTAGTTAACACAGTGTCCAAAGAAGGGCCAGAAGTATACAGAATGGTATCGTCTGCATAGAGGTGGATCAGATAATCACCAGCAGCAAGAGCGACGTCATTGATGTATACTGAGAAAAGAGTCAGCCCGAGAATTCTACCCTGTTGCACCCCCATAGAGACTGCCAGAGGTCAGGACAACAGGCCCTCCGATTTGACACACTGAACTCTGTCTGAGAAGTAGTTGGTAAACCAGGCGAGGCAGTCATTTGAGAAACCAAGGCTGTTGAGTCTGCCGATAAGAATGTGGTGATTGACAGAGTCGAAAGCCTTGACCAGGTCGATGAATACAGCTGCACAGAATTGTCTCTTCTTGATGGAGGTTATGATATCGTTTAGAACCTTGAGCGCGGCTGAGGTGCACACATGACCAGCTCGGAAACCAGATTGCATAGCGGAGAAGGTGTGGTGGGATTCGAAATGGTCGGTGATCTGATTGTTAACTCGGCTTTCGAATACCTTGGAATACCTTGGATGACCGCGGCAGTTTTCCAATGTTTGGGGATCTCAGACGACACAAAAGAGAGGTTGAACAGGCTAGGGTTGCAACAATGACAGCTGATAATTTTAGAAGAGAGGGTCCAGATTGTCCAGCCCTGCTGATTTGTAGGGGTCCAGATTTTACACCTCTTTCAGAACATCAGCAATCTGGATTTGGGTGAAGGAGAAATGGGGAGGCTTGGGCAAGTTGCTTTTTGAAATTCTCAATTATCGTGGATTTATCGGTGGTGACAGTGTTTCATAGCCTCAGTGCAGTGGGCAGCTGGGAGGAGGTGCTCTTATTCTCCATGGACTTTTTGGACTTTGTGCTGCAGGATGCACATTTCTGTTTGATAAAGCTAGCCTTTGCTTTCCAAACTGCCTGTGTATATTGGTTCCTAACTTCCCTGAAAGTTGCATATCGCGGGGGCTATTCGATGCTAATGCAGTATGCCAAATCAAATCAAATCAAATCAAATTGTATTTGTCACATACACATGGTTAGCAGATGTTAATGCGAGTGTAGCGAAATGCTTGTGCTTCTAGTTCCGACAATGCAGTAATAACCAACAAGTAATCTAGCTAACAATTCCAAAACTACTACCTTATAGACACAAGTGTAAGGGGATAAAGAATATGTACATAAAGATATATGAATGAGTGATGGTACAGAGCGGCATAGGCAAGATACAGTAGATGGTATTGAGTACAGTATATACATATGAGATGAGTATGTAAACAAAGTGGCATAGTTAAAGTGGCTAGTGATACATGTATTACATAAAGATGCAGTCGATGATATAGAGTACAGTATATACATATACATATGAGATGAATAATGTAGGGTATGTAAACATTATATTAGGTAGCATTGTTTAAAATGGCTAGTGATATATTTTACATCATTTCCCATCAATTCCCATTATTAAAGTGGCTGGAGTTGAGTCAGTGTGTTGGCAGCAGCCACTCAATGTTAGTGGTGGCTGTTTAACAGTGTGATGGCCTTGAGATAGAAGCTGTTTTTCAGTCTCTCGGTCCCAGCTTTGATGCACCTGTACTGACCTCGCCTTCTGGATGATAGCGGGGTGAACAGGCAGTGGCTCGGGTGGTTGTTGTCCTTGATGATCTTTATGGCCTTCCTGTGACATTGGGTGGTGTAGGTGTCCTCGAGGGCAGGTAGTTTGCCCCCGGTGATGCGTTGTGCAGACCTCACTACCCTCTGGAGAGTCTTACGTTTGTGGGCGGAGCAGTTGCCGTACCAGGTGATACAGCCCGACAGGATGCTCTCGATTGTGCATCTGTAGAAGTTTGTGAGTGCTTTTGGTGACAAGCCGAATTTCTTCAGCCTCCTGAGGTTGAAGAGGTGCTGCTGCGCCTTCTTCACGATGCTGTCTGTGTGGGTGGACCAATTCAGTTTGTCTGTGATGTGTACACTGAGGAACTTAAAACTTACTACCCTCTCCACTACTGTTCCATCGATGTGGATAGGGGGGTGTTCCCTCTGCTGTTTCCTGAAGTCCACAATCATCTCCTTAGTTTTGTTGACGTTGAGTGTGAGGTTATTTTCCTGACACCACACTCCGAGGGCCCTCACCTCCTCCCTGTAGGCCGTCTCGTCGTTGTTGGTAATCAAGCCTACCACTGTTGTGTCGTCCGCAAACTTGATGATTGAGTTGGAGGCGTGCGTGGCCACGCAGTCGTGGGTGAACAGGAGTACAGGAGAGGGCTCAGAACGCACCCTTGTGGGGCCCCAGTGTTGAGGATCAGCGGGGTGGAGATGTTGTTGCCTACCCTCACCACCTGGGGGCGGCCCGTCAGGAAGTCCAGTACCCAGTTGCACAGGGCGGGGTCGAGACCCAGGGTCTCGAGCTTGATGACGAGCTTGGAGGGCACTATGGTGTTAAATGCCGAGCTGTAGTCGATGAACAGCATTCTCACATAGGTATTCCTCTTGTCCAGATGGGTTAGGGCAGTGTGCAGTGTGGTCAAATGACCACACAGGATGTTTTTGTGCTGGTCAAGGGCAGTCAGGTCTGGAGTGGTCCTAAATTTTTTGAATGGGGCATGTTTATTTAAGATTGTGAGGAAAGCACTTTTAAAGAATAACCAGGCATCTTCTACTGACGGAATGAGGTCAATATCCTTCCAGGATACCCAGGCCAGGTCAATTAGTATGGCCTGCTCACTGAAGTGTTTTAGGGAGCGTTTGACAGTGATGAGGTGTGGTCGTTTGACCACAGACCCATTACGGACGCAAGCAATGTGGCAGTTATCGCTGAGATCCTGGATGAAGACAGCAGAGATGTATTTGGAGGGCAGGTTGGTTAGGATGATATCTATGAGGGTGCCTGTGTTTGTGGATTTTTGGTTGTACCTGGTGGGTTCATTGATAATTTGTGTGAGATTGAGG
Organism: Oncorhynchus kisutch; assembly: GCF_002021735.2. Classification (NCBI taxonomy): domain Eukaryota; kingdom Metazoa; phylum Chordata; class Actinopteri; order Salmoniformes; family Salmonidae; genus Oncorhynchus; species Oncorhynchus kisutch. The sequence goes on along the minus strand of NC_034186.2, from coordinate 16,529,146 downwards.
GCATCAAGCTTAGATTGTAGGAGGGCCAGGGTGTTAAGCATGTCCCAGTTTAGGTCACCTAACAGCACAAGCTCTGTAGATAGATGGGGGGCAATCAATTCACATATGGTGTCCAGGGCATAGCTGGGGGCAGAAAGTGGTGAATTGCAAGCGGCAACGGTGAGAGACTTGTTTCTGGAAAGGTGGATTTTTAAAAGTAGAAGCTCAAATGGTTTGGGCACAGACCTGGATAGTAAGACAGATCTCTGCAGGCTATCTCTGCAGTAAATTGCAGCTCCTTTGGCAGTTCTATCTAATGTTACAGTTAGGGATGGAAGTTTCAGGGTTTTTGGTGGCCTTCCTAAGCCAGGACCCAGACACGGCTAGGAGGGCAAGGGAGAGCTTTGTGGAGGGCGAGGGAGAGCTTTGTACCCATCTGTGTGGGTAGCCTAGTGGTTAGAGCTTTGGACAAGTAACCGGAAGGTTGCAAGTTCAAACCCCCGAGCTGACAAGGTACAAATCTGTCATTCTGCCCCTGAACAGGCTGTTCACTGTCATTGAAAATAAGAATTTGTTCTTAACTGACTTGCCTAGTTAAATCAAGGTAATATGCTGGTAAAACAGATTTAAGTTTCCCTGCATTAAAGCCGCTGGCCACTAGGAGCACCGACTCTGGATGAGCATTTGCTTTTGACGTCATACAGCTTGTTGAGTGTGGTCTTAGTGCCAGCATCGGTTTGTGGTGGTAAATAGACAGCTATGAAAAATATACATGAAAACTCTCTTGGTAAATAGTGTGGTCTACAGCTTATCACTCTACCTCAGGCAAGCAAAACCTTAATATTAGATTTTATGCACCAGCTGTTATTTACAAACAGACAGCCACCCCATTGTCTTACCGAGGCAGCTGTTCTATCTTGCCGATGTATGGAAACCCAGCCAGCTGTATGTTATCCATGTCGTCGTTCAGCCACAACTCGGTAAAACATAAGATATTACAGTTTTTAATGTCCCGTTGGTAGGATAGTCTCATCCAGTTTATTATCCAATGATTGCACGTTGGCTAATAGGACTGATGGTAGAGGCGGATTACCCACTCGCCGTCGGATCCTTACAAGGCCTACATCCCTAATATCTCAGTCTCTTCTTCATGCGAATGACAGGGATTTGTGCCTTGCTCAGTGTCTGAAGAAAATCCTTTGCGTCCGAAACATAAGACAGGGATGTTGTTGACCTGCAGATGTAGGATCTTAAATTGAGCCATTTTTCTACAGCAGTAATGTAATCCTGAAGTAACAGGATATGTGAAGGATATGTGCTGTTATTTCTTTCTTCAAAGGGGGAATAGTATTTCCCTGCGCTGCAGACTGCTATATGGGTCCACTAATACAATACAATTAAAGGCCCAGTGCACCCACACCTTTTGTGAAATTTTATATATATATATATATATATTGTAAATACATATTTATTAATTTTATTCCGATTTTTCAGGGGGTGTTGCAGCACTCTCAGCAAAGTTGTGTTGCAACAGGTGATAAAATGAAGATCCTACATCTGAAATGTTCACATATAGCGTCCACATAGTGTCCAGTACTGTCCACTCAGTGTTTACCCCATAAGGTGTCTGTTCCACACTGAATAGAGCAGCTACATTACATGTCATGGTAAACATCTCTTTGAAGTATGGGAATGATTCACTTTCATAACATGTCCCTGTTAGTGGCACCTCACATTTGTCACTTTCAGAATCCTGGCGTGGAAGATGTAGACTTTTCAAATGGACCTCCTTTAGCTCCTGTGTTTACTATTGTTTGCCTTTGTATGTGTGCTTTATGTGAGCGCCATCATGTCTGAACATTCCATCTGACTGAATGGAAGCTGCAGAAAGAGTGTACACTTTGTGTTTTAGTGTTTGAGCTGAGAGGGCTGAGAGGTTCCAGATGCACTGCCTGTTTGGACAGGCAGTCTCACACTCACTCACTCACTCACTCACACACATACACACACACACACACTCACACACATTCACACACACACACACACATACACACACACACACACACACACACACACACACACACACACACACACACACATACACACACACACACACACACACACACACACATACACACACACACACTCACACACACACACACACACACACACACACAGAGAGACAGACATGCACGCACACACACAGACATGCACGCACACTCTCTATCTATCTCTCTCTCACACACACACACACACACACACACACACACACACACACACACACACACACACACACACACACACACACACACACACACACACACACACACACACACACGCACACACGTATGAGTGGAGCTGAAAGATACAATATGAATCATGGACATTCTATTCACACCAAAGCACCTGGAGCCTCTGTCCCATTTTTGTGTCCTTCTGGGCTTTTGACAGGAAAATTGACAAATATTTGAATGGTATTTCATTGTGATATGTGTATTCTCTCTCTGTCTCTGTTTGAGATGTTTTCAAAAAGTTGATCTGTTGCCCTGCTCAGTGAGAAGTTAGAATTACTTACCCAATGGGAACAGACGTCATTTCAACGTCTAGTTTTAATTTACATTTGGTTGAGTTATCAACTAACATGAATTCAACATGAAATCAACAAAAAATGTCACCATGTCATTGAACTTAAAATACTAAATTCCCTTATGTTAATAATTTTTTGCAAATCCAATGAGTTTTCCACGTTGATTCAACGTCATCGCATGTCATTTTTTTACTTGAAATTACGTGGATTTAACCAGGTTTTGGCCGGTGGGTAGTTTACAAAAAGTTAAGATAGTTTGTAGGTAAGAGACTATTTTATGTCAACATAATAAAATAATGGTATGTTTTAATGTTATCAGTTCGACCACTTCAACTATTTCAATGAAAACGTCATTGTTAAGACAGTCACAACAACAAAAGCTGAGGAAAGCTAAATGTTCTTTACAATAGTTCAAAGGGTCAACCATTTTTAACTGAACATCCTGACTTTCAATGGGATAACAAAATATTATCTGAAAACCTTCTTAAGAGGTTACTTTCACAATGCAGTACATTGTATTTTGAAAGAAACATTTATATAACCACAAGGTTATACCGTAGGCTTTTTGTTCATCCAACACAACAGAGCAGGAGCTGTACAGAAGATGAAGGCCTATTTCTCCCACTCAGAAGAAACTACAGTACATGTGTGTTTTTATTTTTTTACCTTTATTTTACTAGGCAAGTCAGTTAAGAACAAATTCTTATTTACAATGACGGCCTAGGAACAGTGGGTTAACTGCCTGTTCAGGGGCAGAATGACAGATTTGTACCTTGTCAGCTCGGGGGTTTGAACTTGCTGCCGCCCTTTCCCATTTGGTTTTTTAACTAATGCCTGTGCTGTAGATAATCACAAATAAAACAGTTCCTGAAGTTCATGTCATTTAATTGTATGACAATTCTTATGGCTGTTTTTCACACAGCAAATGCTGGCTTCTGTGAAAAGTGCATGAGGTTTTAAAGAGTCACATGTGTCGTGTCTTTACTATCATTAAATTGAAGACATAGTTTTTATCAAAGATTCTCTGTAATTAGTATTACGCGATTAGACTGATTAATCATGTAACTGTAATTAACTAGGAAGTCTGGGCACCAAGGAAAATATTCAGATTACAAGGTTATCACTTTTCAGATATTTTATCTGATCAATTAGTCATCGAATTAATGAATGATTTACTTTACCTCACGTTAGTCTCATTCCAAACATCGTAAATTGTTGGTTATCTGCACTAACCCAGTCTTCACTATGAGTCATCCATACATCAATTGTCCTAAATAATTTATTTATTACTAACTAAGTAATTCACAGAAATGCATAAACAAACAAACAAACAGGGTAAATGTGGTTACAAGAAATGATAGGAGAATGTGCCCTAGTCACTACAGAGTGATAATTATAACAATTGAAATGCTAATCCTTTGCACATGAACGCTCACTCATTCAGGAACAATTGCAATCAATATATATATTTATGCTCAGTGTGTCGTCTTGATTGCTGGTGAAAAGTTTGTTTCTGTTGGAGAGTTTCATCCTCTCTCTCTCTCTCTCTCTCTCTCTCTCTCTCTCTCTCTCTCTCTCTCTCTCTCTCTCTCTCTCTCTCTCTCTCTCTCTCTCTCTCTCTCTCTCTCTCTCTCTCTCTCTCTCTCTCTCTCTCTCTCTCTCTCTCTCTCTCTCTCTCTCTGTCTTGGTTAGAGGGGATAGTTCAGAGTGACATTCATTCGTTTTGTTTGTTTGCGGTTTCGGCGGTTGTCGTTCTTCACGTTCAATGATACCGAATTCCTAACTGCAGACTAGTAATTAATATCAAAGTCTTGTTCTTATTCTGTCGGTATTGATAGTCTAAGAGTTCAACCATGTGGTATGTTTTTTTTATTGATTTATTTGACCTTTATTTAACCAGGTAGGCAAGTTGAGAACAAGTTCTCATTTACAATTGCGACCTGGCCAAGATAAAGCAAAGCAGTTCAACAGATACAACGACACAGAGTTACACATGGAGTAAAACAAACATACAGTCAATAATATAGTATAAACAAGCCTATATACAATGTGAGCAAATGAGGTGAGAAGGGAGGTAAAGGCAAAAAAGGCCATGGTGGCAAAGTAAATACAATATAGCAAGTAAAACACTGGAATGGTAGTTTTGCAATGGAAGAATGTGCAAAGTAGAAATAAAAATAATGGGGTGCAAAGGAGCAAAATAAGTAAATAAATTAAATACAGTTGGGAAAGAGGTAGTTGTTTGGGCTAAATTATAGGTGGGCTATGTACAGGTGCAGTAATCTGTGAGCTGCTCTGACATGGTTAAAAGATTCAGCAATTGTCTACAACCTTTGTCCCCTCCTAATGGAGAAAAACATGGTCTGATGATCATTTCTCAAAGTTGGGTTTCTTTGGAATTTCAGAAAAGGGCTGTCCCAGGACGCCTGACCCTAACGGGCTCAGGGGCGGTCCTCTGATTTAGTTAACTCCAATTCCCTTTTTGAGTTTTCCTTCATTAAACAGTCCAAAATCACGTTGTAGAATTGTGTAAACAGTATCATACTCACTCATTCATCTTATACAACAATTAGATGTAAACCTCATATCTGAGGCTATTATATAAACAGCGTTAAGGTAATGTGGCCACACCGTCTCCCATGAGCTTCCCCAAGTTGTAACAAACGGACCAGTTCGTAGCTGGATTCTTCACCGATCTTTTATACTTTCTCCGGAACATGAAATTTGTTCGTACCTCAAGTTCTGTGAGGTGGAAGGAATTCCTCTGTTCTCTATGAAAATGTACTCTCTCTATACTGTCCATGAGGAGATCCTCAGGAATTTACGACGTCTCTCTGGCCACAGCAGCCTAGTTGAAGGAGGAAAGGAGGCAACATCATGACACACCCAACGTCATGACACACCCAAAGAGGCAACGTCATGAAGAATCCAGTGAAGAATCCAGCTACGAACTGGTCCGTTTGTTACAACTTGGGAAAGCTTCTTCACACATTTATGGACTAAATAAACCTTTACAAAAATAATTGTGCCATATCATGTAGTTTTGCGATTGACATTGAACAGATAAAACAAAATGACTTAATAAGGTTTTTTGTATATTTGTATATGTATACAGTACCAGTCAAAAGTTTGGACACGCCTACTCATTCAAGGGTTTTTCTTTATTTTCACTATTTCTACATTGTAGAATAATAATGAAGACATCAACACATATGGAATGATGTAGTAACCAAGAAAGTGTTAAACAAATGTAAATATATTTTATATTTGAGATTCTTCAAAGTAGCCACCCTTTGCCTTGATTGCAGCTTTGCACACTCTTGGCATTCTCTCAACCAGCTTCACGAGGTAGTCACCTGGAATGCATTTCAATTAACAGGTGTGCCTTGTTAAAAGTTAATTTGTGGGTTTTTCTGAGCCAACCATTTGTGTTGTGACAAGGTATGGGTGGTATACAGAAGAGAGCCCTATTTGGTAAAAGACCAAGTCCATATTATGGCAAGAACAGCTCAAATAAGCAAAGAGAAATTACATCATTACTTTAAGACATGCAGGTCAGTCAATGCGGAAAATTTTAAGAACTTCTAAAGTTTATTCAAGTGCAGTCGCAAAAACTATCAAGGACTATGATGAAACTGGCTCTCATGAGGACCGCCACAGGAAAGGAAGACCCAGAGTTACCTCTGCTGCAGAGGATAAGTTCATTAGAGTTACTAGCCTCAGAAATTGCAGCCCAAATAAATGCTTCACAGAGTTCAAGTAACAGACACATCTCAACATCAACTGTTCAGAGGAGATTGTGTGAATCAGGCCTTCATGGTCAAATTGCTGCAAAACCTCTACTAAAGGACACCAATAAGAAGAAGAGACTTGCTTGGGCCAAGAAGCACGAGCAATGGACATTAGACCGGTGTAAATCTGTCCTTTGGCCTGATGAGTCCAAATTTGAGATTTTCAGTTCCAACAGCCGTGGATTTGTGAGACGCAGAGTAGGTGAATGGATGATCTTCGCATGTGTGGTTCCCATCGTGAGGAGGCGTGATGGTTTGGGGGGTGTTTTGCTGGTGATACTATCTGTGATTTATTTAGAATTCAAGAAACACTTAACCAGCATTGCTACAACAGCATTCTGTAGTGATACGCCATCCCATCCGGTTTGCGCTTAGTGGGACTGTCATTTGTTTTTCAACAGGACAATGACCCAAACACACCTCCAGGCTGTGAAAGGGTTATTTGATCAAGAATGAGAATGATGGAGTGCTGCATCAGATGACCTGGCCTCCACAATCACCCAAACTCAACCCAATTGAGATGGTTTGGGATGAGTTGGACCGGAGAGCGAAGGAAAAGCCACCAACAAGTGCTCAGCATATGTGGGAACTCCTTCAAGACTGTTGGAAAAGCATTCCAGGTGAAGCTGCTTGAGAGAATGCCAAGAGTGTGCAAATCTATTGTCAAGGCAAAGTGTGGCTACTTTGAAGAATCTCAAATAAAATACATTTTAATTAGTTTAACACTTTCTTGGTTATAAAATGATTCCATATGTGTTATTTCGTGGATTCAATAGATCCACAGACGGTGCAATCGTTATCATCCAGTTGGTGAGGTCAGTACAGGTGTATCGAAGATTAGACTGAAAAACAGCTTCTATATAAAGGCCATCAGACTGTTAAATTGCCATCACTAACCAGCTTCCACCCGGTTACGCAACCCTGCACCTTAGATGCTGCTGCCCTATGTACATAGACTTGGAATCACTAGCCACTTTAATAATGGAACACTAGTCACTTTAGTAATGTACAAATAATGTTTGCATACTGCTTCAATCATCACATACAGTGCCAGAGCCAGAAATCTTGCTTGTTTGTAGGTGACCAAATACTTATTTTTCACCATAATTTGCAAATAAATTTATAAAAAATCCTACAATGTGATTTTCTGGATTTTTTTTTCTCATTTTGTCTGTCATAGTTGAAGTGTACCTATGATGGAAATTACAGGCCTCTCTCATATTTTTAAGTGGGAGAACTTGCACAATTGGTGGCTGACTAAATACTTTTTCCCCCCACTGTATATATTTATACTGTATTCTATTCTACTGTATTTTAGTCAAAGACACTATCTAATATATATATATTTCTTAATTCCTTTCTTTTACTTTTAGATTTGTGTGTATTGTTGTGAATTGTTAGATACTACTGCACTGTTGGAGCTAGGAACACACGCATTTCGCTACACCCGCAATAACGTCTTCTAAACATGTGTATGTGACCAGTAACATTTGATTTATCTAAATAGTAATAAAAGTGAAGAAAAACCCTTGAATGAGAAGGTGTGTCCAAACTTTTGACTGGTACTGTATATTTTTGTTCTCTTTCCCTCCCAGCAACATGTTTCCAGCTAACTTAGTTCAAGCCACATTTCAACAGGTGAGCCCCTTTAAATCATACGCTTTCCTGTAGGACTTCACGCTCTGTGTGTTCAAATTGGATTCAGTTCTCAGTGTGTTGATTATTTAACCTCTATTGAGTTCAAGTTTCTTTCTCTGTCGTCTATTTAAGGAAGTAAACCATGAATAATCTTTAATCGTCCCTGTTCTCTGCTCTACTTCATATGAACAGTACCGGACGAGAAGTGTTCCCATTATGAAAACGCCGAAGGCCACAGTGAGTCAGAGCCTATCAGAGTCCACCACAAGGCGAGCACTCATATACGGTATCCAGGACGACAACGGAACAGAGCTCCAGAACTTCTCCTTGGACCTAACTCCACCCCCAGACGTATACTTCAAAACTTTACCGGGAACCAGTGACGGAATGAACGTCCTTGGAATCGTCATCTTCTCAGCCACTATGGGTAATAAACAAACACACACATTATTTTATATTTCATTCATTTAGCAGACACTCTTATGCAGAGCAACTTAGGGAGTGCATAGATTTTCATGCTTTGTTTTTCATCCATACTGGGCCACCTTGGGAATCAAACCCACAACCCTGGCATTATAAGCGCCATGCTCTACCAACTGAGCCACTCTGTCTTCATCGCTATTATTTGTGACATTCCCTGAAATCTTTTGCTTACATTACGTTGTTGTTTTTGTATTTGACCAAGTTCAGATGTCAAGCAAGGCCTAAATCACTGTCGGCAGAAATTAGCACTTTTCTCAGTTGATGTCTAGTGATATGTACTATGTGAGCAGCGTCCTGTCCTGCATCACTGACATGCTGTTTATTTTGACAGGTATAATGCTGGGCAGGATGGGGCCTAACGGCAGCGCCTTGGTCAACTTCTGCCAGAGCCTGAACGAGGCTGTCCTGAAGATTGTTGCTATCGTCATCTGGTAAAGATTTGACTACACTATACAGCAACTAGGACATGGAGTTTTTCCAGACCATATAAAGTGATCCTTATCAGGAAAAACTCCAAGTCCTAACCGTAACATATAAATGTGGAGACATCACAGACATTTCTACCTGCATTCATCACAGACAGCCCATCACCCTAGGGTTGCATCTGAAATGGCAACCTATTTCTCTACGTAGTGCGCTACTGCCAAAATGAGTGCAGTAAATATGGAATAGTGTCCACGGAATAGTGTCCAGGATCCTTGTTACAAATTCTGTATGGCTGGGTGTATGACCTCTGATCCTGCTCCTCCTTTCTTGACTAGGTACTTCCCATTCGGCATCGTGTTCCTGGTGGCCGGTAAGATCCTGGAGATGAGTGATCCGTCGGCCATGGGTAAGAAGCTGGGTTTCTACGCTGTCACGGTGGTCTTTGGTCTGATCCTCCATGGGCTCTTCATCCTCCCAGCCATGTACTTCTTCATCACCAAGAAGAGCCCTATCGTCTACATCAGGGGCATCCTGCAGGCCCTGCTCATCGCCCTGGCAACATCCTCTAGGTAAACAAAAACTCTGACCCGAACATTAACACTTAACCCATCATGCGCATCAGTGGAATCCTGCAGGCTCTGCTCACCGCCCTGGAAACCTCATCCAGTTAAATAACAACAACAAACCTAACTCTGATCCTAGACCTAACCTTAGCCCTTACCCTAACCCCTTGTCTACATCTGGGGAATCCTGCAGGCGCTTCTCATCGCCCTGGCAACATCCTCCAGGTAAGGCACATTGCTGGGGAAGCAGCCTCCTCATGAACATGTAACAGATGGGCATGTATAACCTCACTCCTCAGCCTGAAATGTCTCCAGCTTTTTGGTGGTGTGACTGGCTAAGACTGTTTCAGGATGGTCATTGTGTGTGTTTGGGAGGCAGAGGTCCTGGGTTCTAGTCTTGGTGTGAGTAGGAGAAAGTGGTACTGCTAAGCAACACATTGACATCAGACTCAGGGCATGTGCGGTGTAAAAAAGCCAACTTAACTAATTGCTTAATCAGTGTTATTTTGTGAGTTGAGTGGACTTCAAAAATACAATAATTTTAACTTAATATATGTTAGTTTGTTTACTCAACAAACTCTGCTCGAAGTGAGTTGAATTTGAAGAAGCATGTTAAGTAAAATTACAAATCCCCGTTTGCTCAAAACCACTGAAAACCATGGCCATCATTACCATATTTCCAGGCATGCTCTATACCAGGTTGATTTTCAGAATGATTTGTTTTAATACCGGTGTTTTTGCATGTACATTGATTGGTTGATTAATCTTACGCTACACAAACATAAATAATAAGCATTTTTCTAAATGAATACAAACTGTTAGTTATTGGACTTATTGCACCCATTACTGATATGGCTGTTCCAGTTTATTTGATTTAGGTAGTCTCAATAAGTGATCTTCCCTACCCCGGCAATCATTCTCAATGCTGTTTGGCGTGATTAAAACATTGGATATCCTCACTCAATAGGAATTACACATCACTTTGTGACTTGCAGGCTTGATGTGGCATGTAAACCAGGAGCTTCAGCCCCCTTTGATAGGGTGAACTGACCAGGTGAAAGCTATGATCCCTTATTGATGTCACTTGTTAAATCCACTTCAATTAGTGTAGAAGAAGGGGAGGACACAAGTTCAAGAAGGATTAATAAGCCTTGAGACAATTGAGACGTGGATTGTGTATGTATGCCATTTAGAGGGTGAATGGGCAAGAGGAAAATATTTAAGTGCCTTTTTATGTTTTTATATAACTAGGTAAGTCAGTTAAGAACAAGTTCTTATTTACAATGACAGTCTACCCCTAGTCCCTATGGGACTCCCAATCACGGCTGGATGGGATAGAGCCTGGATTAGTGACGCCTCTTGCACTGAGATGCAGTACCTTAGACCGCTGCGCCACTCGGGAGCCGTCTTTGAACAGGGTATGGTAGTAGGTGTCAGGTGCACCGGTTTGTGTCGAGAACTGCAAAGCTGCTGGGGTTTTCACGCTCAATAGTTTCCCGTGTGTATCAAGAATGGTCCACCACCCAAAGGACATCCAACCAACTTGACACAACTGTGGGAAGCATTGGAGTCAACATGGGCCAGCATCCCTGTGGAATGCTTTCGACACCTTGTAGAGTCCATGCCCCGACTAATTGAGGCTATTCTTAGGGCAAAAGAGGGGGGTGCAACTCAATATTAGGAAGGTGTCCTTAATGTTTTGTACACTCAGTGTATGTTCACTCAACCTAACATTCAACTTGAGAATGTATGTTTGTTCAGCTATATATAATCCTATTCCAGCTGGTTGCCTTACAATTGTAAGTTGAATCACCCTTTTTTTTCTCCCAGTGTATATACTAGAGCTTCCTTTTATGACACAAAGGGGTGGGTTCCTGTAGTGTTTGATGTAAGAAAGGCTTAAGAACATATGTAAGAAAGGCGCCAAACCGGAACAACAGTCAAGTACAGTACCCATTGCCGTGTTAACATTTCATAGGCACATTATGATAACCTAGCAACAGCCTTCAAATATGCCCTTCTTTAAAAATAAAGAGCCTGCTAATCAAAGCATTGTAAGACATGACAATGAGGTAAAATGCCTTGGAGCATTCATGAATAGGCTAGAGGCTATAATGTGTTTAACTCCAAGGTTAAGATCCTATTCATGTAATTAATTACACACATACCACACACACAATCCCAGATATTTCAGATGCCACACATTGTATGTTTTCAGAGTTGAAACACTTGTCAGACTGGGAGGGAGGAGGAAAGAGAGAGCAGGGAGAAGACAGGAGTGAGGAGTGAGATGAGAGGAGGGAGGTGAGAGGAGGGAGGAGAGAGGAGAGGTAGGTGAGATGAGGGAGGTGAGAGGAGGAAGGCGAGAGCAGGGAGAAGACAAGAGTGAGGAGGGAGATGAGAGGAGGGAGGAGGGAGGTGAGAGGAGGGATGAGGGGGTGAGGAGGAAGATGAGGAGAGAAGAGGGGGGGGAGAGGAGGGAAGAGAGAGTAGGAAGGAGGGAGGAGGGAGGTGAAAGGAGGGGGATGAGAGGAGGGAGGAGAGAATATGGAGGAGGGAGGAGAGGAGAGGAGGGATGTGAGATGTGGGAGGAGGGGGAGGGGGGGGAGAGGGAGAGGGAGGTGGGAGGTGGGAGGTGAGAGGTGAGAGGAGGGAGGAGGGAGGTGAGATGCGAGAGGAGGGGAGGGGAGAGGGAGGGGAGAGAACGGAAGTGAGAGGAAGGGGGTGAGAGGATGGATGGAAGAGGAAGGAGGGGAGAAGAGGGGGGTGAAAGGAGGTATTTGGTTTTTATTAGGATGAAACATGAAACATGACATAATACAGAACATTAATAGACAAGAACAGCTCAAGGACATTTAAAAACAGCACACATAGCCTACATAACAATACATACACACAAAATATCTAGTTTAAATAGGGGAGAGGCATTGTGCCGTGAGGTGTTGTTTTATCTGCTTTTGAAACCAGGTTTGCTGTTCATTTGAGCGATATGAGATGGAAGGGAGTTTCATGTAATAAAGGCTCTATATAGTCCTGCATGCTTTCTTAAATTTGTTCTGGACCTGGGGACTGTGAAAAGACCCCATGGTGGCATGTCTGGTATGGTAGGTGTGTGTGTCAGATCTGTGTGTAAGTTGACTATGCAAACAATTTGGAATTTTCAACACATTAATGTTTATTATAAAAAGAAGAAGTTATGCAGTCACTCAAGTAGAGACAGCAGGACTTGCTTTTTGGAGTGTGGTGTCAAAAAAAAGAGTATCTCTTTATTAAGGACAGGTAGAAGGGAGGTGAGGTGAGAGGTGAGTGTTGGAGGAAACGGGAGCTGTGTGTGTGTGTGTGTGTGTGTGTGTGTGTGTGTGTGTGTGTGTGTGTGTGTGTGTGTGTGTGTGTGTGTGTGTGTGTGTGTGTGTGTGTGTGTGTGTGTGTGTGTATATGTGTGTGTGTGTGTGTGTGTGTGTTTAAATATACTTGTGGGGACCAGAATTACCCACAAGAATAGTAAACCAAAAAAGACTTGACCAATTGGGGACATTTTGTTTGTCCACACAAGGTCAAATGCTATTTCTAGGGGGTTTAGGGATAGTGGGTTAGTTTTTTTACCTTTATTTTACTAGGCAAGTCAGTTATGAACAGATTCTTACTTTCAATGACGGACTAAGAACAGTGGGTTAACTGCCTTGTTCAGGGGCAGAACAACAGATTTTTACCTTCTCAGCTCAGGGATTCAATCTTGCAACCGTTCGGTTACTAGTCCAACACTCTAACCACTAGGCTACCTGCCGAGGGTTAAGGTGAGGGTTAGGTTTAAGAAGGTTTCTGTTTATGCTGGCATCAAACCATGGGTTGCACGGGCCTATTTCAACTTTCTGCCCTGTTTCTATATTGTACATCCGACCGGTCTGGAGAGGGTGAGAGAACATGAAAGGCAGAGAGCAAATAAATACATTATTTTTAATTGAACTTCCTCCTCGTGTCGGTGGCCCCTCTGGCTCTCTTAATTAGGCCCTCACTAACTCCCACAGTCAATGCTCTTTACCATTCATAACAAGTGGAGCCAAGGTCTTAAGTTTTGCTATCCAACTGGATACAGCTGCTCTTCTATGGCTTATGGTCCAGGAGGCTTTCATCTCCAGACTGGTGATGCGGAGGGAGGTTGTAGGGTGGTTTTGAAAGTGTTTTACCAGGTGTGTTTGTAATATGTTTGTTTTTTTCAATTGTGTAGAGGTGCTGTTTGAGGCATGTCAAGACTGTGTGACTGGTTATTTCTATATTAATCTTGTGGCATAATGTGCATGTTATGGCAAGAACAATGTTAGTGCTCTGAATGGTCATGAGTTGTGGGATAGGACTGGAGGTTTTTGCATGTGGATTTTGAATGAGTGGGAGTTGTCTATAGTACTGTTGTTCAAAAGGTAGTGTAGGACTGGGTTTATTGGAACATTTTGCATAGACTAAGAGATCCCTTAGGTTGAGTTTTCTGCGGAATGCTGATATTGGTCTGAATTCCTGGAGTGGGGGAAATGTATATTGTGTTTGGGTGAATGGGGCTTTAAGTCTGGAATGAAGGATTCTGTTAATGTCTGAGAAGGTGCTGATGAGGGGTATAATCTGAGGTTCTGTATCTGTTGGAGGGATAGGAACAGAGGGTCTGGGAAAGGTATGAAGGTGGAGGGCAGGGATAGGATGTGGGGATAGGGATACGGACCCAGAATCGGGAAAGGGTTAAGAATACAGTTGAAGTCGTAAGTTTACATACACCTTAGCCAAATACATTTAAACTCAGTTTTTCACAATTCCTGACATTTAATCCTAGTAAGAAATCCCTGTCTTAGGTCAGTTAGGATCACCACTGTATTTTAAGAATGTGAAATGACAGAATAATAGTAGAGAGAAATATTTATTTGAGCTTTTATTCCTTTCATCACATTCCCAGTGGGTCAGAAGTTAACATACACTCAATTAGTATTTGGTAGCATTGACTTTAAATTGTTTAACTTGGGTTAAACATTTCAGATAGCCTTCCACAAGCTTCCCACAATAAATTGGATGAATTTGGCCCATTCCTCCTGACAGAGCTGGTGTAACTGAGTCAGGTTTGTAGGCTTCCTTGCTCGCACACGCTTTTTCAGATCTGCGCACAAATGTTCTATAGCATTGAAGTCAGGGCTTTGTGATGGCCTCTCCAATACCTTGACTTTGTTGTCCTTGAGCCATTTTGTCACAACTTTGGAAGTATGCTTGAGGTCATTGTCCATTTGGAAGACCCATTTGGGACCAAGCTTTAACTTCCTGACTGATGTCTTGAGATGTTGCTTCAAAATATCCACATCATTTTCCATCCTCATGAGGCCATCTATTTTGTGAAGTGCACTAGTCCCGCCTGCAGCAAAGCACCCCAACAACTTAATGCTGCCACCCCCGTGCTTCACGGCTGGGATGGTGTTCTTCGGCTTGCAAGCATCCCCCTTTTCCTCCAAATATGACAATGGTCATTATGGCCAAACAGTTCTATTTTTGTTTCATCAGACCAAAGGACATTTCTCCAAAAAGTACGATCTTTGTCCCCATGTGCAGTTGCAAACCATAGTCTGGCTTTTGTATTGCGGTTTTGGAGCAGTGGCTTCATCCTTGCTGAGCGGCCTTTCAGGTTTTGTCGATATTGGACTTGTTTTTATTATGAATGTAGATACTTTTGTACCTGTTTCCTCTAGCATCTTCATCTTCAAGGTCCTTTGCTGTTGTTCTGGTGTTGATTTGCACATTTCGCACCAAAGTACCTTCATCTATAGGAGATAGAACGCGTCTCCTTCCTGAGGGGTATGATGGCTGCATGGTCCCATGGTGTTTATACTTGCGTACTATTGTTTGTGCAGATGAACGTGGTACCTTCAGGCGTTTGGAAATTGCTCCCAAGGATGGACCAGACTTTAAAAAATATATACATTTTACCTTTATTTAACCAGGTAGGCCAGTTGAGAACAAGTTCTCATTTACAACTGCGACCTGGCCAAGATAAAGCAAAAAAGTGCGACAAAAACAACAACACAGAGTTGCACATGGGATAAACAAATGTACAGTCAATAACACTATAGAAATACAGTGCCTTGCGAAAGTATTCGGCCCCCTTGAACTTTGCGACCTTTTGCCACATTTCAGGCGTCAAACATAAAGATATAAAACTGTATTTTTTTGTGAAGAATCAACAACAAGTGGGACACAATCATGAAGTGGAAGGACATTTATTGGATATTTCAAACTTTTTTAACAAATCAAAAACTGAAAAATTGGGCGTGCAAAATTATTCAGCCCCTTTACTTTCAGTGCAGCAAACTCTCTCCAGAAGTTCAGTGAGGATCTCTGAATGATCCAATGTTGACCTAAATGACTAATGATGATAAATACAATCCACCTGTGTGTAATCAAGTCTCCGTATAAATGCACCTGCACTGTGATAGTCTCAGAGGTCCGTTAAAAGCGCAGACAGCATCATGAAGAACAAGGAACACACCAGGCAGGTCCGAGATACTGTTGTGAAGAAGTTTAAAGCCGGATTTGGATACAAAAAGATTTCCCAAGCTTTAAACATCCCAATGAGCACTGTGCAAGCGATAATATTGAAATGGAAGGAGTATCAGACCACTGCAAATCTACCAAGACCTGGCCGTCCCTCTAAACTTTCAGCTCATACAAGGAGAAGACTGATCAGAGATGCAGCCAAGAGGCCCATGATCACTCTGGATGAACTGCAGAGATCTACAGCTGAGGTGGGAGACTCTGTCCATAGGACAACAATCAGTCGTATATTGCACAAATCTGGCCTTTATGGAAGAGTGGCAAGAAGAAAGCCATTTCTTAAAGATATCCATAAAAAGTGTTGTTTGCCACAAGCCACCTGGGAGACACACCAAACATGTGGAAGAAGGTGCTCTGGTCAGATGAAACCAAAATTGAACTTTTTGGCAACAATGCAAAACCTTATGTTTGGCGTAAAAGCAACACAGCTCATCACCCTAAACACACCATCCCCACTGTCAAACATGGTGGTGGCAGCATCATGGTTTGGGCCTGCTTTTCTTCAGTAGGGACAGGGAAGATGGTTAAAATTGATGGGAAGATGGATGGAGCCAAATACAGGACCATTCTGGAAGAAAACCTGATGGATTCTGCAAAAGACCTGAGATTGGGACGGAGATTTGTCTTCCAACAAGACAATGATCCAAAACATAAAGCAAAATCTACAATGGAATGGTTCAAAAATAAACATATCCAGGTGTTAGAATGGCCAAGTCAAAGTCCAGACCTGAATCCAATCGAGAATCTGTGGAAAGAACTGAAAACTGCTGTTCACAAATGCTCTCCATCCAACCTCACTGAGCTCGAGCTGTTTTGCAAGGAGGAATGGGAAAAAATATCAGTCTCTCGATGTGCAAAACTGATAGAGACATACCCCAAGCGACTTACAGCTGTAATCGCAGCAAAAGGTGGCGCTACAAAGTATTAACTTAAGGGGGCTGAATCATTTTGCACGCCCAATTTTTCAGTTTTTGATTTGTTAAAAAAGTTTGAAATATCCAATAAATGTCGTTCCACTTCATGATTGTGTCCCACTTGTTGTTGATTCTTCACAAAAAAATACAGTTTTATATCTTTATGTTTGAAGCCTGAAATGTGGCAAAAGGTCGCAAAGTTCAAGGGGGCCGAATACTTTCGCAAGGCACTGTATCTGAAGACAGCCTGAGAAAATGAAGTAAGGAGGTCTACAATTTTTTTTCTGAGGTCTTGGCTGATTTCTTTTGATTTTCCTATGATTTCAAGCAAAGAGGCACTGAATTTTAAGGTAGGCCTTGAAATACATCCACAGGCACACCTCCAATTGATTCAAATGATGTCAATTAGCCTATCAGAAGCTTCTAAAGCCATGACATCATTTTCTGGAATTTTCCAAGCTGTTTAATGGCACAGTCAACTGAGAGTCTGTAAACTTCTGACCCACTGGAATTGTGATACGGTGAATTATAAGTGAAATTTAGTTTAGTTTGTTAACAAGAAATTTGGAGTGGTTGAAAAAATAGTTTTCATGACTCCAACCCAAATGTATGTAAACTTCTGACTTCAACTGTAGGTGTGGGCTGTTCGCCAAGGTTAGGGTTAAGGTTAAGGTTAGGGTTAGGGTTAAGGTTAGGGTAAGGGTACAGGTTAGGGTTAGCGTTAGCGTTAGGTTTAGGGCAAATAGGATTTTGAATGGGACTGAACTGTATGTCCCCAAAAGTTTGGCTGCGGAAGACTGTGTGTGTGTGTGTGTGTGTGTTTTGTGAGTGCGTGTGTAACCTTCATGTCTGTCCACTGAGGAGACAGACATCCAAAGAAGAAACAAACATTACAAACATTACATCTCAACTTGCTCTGTGCTCTGAGACTGGACATTTATGGAGAAGTAATTCTGCATGTTTCCTAATTTTCACAAGGGGGTTATTTTGGAGTTAATCATGAAACTTAACAGCTGCTGTAAATGCACCATCTGTTCTCCACAAAGCAGAATAAAGGTTCATAGTAATTGTTTGCTCTTCTAAGCTCTTTTAACATAATGAAGTATACATCTCTTTATATATTGAAATAAAAAGAACTGGTGGTTATGTCATATGGCAATAAAATGCACAAATAACCTGCCTCATGACTTAATTTCCTGTTTACCTTTGATGTGTCATCCTCCTCCAGCTCTCCAAAGATCTGCCACACTGCCCTCATCTTTAGCTCTATGATGTCTTCCTATATCACTCCACAGCTCTGCCACACTGCCCTCATCTTTAGCTCTATGATGTCTTCCTATATCTCTCTACAGCTCTGCTACACTGCCCTCATCTTTAGCTCTATGATGTCTTCCTATATCTCTCCACAGCTCTGCCACACTGCCCTCATCTTTAGCTCTATGATGTCTTCCTATATCTCTCCACAGCTCTGCCACACTGCCCTCATCTTTAGCTCTATGATGTCTTCCTATATCTCTCCACAGCTCTGCCACACTGCCCTCATCTTTAGCTCTATGATGTCTTCCTATATCTCTCCACAGCTCTGCCACACTGCCCTCATCTTTAGCTCTATGATGTCTTCCTATATCTCTCCACAGCTCTGCCACACTGCCCTCATCTTTAGCTCTATGATGGCTTCCTATATCTCTCCACAGCTCTGCCACACTGCCCTCATCTTTAGCTCTATGATGTCTTCCTATATCTCTCCACAGCTCTGCCACACTGCCCTCATCTTTAGCTCTATGATGTCTTCCTATATCTCTCCACAGCTCTGCCACACTGCCCTCATCTATAGCTCTATGATGTCTTCCTATACTGTATCTCTCTACAGCTCTGCCACACTGCCCTCATCTTTAGCTCTATGATGTCTTCCTATATCTCTCTACAGCTCTGCCACACTGCACTCATCTTTAGCTCTATGATGTCTTCCTATATCTCTCCACAGCTCTGCCACACTGCCCTCATCTTTAGCTCTATGATGTCTTCCTATTTCTCTCCACAGCTCTGCCACACTGCCCTCATCTTTAGCTCTATGATGTCTTCCTATATCTCTCTACAGCTCTGCCACACTGCCCTCATCTTTAGCTCAATGATGTCTTCCTATATCTCTCCACAGCTCTGCCACCTTCAACTCGGTGTTGTCTTCCTCCATCTCT
Organism: Oncorhynchus kisutch; assembly: GCF_002021735.2. NCBI lineage: Eukaryota > Metazoa > Chordata > Actinopteri > Salmoniformes > Salmonidae > Oncorhynchus > Oncorhynchus kisutch. The sequence goes on along the minus strand of NC_034186.2, from coordinate 16,509,994 downwards.
CCCCAGCTCTAATGTTGTCCTCCTCTGTCTCTCTATTTCTCCCCAGCTCTGCAACGCTGCCTATCACCTTCAAGTGCCTCCTGGAGAACAACCACATCGACCGACGCATTATCCGCTTCGTGCTCCCCGTGGGTGCCACCATCAACATGGACGGGACGGCACTCTACGAGGCCGTGGCTGCCATCTTCATCGCCCAGGTCAATAACTACGAGCTGGACTTTGGACAGATCATTACCATCAGGTAACAGGGAGAAATTGACAGCTTTTATAGTATAGGCTATCTTTTACAGAACCCTTTAAGCCTTTCTAGGGTGACAACATTCCGCTGAAAAGGCAGTGCGCGAAATTCAAAAATATTTTTTTCAAATATGTAACTTTCACACATTAACAAGTCCAATACAGCAAATGAAAGATAAACATATTTTTAATCTACCCATCGATTTCAAAAATGCTTTACAGCTAAAGCACAGCATATGATTATGTTAGGTCAGAGTCAAGTCACAAAAACACACAAGGCCATTTTCCAGCCAAAGATAGGAGTCATGAAAAGCAGAAATATAGATAAAATGAATCACTAACCTTTGATGATCAGCGTCAGATGACACTCATAGGACATCATGTTACACAATACATGTAGGTTTTGTTCGATAATGTGCATATTTATATCCAAAAATCTCAGTTTACATTGGCGCGTTACGTGCAGTAATGTTTTGATTCCAAAACATCCGGTGATTTTGCAGAAATACTCACAATAAACATTGATAAAAGATGCAAGTGTTATTCACAGAATTAAAGATAGACTTATCCTCTATTCAACCGCTGTGTCAGATTTCAAAAAAACTTTTTTTTAAAAAGCATAATCTAAGAACGGTGCTGAGAACCCAAAACAGCCAGAGGAATAGCCGCCATTTTGGCGTCAACAGAAGCTAGAAAAAACACTATATATATTCACTTACCTTTGATGATCTTCATCAGAAGGCACTCCCAGGAATCCCAGTTTGACAATAAATTACTGATTTGTTCCATAAAGTTCCATAAAACCCATCATTTAGCCACTTGTTGTTATCGTGTTCAGCCCAGTAATCCATCTTCATGAGGAGCAAGCACTTCGTCCAGACAAAAACTCGAAAGTTCCGTTACAGGTCGTAGAAACATTTCAAACGATGTATGGAATCAAATCAAATCAAATCCAATTTTATTTGTCACATACACATGGTTAGCAGATGTTAATGCGAGTGTAGCGAAATGCTTGTGCTTCTAGTTCCGACAATGCAGTAATAACCAACAAGTAATCTAACTAACAATTCCAAAAAAACTACTGTCTTATACACAGTGTAAGGGGATAAAGAATATGTACATAAGGATATATGAATGAGTGATGGTACAGAGCAGCATAGGCAAGATACAGTAGATGATATCGAGTACAGTATAACATATGAGATGAGTATGGAAACAAAGTGGTATAGTTAAAGTGGCTAGTGATACATGTATTACATAAAGATGCAGTAGATGATATAGAGTGCAGTATATACGTATGCATATGAGATGAATAATGTAGGGTAAGTAACATTATATAAGGTAGCATTGTTTAAAGTGGCTAGTGATATATTTACATCATTTCCCATCAATTCCCATTATTAAAGTGGCTGGAGTTGAGTCAGTGTCATTGACAGTGTGTTGGCAGCAGCCACTCAATGTTAGTGGTGGCTGTTTAACAGTCTGATGGCCTTGAGATAGAAGCTGTTTTTCAGTCTCTCGGTCCCAGCTTTGATGCACCTGTACTGACCTCGCCTTCTGGATGACAGCGGGGTGAACAGGCAGTGGCTCGGGTGGTTGATGTCCTTGATGATCTTTATGGCCTTCCTGTAGCATCGGGTGGTGTAGGTGTCCTGGAGGGCAGGTAGTTTGCCCCCGGTGATGCGTTGTGCAGACCTCACTACCCTCTGGAGAGCCTTACGGTTGAGGGCGGTGCAGTTGCCATACCAGGCGGTGATACAGCCCGCCAGGATGCTCTCGATTGTGCATCTGTAGAAGTTTGTGAGTGCTTTTGGTGACAAGCCGAATTTCTTCAGCCTCCTGAGGTTGAAGAGGCGCTGCTGCGCCTTCTTCACGATGCTGTCTGTGTGAGTGGACCAATTCAGTTTGTCTGTGATGTGTATGCCAAGGAACTTAAAACTTGCTACCCTCTCCACTACTGTTCCATCGATGTGGATAGGGGGGTGTTCCCTCTGCTGTTTCCTGAAGTCCACAATCATCTCCTTAGTTTTGTTGACGTTGAGTGTGAGGTTATTTTCCTGACACCACACTCCGAGGGCCCTCACCTCCTCCCTGTAGGCCGTCTCGTCGTTGTTGGTAATCAAGCCTACCACTGTTGTGTCGTCCGCAAACTTGATGATTGAGTTGGAGGCGTGCGTGGCCACTGTGGACCTATTTGAGCGGTAAGCACATTGGAGTGGGTCTAGGGTGTCAGGTAGGGTGGAGGTGATATGGTCCTTGACTAGTCTCTCAATGCACTTCATGATGACGGATGTGAGTGCTACGGGGCGGTAGTCGTTTAGCTCAGTTACCTTAGCTTTCTTGGGAACAGGAACAATGGTGGCCCTCTTGAAGCATGTGGGAATAGCAGACTGGTATAGGGATTGATTGAATATGTCCGTAAACACACCGGCCAGCTGGTCTGCGCATGCTCTGAGGGCGCGGCTGGGGATGCCGTCTGGGCCTGCAGCCTTGCGAGGGTTAACACGTTTAAATGTCTTACTCACCTCGGCTGCAGTGAAGGAGAGACCGCATGTTTTCGTTGCAGGCCGTGTCAGTGGCACAGTATTGTCCTCAAAGCGGGCAAAAAAGTTATTTAGTCTGCCTGGGAGCAAGACATCCTGGTCCGTGACTGGGCTGGATTTCTTCCTGTAGTCCGTGATTGACTGTAGACCCTGCCACATGCCTCTTGTGTTTGAGCCGTTGAATTGAGATTCTACTTTGTCTCTGTACTGGCGCTTAGCTTGTTTGATAGCCTTGCGGAGGGAATAGCTGCACTGTTTGTATTCGGTCATGTTACCAGACACCTTGCCCTGATTAAAAGCAGTGGTTCGCGCTTTCAGTTTCACACGAATGCTGCCATCAATCCACGGTTTCTGGTTAGGGAATGTTTTAATCGTTGCTATGGGAACGACATCTTCAACGCACGTTCTAATGAACTCGCACACCGAATCAGCGTATTCGTCAATGTTGTTATCTGACGCAATACGAAACATCTCCCAGTCCACGTGATGGAAGCAGTCTTTAGCAGTCTTTAGGATGTTTTTAACATAAATCATCAATAAGCTTCCAACCGGAGAATTGCTATGTCTGTAGAAAAGCCATGGAACGAGAGCTAACTCAGTCGGGAGCGCGCGTCATGAGATCAAGGAACTCTGCCAGACCACTGACTCAAACAGCTCTCATGAGCCCCTGCTTCATAGTAGAATCCTCATTCAAGTTTCTAAAGATGGTTGACATCTAGTGGAAGCCGTAGAAAGTGCAACTCACAGAAGTGGCGTGATCATAACAAGATACAAGAACTCAAGTCCTTTTGTTCACCTAACTTAGAATTCCTCACAATCAAATGCCGACCGCATTGTCTACCAAGAAAGTTATCTTCGATCATAATCACAGTCGTGTATATTCCACCCCAAGCAGACACATTGACGGCCCTGAAAGAACGTAATTCAACTATATGTAAACTGGAAACCACATATCCTGAGGCTTCATTTATTGAGCTGGGGATTTTAACAAGGCTCATTTGAAAACAAGGCTCCCTAAATTCTATCAGCATATCGATTGCGCAACCCGGGCTGGCAAAACCCTGGATCATTGTTATTCTAACTTCCGCAACGCATATAAGGCCCTCCCCTGCCCTCCTTTGTGAAAAGCTGACCACGACTCCATTTTGTTGCTCCCAGCCAATAGGCAGAAACTAAAACAGGAAACAACCGCGCTCAGGTCTGTTCAACTCTGGTCCGACCAATCGGATTCCATGCTCCAGGATTGCTTCGATCATGTGGACTGGGTTATGTTCCGCAAAGCGTCGAACAACACCATTGATGAATACGCTGATTCGGTGAGCGAGTTTATAAGCAAGTGCATCGGTGATGTACACACAGCATCTATTAAAACATTCCCCAACCAGAAACCGTAGATTGATGGCAGCTTTCGCACAAAACTGAAAGCTCGAACCACTGCTTTTAATCAGGGCAAGGTGACCGGAAACATGACCCGAATACAAACAGTGTAGCTGTTCCCTCCGCAAGGCAATCAAACAAGCTAAGCGTCAGTATAGAGACAAAGTAGAGTTGCAATTCAACGGCACGAGAGGCATGTGGCAGGGTCTACAGTCAATCACGGACTACAAAAGAAAAACCAGCACCATCGCGGACCACGATGTCTTTCTCCCAGACAGACTAAACAACTTCTTTGCTCGCTTTGAGGACAATACAGTGCCACTGACATGGCCCGCTACCAAAACCTGTGGGCTCTCCTTCACTGCAGCCAACGTGAGTAAAGCATTTAAACATGTTAACTCTCGCAAGGCTGCTGGCCCAGACGGCATCACTAGCCGCGTCCACAGAGCATGCGCAGACCAGCTGGCTGGTGTGTTTACAGACATATTCAATCAATCCTTATCCCAGTCTGCTGTTCCCACATGCTTCAAGAAGGCCACCATTGTTCCTATTCCCAAGAAAGCTAAGGTAACTGAGCAAATGACTACCGCCCCGTAACACTCACTTCCGTCATCATGAAGTGCTTTGAGAGACTAGTCAAGGACCATATCACCTCCACCCTACCTGACACCCTAGACCCACTCCAATTTGCTTACCACCCCAAAAGGTCCACAGACAACGCAATCGCAATCACACTGCACACTGCTCTAACCCATCTGGACAAGAGGAATACCTATGTAAGGTATGTTCATCGACTACAGCTCAGCATTTGACACCATAGTACCCTCCAAACTCGTCATTAAGCTCGAGACCATGGGTCTCGACCCAGCCCTGTGCAACTGGGTCCTGGACTTCCTGACGGGTCGCCCCAAGTGGTGAGGGTAGGTAACAACATCTCCACCCCGCTGATCCTCAACACTGGGGCCCCACAAGGGTGTGTTCTCAGCCCTCTCCTGTACTCTCTGTTCACCTACGACTGCGTGGCCATGCACGCCTCCAACTCAATCATCAAGTTTGCAGACGACACTACAGTGGTAGGCTTGATTACCAACAACGACGAGATGGCCTACAGGGAGGAGGTGAGGGCCCTCAGAAGGCGAGGTCAGAACAGGTGCATCAAAGCGGGGACCGAGAGAATGAAACACAGCTTCTATCTCAAGGCCATCAGACTGTTATACAGCCATCACTAACATTGAGTGGCTGCTGCCAACATACTGACTCAACTCTAGCCACTTAAATAATGGAAAAATTGATGTAATAAATGTATCACTAGCTACTTTAAACAATGCCACTTTATATAATGTTTACATACCCTACATTACTCATCTCATATGTATATACTGTCCTCTATACCATCTACTAAATCTTGCCTATGCCTTTCAGCCATCACTCATTCATATATTTTTATGTACATATACTTATTCATTATTTTACACTTGTGTGTATAAGGTAGTTGTTGTGAAATTGTTAGGTTGGATTACTTGTTAGATATTACTGCAGTGTCGGAACTAGAAGCACAAGCATTTCGCTACACTCGCATTAACATCTGCTAACCATGTGTATGTGACAAATAACATTTGAAAAGAATGCATTTAATACAGGGGTCCTCTTTTTGTTTCCAGCCCAGCAACACACAATGAAACAAACAGGTGTCTGCGGTTAGCCCACATGGAGAGTATTTATCTGTTACGAGAAATATAAAAATGTTAGTCACTGATTCCAGTCACCATCATAAATTAACTATATTTGGGATGGGCAACTCCAAGGGACCGGAGTTGGGGTGCCGGAATTGTGTCACACTTTTCCCCCATCCCGAGCAAACACAGCTGATTAAACTAACTGCATTCTAAGCTGGCCTCCGAGGACTGGAGTTGCCTATCCTTGCCTATAGCATACTGGGTGTCTCCTACTGACAGGGAGGTGATGGTGATATGCTACATTGGTTTTAAAGGGTGATCATCAGCTGAATATACTTTTAGATGTTCTTCCAGGCAAAATACAGTGGCACACTGTACACGGTTCTCTAATGTATAATGGCATTAATATAAGCCACATGTTTCAAAAATGTTTTGCTCGCTACGCGAGTTGCCCATCCCTGAATTAGATGAACAGATGGACTATGCATAAAGTACACTGGATGTGAAAGAGAGCATGGTAGGGGTAGAAAGAACGGGGGGGATAAGGGTGAGGAACTACTGTTCCAAATACACCGAGGGCAGGGGGGGTGAAAGACAGACAGAGAGAGAGAGATGGACAGAGAGAGAGAGAAAGAGAGAACGATGGACAGAAAGAGAGAGAGAGAGAGAGAGAGAGAGAGAGAGAGAGAGAGAGAGAGAGAGAGAGAGAGAGAGAGAGAAATAGAGAGAGAGGAAGAGGGAGATGGACAGAGAGATAGACAGAGAGAGATGGACAGAGAGAGAGATAGACAGACAGAGAGAGATGGACAGAGAGAGAGAGAGAGAGAGAGAGAGAGAGATGGACAGAGAGAGAGAGAGAGAGAGAGAGAGAGAGAGAGAGAGAGAGAGAGATGGACAGAGAGATAGACAGAGAGAGATGGACAGAGAGAGCGAGAAAGAGAGAGAGAGAGAGAGAGAGAGAGAGAGAGAGAGCGAGAGAGAGAGAGAGAGAGAGAGAGAGAGAGAGAAAGAAATAGAGAGAGAAATAGAGAGAGAGAGGAAGAGGAAGAGGGAGATGGACAGAGAGAGTAAAGTGCTCAGTGATGGCAGAGGAAAGCAGGATAGTGCAAAGTAATTGGGGATCAAAATAGAATGTCCCTGTGTTTTTCAGCCCAGTCGTGTTTTGGCCTTGAATCCCCTCCCTGCCATAGGGACCCCAGCTTAATGCTATTATAGTAGATGGAATTGCATCTCTATTTTCAACAAACAACAAACAAGGCTAAAAGCATGAAGGAACTAAACTCCATCTTCCTGTCTAAAGCTACAGTACATAACATGCACAACTCACACAGACTCCATTTTCAAAGCAGGATTGTCTTGGTTATCTTTAAGTGTGTTTCATAATTTCAATGTGAATCAGAAAATAGCGCTAATCCCTTTGAAATCGTAAAACTTTACTTCAACAGTACCACAGTACCAACCAGGAAAGCAGTTGATGATTCCCACTAATATTATGTCACACATAAAGACAACCTGCTTTCAAAATGGAGACTATGTGTCTCGTATGTTAAGTAGCTTTAGACAGGAAGATGCAGTTTATTCCCTTCGTGCTTGTATTTCAAAGGGCTACTTTCTATGTGCTTCAAATGTAACAACGGTTCATTCAAATATTATGGTTAATGTCAGGCAATGCAAAATATGGCAACATTATGCCACCTTGACAATAAGTAACAAAGTACAATATGAACTTATAGATATGGGCTCTTTTCCATTATCCAGGTGAGGATCCTGCTTAGAAGCACTGTATTGGGCATGCATTTATGGTGGTATGATCGTATAGATAAAACTGGAGGAGCCATGGCTAAGTGGTGTGGTTAAGTATGGAGAAACTAGTAGTGAACTCTTTATGTTACATCAGTTATTGTATAGAGTATTGTATAATGGTGTTTATCCCACCTCCCTCTGTCTTCCAGCATCACTGCCACAGCAGCCAGCATCGGTGCTGCAGGAATTCCACAGGCTGGTCTGGTCACTATGGTGATCGTGCTAACATCTGTTGGGTTGCCAACTGATGACATCACTCTCATCATTGCAGTGGATTGGGCATTGTGAGTACCATATGGGATCCACTTCCTCGACTGTCAGTCTTATAATTGTTTTCCCATTCCATGTTATGTGACATTTTGTGTGCGTGGGATGCATCAATGATTATTTCTGAAGTGGTGTGAGAGAGAGTTTGTTTGTGTAGCATTGTTCAGATGCTACCTAATTATGGTCATGTGGAAACATCTGACTGACTGGCTCAATTCGGTCTTATGTAGCAAATCTTGAGCTGTGTTCGAATACCCATACTAACATACTGTATACTACATACTCAATGAGTATATACTATATACTTTTAGTTCCTTTTCAGTTGAGTGTACTAGCGCCTCGCCTGTCTACCGAAAGTTGATGCTGTTGCTATGCAATTTCTTGCTAGCTTGTTAGCATAAGCTAGACATCTTACGACTTCATTAACAATGTCCATTAAGAACGCACAACGACTATACCACTTAGCGAAGCTAATAATGACGTGAATAATCAAGTCAATAAACATTGGGTAGTTAGTTGGACTAACAAAATGTCCTCAGTTGGTCAACTTTTTGTTTGCTTAATATTCTTTTGGGGACTTCTGGTCACACACACACTCCTCTTATTCTAAACCTGTCTTTCCTGCTCCTCTCCTGCTTCCAGAGACAGATTCCGGACCATGGTGAATGTTATGGGGGATGCATTGGCCACAGGTATCATGGCCCATATCTGCAGAAAAGACTTTATCAAGGAAGGAGATGGTGTGAGTATCTGTCTGTCTTATATCCTTTTCACACAAGTGTGCTGAGCCAAGCCGCCCTGTGCTGAGCAGAGCCGTATTGTGCTGAGCCAAGCCGCCCTGTGCTGAGCAGAGCCGTATTGTGCTGAACCGAGACCTACTGTGCTGAGGCTGTTGGCACTGTCATGCCGAGGCGTACTGTGCTTCGGATATTGTATTTTCCAGCATGGTTCCAGCAACAATAGCCAGCACAGTACGGCTCAGCTTGGCTTGGCTCATTAGTGTTACTATACCAGTTGCCATCATGGAACTTAGCTAGTTCCCCACAGAGTCCAACTCCTGTCAAATTCAGCTTCCCCAGGAAGAGAGCTGAGGGCAAGACACACTGAGTAACCTGGCTGCTATATCCAATTGTCCCACTCTGCTGGATGTTAATGCTATGGCTCAGAGCTCAGAGCGACATGACTGTAGTCTGTCAACAACAATAGTGTGAATATCTGACTTTACTGATTTATCAGGAATCATGATTTTTTTTATGTTAAAAAAAAACAGTTAATTTTTTCATTTTGAATTCAGGGAGACATTTTGACAAGGCCAAGGTTCTTGTTGTTTTCTAGTTGAAAACCTTGCAAACCTTTTTCCTTTACAAAAATAGATTGTGGTGGGCTTATCATGATGTACATTCTTTTTCAACACAAATTGATCAGCTAGAGACTCACTCACTATGTTTTCTATGAGGTATGTCTGGAAACATTTGACTGATAATGTCTATCTATATGCCTCTACATTTTTTCCCATCTGTACCTTAATCCATCTTCCTCTCACCCTTTCCCTTTCTCCCTCTCTCTCTCGCTTTCTTTCAATCTCTCCCCATCCTACCTGTCTCTTGCTCTCTCTCTCTCTCTCCCTCTCTTTCTCTCTCTCTCTCCCTCTATTTCCATTGCTCCTTCTTTCTCTCTCCGTCTCTCCCCCCCCCTCTCTCCTAGGTGCCTCTGATCTGTGAGACCAAGCCCATGATAAACGTCCAGCAGCACATGAACTGTGAGAACAACAACGGTAGCTACCAGCCACCTCCCCAGTGCTCAGGGGTCAAACCAGACGCCTTCCCCCCTGATGTTGCCCGCCTCATGCAGTTGGAGGAAGGGGTGCGGCCCCCGCCCCCTCCGGAGAGGAAAAAGCCCCCTGTGCCTCCCAGGCAGCTGAAGAAGGATAAGGACCACTGTGCCATTGACATGAATGGCCTGGAAACTAACGTATAGGTCCCATACCTCAACTCACATCACCACCACTCATCCCAGCAGGACTGATGTGGAAAGCTCCACAGTCCATCACCAGTTGGAGGAGTTCTTTTTCAACTAAGTCTCGTGGTTCAGTACGTCGGAATGAAAGGCCAACGCCACTGGAACTTATAGAGGTGAAGATGAATGAACAGATGAACAGAGAGAGCAATGATGGATCCCATCTTATTTTTTATTGTTATTGTTGACTGATCGAGTCACTCATTTTCATTTTCTGTTTTGTTTGTGAGAAATGTGAGATTTGTGACAAGACTTTGTCCTGTGCTTTCATGGATGGTGGATGTAGGTAGGGAGCACCGGGATGGGGGCAGTACAGGCTTCTCTGAAACCTGACAGTGATGTACTGGGAAATAGTTATTTTCCAGGATTCCTTCAAAGACTCAACACTGAAGCACCGTGACAGTGGATTTTTATGGCCAAAGGGAGGACGTTCTGTATATGCTGTTCACTTTCCATATCACCTATACACACTGTTCACTTTCCAGACCATCTGTACACACATGTACATACCTGTACATCCCATAGCTGCATAGCAGGAAATGCTCAGTCTGTGTGCACTTACTGTATGTGTGTGGGCCTGTGAACACTCTGCAAGGTGGAAGAACTTTCTCGACTCTTAGAAATGTGTACATACTTGTAATACTATTTGCATTGCTTGAGGTACGTAGATATTGTCTTTGATATTTCAATTTTATATTTATTTATTGATCATTTTATTGTCGTCCTGAGCAACATTTCTGCTAAAGAGCGCAAATGGGCCATATGAGTAAGTTTTGTGGCTCTCGCTACTGTCACTGTCTGCAACATAAAATAAGTGAATCAGACAGCTCTCTTTGTCATGAAACCGAGCAGAAAAAAGAGAGGACGACAAGATGTCAGAAGTCTAATTAGCCAGCAGATCCAACCCGCTTGCTTACAGCTACACTAGGGTCAGACAGCATTCCTGTGTACATTGACACCGTGGAGCTGGCGCAAGATATGGCTCGGAAAACGTACCTCAATAATTGTCCCATTATCCAAACTGTTACACCGATAAGATTGAACAACTGCTAAGTTTAAGCAGTCATTCAATCTTCTCAGCGTAACAGTTGGGATAATGGGACAATTCGGAGTATAATGCATTTCTCAACCCTGGATTGAGGTACGTTTTCCAAGCCATATGTCATGGCGGCTCCGAAGTGTCTTTTTTCACACAGCAATGCTGACCAACCCTGGTGCAGCTGTAAGCAAGGGGGTCGGATCTGCTGGCTAAAGTCTAATCTGAGAGACATTGATCTTTCAAAAAATTGCCCTTCTTTCATTTTCTTCTTCTCTTTTATTTATTTTTATTTAGTATTTATTTTTTGCCTTAACAAAGCCGGTGGTGCTGAGTGGCGGAAAGAGGACTTTTCAAGGTTTGCTACTGATCATGAAATACCATTGATGTTACCCTATAGATGAAAGCTTCTCAATCTTTTTGTGCACTGATATACAAAGGTTACATTATTTTTAAAGCTTTGTCCATTTCACTTTTTTTCTTTTTTGGAAGATATTACGTTTAAATGACATGTGAATAGAGGTGATGCTTACACGAGACATGATTCATTAAAAGTGGTGTAAAGTACTTAAGTAAAAATACTTAAAGGTACTGCTTAAGTAGTTTTTTGGGGTATCTGTACTTTACTTTGCTATTTATATTTTGGACAACTTTTACTTCACTACATTCCTAAAGAAAATGATGTACTTACTCCATACATTTTCCCTGACACCCAAAAGTACTCATTACATTTTGAATGCATAGCAGGGCAATAAAATTGTCTAATTCACACACTTTTTAAAAGAACATCCCTGGTCATCCCTACAGCCTCTTATCTGGTAGACTCACTTAACACATGCTTTGTTTGTAAATGATGTCTGAGTGTTGGAGTGTGCCCATGGCTATCCGTAAATAAATAAAAAACAAGAAAAATATGCTGACTGGTTTGCTTAATATATTGTTTTATACTTTTACTTTTAATATTTACGTTTATTTGATCAATTACATTTACTTTTCACTTGAGTCATTTTCTATTGATGTATTTTTACTTTTACTCAAGTATGACAATTGGGTACTTTTTCCACCACTGTGAATTAGTTGGTTGGTTGGGTTACCTGTTGTTTCGTACTAAATGGTAGTCATCATATTCTGTGCAAAGTGGCCATCAATTACAATTATGTCAATGCTGGCCTCTTATGTCACACACAACCACAGTAGATTATCATGTGTTTCCTTCCATTATATATATTTCCTAGAACTAACTCAGCCCTTCTATAACTGGCAGTCTTGAAAAAAACAAGCGCAACATCTGGGTTACATCTGGGTTACAGAAACTTCGTAGAGCATCCGTTGGCCTGTCATCACAGAGGATGTTGTTTGGAATATGGAACTGGAATATAGAACTGGAATATAGAACTGTGGAATCATAGGAACTATGGAACTAAGAGGCTGTGACATTCTAATGAGTGTGTCGTGCAGCATTGGGCTCAGGATTTTGCTCTGCTCGCATGTTTCTCATCACTCTAGGATTAGCACACCAATTGAGTAAGTCTCTGCTGTTCACGGTGTGTTGAGGGACGACGCCTTTACATTCCATCAGCCCAGTCCTGAACATACAGTATATCCACACTTCTTAGAGAGATCAATGATGGTGTAATTCAATAGAAAATTATTACGTCTCTCCAAACTGCTTTGACAAGGAAGATCAAACTGGCCCAAGTGAATGAGGCAATTTTACCCACTGAGTAAAATATTGGATTTGTCTCGGGGAGAAGTAAATGTCAGGCATTTTTGGTGAAATGTATCTCCACCTCACTCACAGTGGTTTATCTATATTCTGTTTTATTACCCTGTTATGTTCTCAATGACTTTCCTGCCTCCCTACATCCCGGCTATTTATTTTGCTCTCTTTTAGATTGAATGTAGTAGTAGAGTTGGATAAAGGGTAAATAGCAGGAGGATAGATTTCCCTGCTGGGCAGACAGGCAGACCGGAGGCAGACCTATGTTATTTGATTTACTGTTCTGCCATATAGTACACCATTTTTGACCAGGGTCCCATAGGATACAGTTGAAGTCGGAAGTTTACATACACTTAGGTTGGAATCATTAAAACTCTTTTTTCAACCACTCCACAAATATCTTGTTAACAAACTATAGTCGGTTAGGCAAGTCGGTTAGGAAATCTACTTTGTGCATGACACAAGTAAATGTTCAAACAATTGTTAACAGACAGATTATTTAACTTATAATTCACTGTATCACAATTCCAGTGGGTCAGTTTACATACACTAAATTGACTGTGCCTTTAAATAGCTTGGAAAATTCCAGAAAATTATGTCATGGATTTAGAAGCTTCTGATAGGCTAATTGGCACCAATTGACACCAATTGACACGCTAATTGAGTCAATTGGAGGTGTAACTGTGGATGTATTTCAAGGCCTACCTTCAAACTCAGTACCTCTTTGCTTGACATTATGATCAAAATCATAAAATAAAATAAAATAAATTGTAGACCTCCACAAATCTGGTACATCCTTGGGAGCAATTTCCAAATGCCTGAAGGTACCACGTTAATCTGTACAAACAACAGTACGCAAGTATAAACACCATGGGACCACGCAGCCTTCACACCCTCAGGAAGGAGGGGTTCTGTCTCCTAGAGATTAACGTACTTTGGTGCGAAAAATGCAGCAACGGACAACGGACCTTGTGAAGATGCTGGAGGAAACAGGTACCAAAGTATCTATAGCCACAGTAAAACGAGTCCTATATCGACACAACCTGAAAGGCCGCTCAGCAAGGAAGAAGCCACTGCTCCAAAACCGCCATAAGAAAGCCAGACTACAGTTTGCAACTGCATATGGAGACAAAGATTGTACTTTTGGGGAAACGTCCTCTGGTCTGATGAAACAAAAATAAAACTGTTTGGCCATAATGACCATCATTATGTTAGGAGGAAAAAGGAGAGGCTTGCAAGCCAAAAAACACCATCACAACCGTGAAGCATAGGGGTGGCAGCATCATGTTGTGAGGGTGCTTTTCTGCAGGAGGGACTGGTGCACCTCACAAAATAGATGGCATGATGATGAGGGAAAATGATGTGGATATATTGAAGCAACATCTCAAGACATCAGTCAAAGTTTGGTCGCAAATGGGTCTTCCAAATGGACAATGACCCCAAGCATACTTCCAAAGTTGTGGCAAAATAGCTTAAGGACAACAAAGTCAAGGTATTGGAGTGGACATCACAAAGCTCTGACGACAATCCCATTGAAAATTTGTGGGTAGAACTGAAAAAGAGTGTGCGAGCAAGGAGGCCTACAAACCTCATTCAGTTACACTAGCTCTGTCAGGAGGAATGGGCCAAATTTCACACAACTTATTGTGGAAAGCTTGTGGAAGGCTCCCTGAAACATTTGACCCAAGTTAAACCATTTAAAGTCAATGCTGCCAAATACTAATTGAGTGTATGTACTTGACCTAAGACAGGGACTGACCTAAGACAGGGAATTTTTAAATGTCAGGAATTGTGAAAAACTGAGTTAAAATGTATTTGGCTAAGGTGTATGTAAACTTCAACTGTATGTAGAGTGCCATTTTGGAAGCAGACTAAATGAATAGTTGGATTACTTAAACGTGAAAATTCTTGTGAAACTGTTTGAACGTTGTTCAAAACCAAAATCACAACATTTGTTCTGGATTGTCTCTGTTTCTATCTATATGAGGATTTAAATTTGCTCAATGTTTTAAGTTAATATGCTGACATCTAAAAAAATAGTTTATTTATAAATATAAAAGGAATTTTATATACAGTAGCAGTCAAAAGTTTGGACACATCTACTCATTCAAGGGTTTTATTTTCTTGTTACTATTTTCTACATTGTAGAATTTTGTGAAGACATCAAAACTATGAAATGACACATATGGAATCATGAAGTAACCAAAAGTGCGAAACAAATCAAAATACATTTTATATTTTACATTCTTCAAAGTAGCCACCCTTTGCCTTGATGACAGCTTTGCACACTCTTGGCATTCTCTCAACCAGCTTCATGAGGTAGTCACCTGGAATGCATTTCAATTAACAGTTGTGCCTTGTTGAGAGTTCATTTGTGGAATTTCAGCCAACAGAGCCCTTGTTGGCTGCTTTTCCTTCACTCCGCGGTCAAACTCATCCCAAACTATCTCAATTGGGTTGAGGTTGGGTGATTGTGGAGGCCAGGTCATCTGATGCAGTACTCCATCACACTTCCTGGTCAAATAGCCCTTACACAGCCTGGAGGTTTGTTTTGGGTCATTGTCCTGTTGAAAAACAAATGACAGTCTCACTAAGTGCAAACCAGATGGGATGGCCTATTGCTGCAGAATGCTGTGGTAGCCATGCTGGTTAAGTGTGCCTTGAATTTTAAATAAATCACAAACATTGTCACCAGCAAAGCACCCCCACACCATCACACCTCCTCCTCCATGCTTTATGGTCGGAACCACACATGCGTAAATCATCCGTTCACGTACTCTGCGTCTCACAAAGACACGGCGGTTGGAACCATAAATCTCAAATTTGGACTCATCAGACCAAAGGACAGATTTCCACTGGTCTAATGTCCATTGCTCGTGTTTCTTGGCCCAAGCAAGTCTTCTTCGTATTGGTGTCCTTTAGTAGTGGTTTCTTTGTAGCAATTCGACCATGAAGGCCTGATTCACGTAGACTCCTCTGAACAGTTGATGTTGAGACGTGTCTGTTACTTGAACTCTGTGAAGCATTTATTTGGGCTGCAATTTCTGAGGCTGGTAACTCTAATGAACTTATCCTCTGCAGCAGAGGTAATTCTGGGTCTTCCTTTCCTCATGAGACCCAGTTTTATCATAGTGCTTGATGGTTTTTGCAACTGCAATTGAATAAACTTTCAAAGTTCTTGAAATTTCCTGCATTGACTGACCTTCATGTCTTAAAGTAATGATGGACTGTCATTTCTCTTTGTGTATTTGAGGTGTTCTTGCCATAATATGGACTTGGTCTTTTACCAAATAGGGGTTCTGTATACCACCCCTACCTTGTCACAACACAACTGAAACACATTAAGAAGGAAAGAAATTCCACAAATTATCTCTTCAAAAGGCACAACTGTTAATTGAAATGCATTCCAGGTGACTACCTCATGAAGCTGGTTGAGAGAATGCCAAGAGTGTTCAAAGCTGTCATCAAGGCAAAGGGTGGCTTAATTGAAGAATCTCAAATATAAAATCTATTTTTATATGTTTAACACTTTTTGGGTTACTACATGATTCCATATGTGTTATTTCATAGTATTTCATAGTTTTGATGTCTTCACTATTATTCTACAAATAATATGTGTTATTTCATAGTTTTGATGTCTTCACTATTATTCTACAAATAATTATTATTCTACAAATAATTATTATTCTACAAATAATTATTATTCTACAAATAATTATTATTCTACAAATAATTATTATTCTACAAATTAAGAAAAAACATTGAATGCGTAGGTGTGTCAAACTTTTGACTGGTACTGTACATTTCACGCTTAATATTGGGTTGTGCTCAGAAAACTGTTCATGCAGGAAGTTTATTTTTATTTTTCCATCGATGTAAAGGAAAATACTTCAAATATTTAATCATTTTTCAAATAATGAATTGCTGTGTGAAATCCCTACGCATAAATCCGAAGGTGCAATACGTAGAAAAGCATTGGTTCATAGCAACGAGATTAATTTAATAGCATGAGTTTTTCAGAAACCATATACAAATATTTGCAATCGTTATCATTGTAAAACAAGACTGGATTAAAGCAAGGCATTAGATTAGCAGCATGGATCAAGCTCCTGGTAGGCTGAGTGAGGGAGGAGATTGTGACACAGTCACGGAACTTCTGTGGCATATTAACGATGATATAAGAATAACAGAATGACATAAAGCCAGACTGTCTTACCAGGCCATGACACACAATCACAGCCAGAGCCAGTATCCACAAAGCATCTCAGAGTAGGAGTGCTGATATAGGATCAGTTTAGCCTTTTAGACCATAATGAATAAGAGCGGGGATCTGATCCAAGATCAGTACTCCTAGTCTGAGACTCTTTACTGTACAGATGTAGGATCTTCATTTTGAGCCAGTTTGCTACAGCAGGAAAATAATCCTGCAGCAACAGGAAATGTGAATTATTATGTGGAGTTGATACATTCTTTTGCAATGGAAAATCAAGTCTGAAATTTCAAAGTGAGAATTACAAACTCCCGAAACCTTTTTAAACCTCAAATACACTACAGTACACAATTTACATTTCCTGCATTGCAGGAAAGTGCTCCTGCAACAGGGTGATCAAATTAAGATCCTACATCTGTATGAATACAGGCTCAGAACTGATGACAATAACTTCAAATCTCAACATAATCTCCTTTGTATGGTGACACAGCTAGCACACAATAAAGTTCAGAGATGGGACTCATACAGCATGATCAACATATGAGGTCTGACTGTCTCTTTCTTTCTGGTTACACTAACCTGGTGGTGAGACAAGCGGTGTCCCAATTGGCACACTATTCCCTATATAGTGCAGTACTTTTGACCAGAGCCCTATAGGCCCTAGTCAAATGTAGTGCAAACAATAGTGAATAGGGTGCAATTTGGGATGAACAAAAATCGACCGTAGACATAGACAAGCAAAGGCCAGAAAAATAATACAACAAACAAAAATACAATTTCATCTAGTATCCTGCACCAGAGATATGTGCATCTGCAATTCACGACTATATGCAATGGGACAAAATACCACGTTCCCCTTCCATTCATAGTTTAATTTACATTTTTGAATTGAGTCTGATCTACTGCAAAAATAAATGTTTCTGTACGTTGAAAATAACAGGACTGGGATGGCATCCCAAACAACTGCACCATTTGGTTCCGATCATTCAAGCAGCTTGTGTCCATGGGCTAAACTTATTAAGCAAATCCCTCTCCCACTTCCTCTATCTCGATCTCTTCCTCCTCCTCTTCCTCTTGTCCGAAGGGGGGTCCGAGGGAGCCAGAGGGGTCGGAGTGACTCAAGTGGCCAATGTCTAGCACCCGCAGGTTGGTCAGGTGTTTGAAGGAGTTCTCCTTCACAGAGTGGGCTGACAGACGGTTGAACCTGAGAGGGGGACAGAGCAAAGGTCTGTGGGGGTCAGGGCCCATATTCACAAACTGTCTCATAGTAGGAGGGCATATAGGATCCGTTTTGTCTTTTTGTCTTTTTTTTCTTCATCATTAGATCATGAATACGATTATATGGCCTGGAGGATCTGATCCTAGACTTTAATCCTATACAACTAGCAACTAATCATAACAAAAGGAATCAGGTGCTGAATTTCTCAATATTATGTGATGATGACTGAGCAGATGCTGGAGTTTGATGTGTAAACCAGCACAGCAAGAGCTGCTAACCGATAGGACGTTGTGTTTAGAATCTGAACGAGCATATTATGAGAACCAATCCAATATGGACATTGTCCATAAGGACCGGCACAACATGTGGTGTAAACAAATCAGGTGTTGAGATTCAGTAAGTAAATAAGCACAGTATGTGGTCTTAGCCAATCAGATTGTCTGTCTGCTGTTCTGTCTATGAGTCAACTCTGATACTCCCTGTACTGTATCAAGGGTATATGACACCATGTTATCCCAATCAAGCCAATGTCTTGAGTGTCAGTGAAGTGGATCCATCTTAGTTTATAATACACTCATGATCTGTCCCAGACACTCACACCTACACACACACGCGCACACACATATTTACAGTTGAAGTCGGAAGTTTGCATACACCTTAGCCAAAACTGTTTACAGTTTTTCACAATTCCTGACATTTAATCCAAGTAAAAAATCCCTGTCTTTAGGTCAGTTAGGATCCCCACTTTATTTTAAGTATGTGAAATGTCAGAATAATAGTAGAGAGAAATATATTTATTTCAGCTTTTATTTCTTTCATCACATTCCCAGTGGGTCAGAAGTTTACATACACTCAATTAGTATTTGGTAGCATTGACTTTAAATTGTTTAACTTGGGTCAAACGTTTTAGGTAGCCTTCCACAAGCCTCCCACAATAAGTTGGGAGAATTTTGGCCCATTCCTCCTGACAGAGCTGGTGTAACTGAGTCAGGTTTGTAGGCCTCCTTGCTCGCACACACTTTTTCAGTTCTACCCACACATTTTCTATGGGATTGAGGGCAGGGCTTTGTGATGTCCACTCCAAAACCTTGACTTTGTTGTCCTTAAGCCATTTTGCCACAACTTTGGAAGTATGCTTGGGGTCATTGTCCATTTGGAAGACCCATTTGCGACCAAGCTTTAACTTGGTCGCAAAACTGATGTCTTGAGATGTTGCTTCAATATATCCACATAATTTTCCCTCATCATGATGCCATCTATTTTGTGAGGTGCACCAGTCCCTCCTGCAGCAAAGCACCCCCACAACATGATGCTGCTATCCCCGTGCTTCACGGTTGGGATAGTATTCTTAAGCTTGCAAGCCTCCCCCTTTTTCCTCCTAACATAATGATGGTCATTATGGCCAAACAGTTCTATTTTTGTTTCATCAGACCAGAGGACATTTCTCCAAAAAGTACAATCTTTGTCCCCATGTGCAGTTGCAAACCATAGTCTGGCTTCTTTATGGAGGTTTTGGAACAGTGGCTTCTTCCTTGCTGAGCGGCCTTTCAGCTTATGTTGATATAGGACTCGTTTTACTGTGGCTATAGATACTTTTGTACCTGTGTCCTCTAGCATCTTCACAAGGTCCTTTTGCTGTTGTTCTGGGATTGATTTGCACTTTTCGCACCAAAGTACGTTCATATCTAGGAGACAGAACGCGTCTCCTTCCTGAGCTGTATGACGGCTGCGTGGTCCCATGGTGTTCATACATGCGTACTATTGTTTGTACAGATGAACGTGGTACCTTCAGGCGTTTGGAAATTGCTCCCAAGGATGAATTTTTTTGGCTAATTTCTTTCAATTTTCCCATGATGTCAAACAAAGAGGCACTGCGTTTGAAGGTAGGCCTTGAAATACATTCACAGTTACACCTCCAATTGACTAAAATGACTGTCAATTAGCCTATCAGAAGCTTCTAAAGCCATGACATCATTATCAGGAATTTTCCAAGCTGTTTAAAGGCACAGTCAACTTAGTGTATGTAAACTTCTGACCCACTGGAATTGTGATACAATGAATTATAAATTAAATAATCTGTCTGTAAACAATTGCCGGAAAAATTACTTGTGTAATGCTCAAAGTAGATGTCCTAACCGACTTGCCAAAACTATAGTTTTTTAACAAGACATTTGTGGAGTGATTAAAAAATGAGTTTTAATGACTCCAACCCCCCCCCCCCCCCACTGAACCCATGCAGCATTCCATCCGCTGTAAATTGGCTCAGGCCAGCAGCTCCCACAGCTGTGGAGGGATTTAGAGGAAAAACAAGCGCTTCTAACTGCTGTGATACTTCAGCAGCTGCTGAGGCTGACCCCACAGCATGAAGAGACCAACAGGCTGGAGGACAGAGTGGGCTGGATGAGGTCAGGGCCTGTAAAGTCCTTGAGCTGATAAAACAGCCTAGAGCAGTCAGTCAGACTCCTGCTGAAAAAAACAGCTGTCTCTAAACCAACCAGACAAACCCTCAGGCCAGCGTCCCACCAATCTTAGATTATTTACTTTCCAAACTGACCACTGGCCAAAATGTCCTGAAATGATTAGTGGTCTAAGAGGTAAAGTAATAAGATGGAAACTGATACTAACCTGGCTAGCTACATACACCAGTATCTATTCAGACCAGTGGTAGCAAGCAGATGAGGAGACAAGGATGTTAATGGTTTAGGACTTTTGGGACCCAACCCCGCCCACAGACAAGGAAGAAGTCCGAAGAGGACAGAAGGAAGGAAACTAAGAGAATTTCATACCCCAACCAGATAATTAGGAGAGTTTAGGAAAGTAGATAAATGACAAAACAACCATCTGATGGGTACTTTACATTGCGTATATGTGTAGGAGATTTTAATGAGTACAGTCAACACAGAGGTAAAGCAGAGAAGGACAACTTGTTCCGTCAGCAGCTCCCTCCTTCTCTGTGTCCGTTACATAAGTCTCCTCAGCACAGCGCAACATAGATCAGGTCCAAACAGAAAATAACCACACGTAAGGATGATGAGGGAACCATCAACCAAATATCCATCAGAGCCCTGGGTCTGCGTCCCAAATGGCATGCTAATTCCATGTACAGTACACTACATTTGAGTAGGGCTCGTTTCAAAAGTAGTGCACTATATTGGGAATAGGGTGCCATTGGATGAAGCTTGGGACTCAATAGACTAGGGGCTATGTGGCTCTGTCTTACAGCTGGCATTAATCAACAGGACTTAGTCACACACTCCCAGTAGAGGATGAATGGTGATGATTTGAGCTGAGTAGAAGGCCAGAAATGTCTCATTCAGAAACAATGCAACAGAACGGATGGAACAGTGGAGTGGAAAGGAGAACACTGGGCCTCAGAGTTAATGGAAGGGGTCAGGAGTTGAATGACGGTTTAATTATTGTTATCTAAAAAACATAGTAAAGTGTGTGTGTGTGTGTGTGTGTGTGTGTATATATATATATATATATATATATATGGTGATTTGAGAGAGTTTGATTGACACTCGCATTTGATAATGGGACTTGAACTTACTGAACATGAGCTGTGGGTTTGAACTGAGAAATAGGTTCAGGTGCGAGTGTGTTTCTAGTTGTGTCGGTGTGTGTGTGCATGCATTAGTGTTTAGTCTCTCACCGTAGGAAGATGCCCTTGATGTTGGGGGTGCCCTCGAAGGCGGTGGCAGGGACAGTGCTAATACGATTGGACTGAAGGTACAGGTACTCCAGAGACTCAGGCAGGTCAGAGGGGACATGGGACAGCTGGTTACTGGACAGGTCCAACGTCTGGACAAACACATCAATCAAATCAATCACCTTGTATTTATTGGTCCCTTCTACACCATCAGAGTGCTAACCAACTACCAACAGTTCCAACAACTGAAGGTCAGAGCCAGCAGCCAGCTTTATCACACAGAAAACCTGTAGGTTCAGTAAACTGAGAGGAAAGAAGTGGTTGAGGGGATCAGACAGATTGTAATGGTGAGGTGTGTATTGGGGGGGTCAACATACATCCTCTTCCTCTCTACTTCTCCCCTCTCCCCTCCACCTCACACACACCAATCACCCGGTCTCACCGTCAGAGCTCTGAGCTCCATCCAGGCTCCCTGGTAGATGGAGTTGAGTTTGAGCTGGTTGTGGTTGAGGTGGATCTCCCTGAGCTTGGACATGCCCTGCAGCGCCCCCTCTGGTATGGAGGTCAGCTGGTTGTCCTTCACCCGGAGTACCTGCAGGGAGCGGGGAAGCCCCAGGGGCAGGGAGTGAAGGGCATTCCCTGACAGGTCCAAGGTCTCCAGCAGACGCAGCTTCCTGAAAGCTGGACGATCAACGCGGTTTCATTAGAATATGTCACAATAGAGATATTTAACCACTGCGGTTACAGTTGAAGTCGGAAGTTTACATACACTTAGGTTGGATTCATTAAAACTTGTTTTTCAACCACTCAACAAATTAGTTGTTAACAAATTATAGTTTTGGCAAGTCGGTTAGGACATCTACTTTGTGCATGAAACAAGTAATTTTTCCAACAATTGTTTACAGACAGATTATTTCACTTATAATTAACTGTATCCACAATTACCACAATACCACAATACCACAATACCACAATTCCCGTGGATCAGAAGTTTACATACACTAAGTTGACTGTGCCTTTAAATAGCTTGGAAAATTCCAGAAAATTATGTCATGGATTTAGAAGCTTCTGATAGCCTAATTGACATCATTTGAGTCAATTGGAGGTGTAACTATTTTTCAAGGCCTACCTTCAAACTCAGTGCCTCTTTGCTTGACATCATGGGCAATTTCCAAATGCCTGAAGGTACCACGTTAATCTGTACAAACAATACTACGCAAGTATAAACACCATGGGACCACGCAGCTGTCATACCGCTCAGGAAGAAGACGCGTTCTGTCTCCTAGAGATGAACATACTTTGGTGCGAAAAGCGCAAATCAATCCCAGAACAACAGCAAAGGACCTTGTGAAGATGCTAGAGGAAACAGGTACAAAAGTATTTATATCCACAGTAAAACGAGTCCTATATCGACATAAACCGAAAGGCCGCTCAGCAAGAAAGAAGCCACTGCTCCAAAATGGCCATAAAAAAGCCATACTATGGTTTGCAACTGCACATGGGGACAAAGATTGTACTTTTTGGAGAAATGTCCTCTGGTCTGATGAAACAAAAATAAAACTGTTAGGTCATAATGACCATTGTTATGTTTGGAGGAAAAAGGGGGAGGCTTGCAAGCCGAAGAACACCATCCCAACCGTGAAGCACGGGGGTGGCAGCATCATGTTGTGGAGGTGCTTTGCTGCAGGAGGGACTGGTGCACTTCACAAAATAGATGGCATCATGATGAGGGAAAATTATGAGGACATATTGAAGCAACATCTCAAGACATCAGTCAGGAAGTTAAAGCTTGGTCGCAAATGGTCTTCCAAATGAACAATGACCCCAAGCATACTTCCAAAGTTGTGGCAAAATGGCTTGAGGACAACAAAGTCAAGTTATTGGAGTGGCCATCACAAAGCCCTGACCTCAATCCCATAGAAAATTTGTGGGCAGAACTGAAAAAGCGTGTGCGAGCAAGGAGGCCTATAAACCTGACTCAGTTACAACTGCTCTGTCAGGAGGAATGGGCCATAATTCACCGTACTTATTGTGGGAAGCTTGTGGAAGGCTACCCGAAACGTTTGACCCAAGTTAAACAATTTAAAGTCATGCTACCAAATACTAATTGAGTGTATGTAAACTTCTGACCCACTGAGAATGTGATGAAAGAAATAAAAGCTGAAATAAATCATTCCCTCTACCATTATTCTGACATTTCATTTCCTTAAAATAAAGTGGTGATCCTAACTGACCTAAGACAGGACATTTGTACTAGGATTAAATGTCAGGAATTGTGCAAAACTGAGTTTAAATGTATTTGGCTAAGGTGTATGTAAACTTCCGACTTCAACTGTTTATATCATCTGAGCTGAAATATCAGATGATATTTATCATCATTTTAATCCATTTCTGTTTCATAATGCATTCCAGTATACATTCTGATATTCATGTAGACAGACATACAGAACATGACAAACATGACAAACAGTACATTGTGCAAGAGTCATCTAACATTAGACATATAGTATTCACATAGACAATTTCTGTACAGCATGTAACAAAACACAAAGAAATATACATATACAGTGCATTCGGAAAGTATTCAGACCCCTTGACATTTTCCACATTTTGTTACGTTACAGCCTTATTGAATAATAGATTCATCAATCTACACACAATACCCCATAATTACAAAGTAAAACTGTTTTTTAGAAATGTAAGCAAATGTATTACAAATAAAAAACTGAAATTCCTTTTTACGTAAGTATTCAGATCCTTTGCTATGAGACTTGAAATTGAGCTCAGGTGCATCCTGTTTCCATATATCAACCTTTAGATGTTTCTACAACTTGGAGTCCACCTGTGGTAAATTCAATTGATTGGATATGATTTAGAAAGGCACACACCTGTCTATATAAGGCCCCACAGTTGACAGTGCATGCCAGAGCAAAAACCAAAAAACCAAGCCATGAGGTCAAAAAATTGTCTGTAGAGCTCCGAGATAGGATTGTGTCGAGGCACAGATCTGGGAAGGGTACCAAAACATGTCTGCAGCACTGAAGGTTCCCAAGAACACAGTGGTCTCCATCATTCTTAAATGGAAGAAGTTTGCAACCACCAAGACTCTTCCTAGAGCTGGCTGCCCGGCCTTGGTCATCGAGGTGTTCAAGTACCCAATAGTCACTCTGACAGAGCTCCAGAGTTCCTCTGTGGAGATGGGAGAACCTTCCAGGAGGACAACCATCTCTGCAGCACTCCACCAATCAGGCCTTGATGGTACAGTGGCCAGGTGGAAGCCACTCCTCAGTAAAAGGCACATAACAGCACACTTGGAGTTTGCCAAAAGGCACACTAAAGGCCTCAGACCATGAGAAACAAGATTCTCTGGTCTGATGAAACCAAGATTGAACTCTTTGGCCTGAATGCCAAGCGTCACATCTGGAGGAAACCAGACATGGTGGTGGCAGTATCATGCTGTGGGGATGTTTTTCAGCGGCAGGGACTGGGGGACTAGTTTGGATCGAACGGAGCAAAGTACAGAGAGATCCTTGATGAAAACCTGCTTCAGACCTCAGACTAGGGCAAAGGTTTACCATCCAACAGGACAACGACCCTACACCCAAAGTTAAGTCAACACAATCTCTGAATGTCCTTGAGTGGCCCTGCCAGAGCCCGGACTTGAACCCGATCAAACAACTCTGGAGAGACCTGAAAATAATCAAGGGTTCTGAATACTTTCCGAATGCACTGTATATAGGTGAAAGCCTTATGTTCCACGTAGGATTAACAGGTGTACCTTCTCGGTGCAGCTTGGGGCTAATGAGGCGGTTGTAGCTGAGGTTGAGCTCGGTCAGGGTGTAAAGCATCACCAGGTCATTGCGTCCAATCTCGTTGATGCCGTTGTGAAGCAGCATAAGGGTCTTGGCTCGGCGGGGTAGACCCCTGGGGACACGCTCCAGCTGGTTGTTGTACATGTGGAGGGTGTGTAGCTTCTTCAAGCCCTGGGGAGAAGAGAAAACTATTTTTGTGAACAATTTAACATTATTGTAAGCACATATCATTGCACATTTCACATTTCTCATAAATCATTTAACATATACACAAATGATGATAATCATAACATCACAACAATTGTGCCCGACACTCTGTGGTGGTTCAACCTGACCAAACTAACCATCAGATCAAGCTATATAGCCATCTATCATATTTTTCATGGTCCTTTGAGCTAGATACACCTGTGGCGGTGTATCTATCCACAGTATAAGATTTAACCAGTTGAATAAAAAAGGCAACATTTAGATTTCCGTCTAAATAGACATACCCAAACATAATTATTTTTCATGAGATGGCCATTAACAATAAATGGCCATGTTGCATAGTTTTAGAAAGGTCTGGTACTCACCTTTCTTTGTTCAAATAGTTGTACTCACTTATGAAGACACAAGCTCAAATACATAGTAGAAATATATATTTTTCTATTCAACAAAAGTGGGGCAATAGGGCCATATGGGGGACTTAAGTAACCCAAGTATTCAGCAATGCTGTAGGCATACATGGAATGCAGCTTGGTGTATGGAGCGGGAGCGTAGCTGATTGTTGTGCAGCAGTAGGTACTCCAGGTTACGGCAGGCTATGAGGGCATCGCCAGGGATACTGCGGATGTTGTTCTTCTCTAGGTGTAGCAGTATCAGACCTCGAGGCAGACCCTGAGGAACCACACTCAGGTTGTTGTTGGACAGGTCCAGATACTCCAGCTTGGTCAACTGGCTGAGAGGGGAGAAGAGAGGGTGATGTTATCTTTGATAGAGAAGAGGTTAGGTTATCACTTTATCTTGAAAGTTCATCTTTCCATGAATAGACGAATCTCACGTACCAGCTAAACCTAATATCTCACCATTGGCCTCTCTCTCTCCCTCTCTCTCTCTCTCTCTCTCTCTCTCTCCATCTCTCTCTCTCTCCCCATCTCTCTCTCTCCCCAATCAATTCAATTCAATTCAATTCAAGGGCTTTATTGGCATGGGAAACATGTGTTAACATTGCCAAAGCAAGTGAGGTAGATAACATACAAAGTGAATATATAAAGTGAAATAAACTATAAAAATGAACAGTAAACATTACACATACAGAGGTTTCAAAACAATAAAGACATTACAAATGTCATATTATATATATATATACAGTGTTTTAACAATGTACAAATGGTTAAAGGACACAAGATAAAATAAATATGCATAAATATGGGTTGTATTTACAATGGTGTTTGTTCTTCACTGGTTGCCCTTTATCTCGTGGCAACAGGTCACAAATCTTGCTGCTGTGATGGCACACTGTGGAATTTCACCCAGTAGATATGGGAGTTTATCAAAATTGGATTTGTTTTCGAATTCTTTGTGGATCTGTGTAATCTGAGGGAAATATGTCTCTCTAATATGGTCATACATTGGGCAGGAGGTTAGGAAGTGCAGCTCAGTTTCCACCTCATTTTGTGGGCAGTGAGCACATAGCCTGTCTTCTCTTGAGAGCCATGTCTGCCTACGGCGGCCTTTCTCAATAGAAAGGCTATGCTCACTGAGTCTGTACATAGTCAAAGCTTTCCTTAATTTTGGGTCAGTCACAGTGGTCAGGTATTCTGCCGGCTGTGTACTCTCTGTGTAGGGCCAAATAGTATTCTAGTTAGCTCTGTTTTTTTGTTAATTCTTTCCAATGTGTCAAGTAATTATCTTTTTTGTTTTCTCATGATTTGGTTGGGTCTAATTGTGCTGCTGTCCTGGGGCTCTGTAGGGTGTGTTTGTGTTTGTGAACAGAGCCCCAGGACCCGCTTGCTTAGGGGACTCTTCTCCAGGTTCATCTCTCTGTAGGTGATGGCTTTGTTATGGAAGGTTTGGGAATCGCTTCCTTTTAGGTGGTTGTATAATTTAATGGTTCTTTTCTGGATTTTGATCATTAGTGGGTATCGCCTAATTCTGCTCTGCTTGCATTATTGGTGTTCTACGTTGTACACGGAGTGTTTAATAGTTGATTCTAAGATCTGTATTTGATCATGTATATGTTTTTGCTCTTTATTCTTTTTTATAGAGCCAAAAAGATTGGAGAATTGGTTTACCCATACATCTCCATTTTGGATAGATAAATCTTTGTGTTGTTGTTTAGTGTTTTCCAACTTTCTTTAGAGTCTCTCTCTCTCTCTCTCTCTCTCTCCTCTCTCTCTCTCTCTCTCTCTCTCTCTCTCTCTCTCTCTCTCTCTCTCTCTCTCTCTCTCTCTCTCTCTCTCGCTCTCTCTCTCTCTCCTCTCTCTCTCTCTCTCTCTCTCTCTCTCTCTCCTCTCTCTCTCTCTCTCTCTTCTCTCGTCTCTCTCTCCTCTCTCTCCCCCTCTCTCTCTCTCTCTCTCTCTCTCTCCTCTCTCTCTCTCTCTCTCTCTCTCTTCTCTCTCTCTCTCTCCTCTCTCTCTCTCTCTCCCTCGAATCTCTCCTCTCTCTCTCTCTCTCTCTCTCTCTCTCTCTCCTCCTCTCTCTCTCCCTCTCTCTCTCTCCTCTCCCTCTCCCTCTCTCCCTCTCTAATCTCTCTCTCTCTCTATCTCCCTCTCTCTCTCTCTCCTCCTCTCTCCTCTCTCTCTCCTCCGCTCTCTCTCTCTCTCTCTCCTTTCTCTCTCTCTCTCTCTCTCTCTCTCTCTCTCTCTCTCTCTCTCTCTCTCCATTGTCCCTGCCTGTTTCATTACAGTATCATTGTCCCTCCCTGTTTCATTACAGTATCATTGTCCCTCCCTGTTTCATTACAGTATGATTGTCCCTCCCTGTTTCATTACAGTATCATTGTCCCTCCCTGTTTCATTACAGTATCATTGTCCCTGCCTGTTTCATTACAGTATCATTGTCCCTCCCTGTTTCATTACAGTATCATTGTCCCTGCCTGTTTCATTACAGAATGATTCCCCTGCCTGTTTCATTACAGTATCATTGTCCCTGCCTGTTTCATTACAGTATGATTCCCCTGCCTGTTTCATTTTGCAGTGTCATTGTGCCAGCTTTACATTGACGTGTGTTGTAAAGTCTATAGGTCTTTGCTTTTCATCAATACCCTCAGTAATAATGTAATAGGTGTCCTCGGATATATTGAATCGTAGAAGAAGACTTTGCTCAGGTGGACTTAATGGCTCTCTGTTGTGTTTTTGTGTTTGTCTGTAAGTCTGAGTATCATACACATTGACAGTAAATGGTACTACAGTACCTGAAGGTCTCGTTGTCCATGCCTTCGTTGCTAAGCAGGTTGTTCTGTAGGTAGAGCTCTCTGAGCTGGGTCAGGCTATCAAACACCCCTGATGGGATCTTCTCCAGCATGTTGTTCTGTTATACCAAGAAGACACACACAATCATCATCACTTATGATTATCACAGACACTTTTCAATGTTTTTGTTTCCTCTTCTCCTTTAATCCCCCTCCTCAATTCCCACTAACATGGAAGGTGTGGAGAAGACGGGAGGAGAGAACATGAGTAATCGGGGAAATTGAGAAAGAGCCTCAAATGCTTGGCTGTATGTATGTGGAGTGTGCTGTTCTGACGCGTCTTAATTGTGTAAGGTCAGGTACTCTGTACATACAATACCTTTAGATGTAGGCGGTAGAGAGCAGAGGGCAGGTTCCTAGGGACGTAGCGGAGGAAGTTACTGGACATGATGAGAACCTCTAGGCTGTCAGAACCGTTAAACATGTTCTCTGGTAGCCCTGCATCTGTCAGTTTGTTGTTATGGAGATACACTGACCTGGGGTGGAGTTAGGACACAGGGGAGAAAGCATGTTATTAGTGGTTAAATTTGTTATGCTATGAAAGAAGCAAGGTAATTAAAGGCAATATAACAATATAACACCTATAGCAACATCAAATCAAATTGTATTTGTCACATGCGCCGAATACAACAGGTATAGGCCGTACAGTTAAATGCTTACTTACAAGCCCTTACACAACAATGCAGTTTTAAGAAAAATACGTAAAAAATAAGAAATAAAGTAACAAATAATTAACGGGGAGCAGTAAAATAACAATGGCGAGACAATATACAGGGGGTACCGGTACAGAGTCAATGTGCGGGGGCAACAGTTAGTCCAGGTAAATGAGGTAATATATACATATGGGCAGAGTTATTAAAGTGACTTATGCATAGATAATAACTGAGAGTAGCAGCAACATAAAAGGGGGTGGGGGACAATGCAAGTAGTCTGGGTAGCCATTTGTTTAGATGTTCAGTAGTCTTATGGCTTGGGGGTAGAAGCTGTTTAGAAGCCTCTTGGACCTAGACTTAACGCTTCCGTACCGCTTGTCGTGCAGTAGCAGAGAGAACAGTCTATGACTAGGGTGGCTGGAGTCTTTGACAACCAGTGGTTGCATCACTGCCTGGTATGACAACTGCTCGGCGTCCATCCTCAAGGCACTACAGAGAGTAGTGCGTACAGCCCAGTACATCAAGCTTCCTGCCATCCGGGACCTCTATCCCAGACGGTGTCAGAGGAAGACCTTAAAAATTGTCCCCAAAAAATGTGTCAATGCAACCAGGATGCTCTCGATGGTGCAGCTGTAGAACCTTTTGAGGATCTGAGGACCATTGCCAAATCGTTTTAGTCTCCTGAGGGGGAATAGGTTTTGTCGTGCCCTCTTCACGACTGTCTTGGTGTGCTTGGACAATGTTAGTTTGTTGGTGATGTGGACACCAAGGAACTTGAAGCTCTCAACCTGCTCCACTACAGCTCCGTCGATAAGAATGGTGGCATGCTCGGTCCTCCTTTTCCTGTAGTCCACAATCATCTCCTTAGTCTTGATCATGTTGAGGGAGAGGTTGTTTTTCTGGCCCCACACGGCCAGGTCTCTGACCTCCCTATATGCTGTCTCGTCGTTGTTGATGATCAGGCCTACCACTGTTGTGTCATCAGCAAACTTAATGATGGTGTTGGAGTCATGCCTGGCCGTGCAGTCATGAATGAACAAGGAGTACAGGAGGGGACTGAGCACGCACCCCTGAGGGGTCCCTGGGTTAAGGATGCGCGTGTCGGATGTGTTGTTACATACCCTTACCATCTGGGGGCGGCACGTCAGGAATTCCAGGATCCAGTTGCAGAGGGAGGTGTTTAGTCCCCGGGTCCTTAGTTTAGTGATGAGCTTTGAGGGCACTATGGTGTTGAATGCTAAGCTATGGTCAATGACTAGCATTCTCACATAGGTGTTCCTTTTGTCCAGGTGTGAAAGGGCAGTGTGGAGTGCAATAGAGATTGCATCATCTGTGGATCTGTTGGGGCGATATGCAAATTGGAGTGGGATATTGGTGATGATGTGACCCATGACCAGCCTTTTAAAGCACTTCATGGCTACAGACGTGAGTGCTACGGTCGGTAGTCATTTAGGCAGGTTACCTTAGTGTTCTTGGGCACAGGGACTATGGTGGTCTGCTTGAAACATGTTGGTATTACAGACTCAGACAGGGAGAGGTTGAAAATGTCAGTACACTTGCCAGTTGGTCAGCGCATGCTCGGAGTACACGTCCTGGTAATCCGTCTGGCCCTGCGGCCTTGTGAATGTTGACCTGTTTAAAGGTCTTACTCACAACGGCTGCGGAGAGCGTGATCACACAGTCGTCCGGAACAGCTGGTGCTCTCATGCATGTTTCAGTGTTACTTGCCTCGAAGCGTGCAATTTAGCTCATCTGGTAGGATCGTGTCACTGGGCATCTCTCGGCTGTGCTTCCCTTTGTAGTCTGTAATAGTTGAATAAAACCTTTCTACTGTGAGAATGTAATGTAATCTACTGTGAGAATGTAATCCTCCTACACAAAACCTCCCACCAACCTACACACACACACACACACACACAGACACACAGACACACAGACAGACAGACAGACAGACAGACAGACACTTACTTCAGTCCTGGCTTCTGGCCAAATGTGTACGGGTAGATCTTTGTGAGTGAATTTGCGGCAAAATCAGCACTGACCAGTGAGGGAGGCAGGTGTCTGGGTGCTGTGGTGAGCTGGGAGGGAAAAAGACAGGAAGAGAGAGAGAGAGAGAGAGAGAGAGAGAGAGAGATACTCTCTTCATTTCTTTTCTACTGTTGTACTGACCACTGGCAGTAAGGGTTAATTTACATTCCTTCAGAAAGTATTCACACCACTTTACTTCTTCCACATTTTGCTGTGTACCAGCCTGAATTTAAAATGGATTAAATTGAGATTGTTTTTCACTGGCCGACACACAATACCCCATAATGTCAAAGTGAAATAGTGTTTTTTGACATTTTTACAAATTCATTAATAATGTAAAGCTGGAAAGTATTCAACCCCTTTGTTATGGCAAGCCTAAATATGTTCAGAAGTAAGAATGCGCTGAACAAGTCACATAATAAGTTCCATGGACTCACTCTGTGTGCAATAACAGTGTTTAGCATGATTTTTAAATGACTACCTCATCTCTGTACACCACACATACAATTATGTGTAAGGTCCCTCAGGAGAGCATTGACTTTCAAACACAGATTCAACCACAAAGACCAGGTTTTCCAACGCACCTATTGGTAGATGTTTTTTTTTAAAGCAAACATTGAATATCCCTTTGATCATGATGAAGTTATTAGTTACACTTTAGATTGTGTATCAATACACCCAGTCACCACAAAGATACAGGCGTCCTTCCTAACTCAGTTGCCGGAGAAGAAGGAAACCGCTCAGGGATTTCACCATGAGGCCAGTGGTGACTTTAAAACAGTTAGAGTTTAATGGCTGAGATAGGAGAACATTGAGGACGGATCAACAACATTGCAATTGCTCCACAATAATAACCTAATTGACAGAGTGAAAAGAAGGAAGCCTGTACAGAATAAAAAAAAATCCAAAACATGCATCCTGTTTGCAACAAGCCACGAATGAAATACTGCAAAAAATGTGGTAAAGCAATTCACTTTTTGTCCTGAATACAAAGTGTTATATTTGGGGCAAATCCAATGTAACAAATTACTGAGAACCACTCTCAATATTTTCAAGCATACTGGTGGCTGCATCATACTAACAATTCCAAAACTACTGTCTTATACACACAAGTGTAAGGCGATAAAGAATATGTACATAAAGATATATGAATGAGTGATGGTACAGAGCGGCATAGGCAAGATACAGTAGATGGTATCGAGTACAGTATATACATATGAGATGTAAACAAAGTGGCATAGTTAAAGTGGCTAGTGATACATGTATTACATAAAGATGCAGTAGATGATATAGAGTACAGTATATACGTATACATATGAGATGAATAATGTAGGGTATGTAAACATTATATTAGGTAGCATTGTTTAAAGTGGCTAGTGATATATTTTACATCATTTCCCATCAATTCCCATTATTAAAGTGGCTAGAGTTGAGTCAGTGTGTTGGCAGCAGCCACTCAATGTTAGTGGTGGCTGTTTAACAGTCTGATGGCCTTGAGATAGAAGCTGTTTTTCAGTCTCTCGGTCCCAGCTTTGATGCACCTGTACTGACCTCGCCTTCTGGATGATAGCGGGGTGAACAGGCAGTGGCTCGGGTGGTTGTTGTCCTTGATGATCTTTATGGCCTTCCTGTAACATCGGGTGGTGTAGGTGTCCTGGAGGGCAGGTAGTTTGCCCCCGGTGATGCGTTGTGCAGACCTCACTACCCTCTGGAGAGCCTTACGGTTGTGGGCGGAGCAGTTGCCGTACCAGGCGGTGATACAGCCCGCCAGGATGCTCTCGATTGTGCATCTGTAGAAGTTTGTGAGTGCTTTTGGTGACAAGTCAAATTTCTTCAGCCTCCTGAGGTTGAAGAGGCACTGCTGCGCCTTCTTCACGATGCTGTCTGTGTGGGTGGACCAATTCAGTTTGTCTGTGATGTGTATGCCAAGGAACTTAAAACTTGCTACCCTCTCCACTACTGTTCCATCGATGTGGATAGGGGGGTGTTCCCTCTGCTGTTTCCTGAAGTCCACAATCATCTCCTTAGGCACACACCTGTCTATATAAGGTCCCACAGTTGACAGTGCATGTCAGAGAAAAAACAAGTAATTAGGTTGAAGGAACTGTCCATAGAGCTCCAAGTCAGGATTGTGTCGAGGCACAGATCTGGGGAAGGGTACCAAAACATTTCTGCAGAATTGAAGGTCCCCAAGAACACAGTGGCAGCCGTCATTCTTAAATGGAAGAAGTTTGAAACCACCAAGACTCTTCCTAGAGCTGGCTGCCCGACCAAACTGAGCAATACAGGGAGAAGGGCATTGGTCAGGGAGGTGACCAAGAACCCAATGGTCACTCTGACTAAGCTCCAGAGTTCCTCTGTGGAGATGGGAGAACCTTCCAGAAGGACAACCATCTCTGCAGCACTCCAACAATCAGGCCTTTATGGTAGAGTTTCCAGATGGAAGCCACTCCTCAGTAAAAGGCACATGACAGCCCGCTTGGAGTTTGCCAAAAGGCACCTAAAGACTCTCAGACCATGAGAAACCAGATTCTCTGGTCTGATGAAACCAAGATTGAACTCTTTGGCCTGAATGCCAAGCGTCACGTCTGGAAGAAACCTGGCAGCATCCGTATGGTGAAGCATGGTAGTGGCAGCATCATGCTGTGGGGATGTTTTTCAGCGCCAAGGACTGGGAGACTAGTCGGGATTGAGGGAAAGATGAATGGAACAAAGTACAGAGAGATCCTTGATGAAAACCCAGACCTAGTCAGGACTTGAACCCAATCGAATATCTCTGGAAAGACTTGAAAATAGCTGTGCAGCGACGCTCCCCATCCAACTTGACAGAGCTTGAGAGGATCTGCAGAAAATAATGGGGGAAACTCCCCGAATACAGGTGTGCCATGCTTGTAGCGTCATACGCAAGAAGACTCGAGGCTGTAATCGCTGCCAAAGGTGCTTCAACAAAATACTGAGGAAAGAGTCTGAATACTTGTAAATGTAATATATATTTTTTTTATATATAAATGTGCAAAAATGTCTAAAAACCTGTTTTTGCTTTGTCATAATGGGGTATTGTGTGTAGATTGATTAGGGGGAAAAAAAGATTTAATCTATTTAAAATAACGTAACAAAATGTGGAGGGGTCTGAATACTTTCCGAATGCACTGTATGACTGTGGCAGGCTTTACTCTCCCCTCATCTAAAACAAGGTAAAACTCCTTTCAGTCACTCCTCTGAATATTTGATCAACTATTAGAAATGTAGTAACAGAGAGAGAATACAGAAATAGGAGTAACTGCTACAGTAGTAGCAAGCTTAACGTTAGTGTTACATGGCTTTATATCTGCTCCCCTATCAACATGCTTTTATGGATTAAAGAAACATGGGTTTCTTTTAGGCTTAGTGAGCACTTTAAAATCCCCTTTCTTTCTGTTTCTCTCCCTTTCTCCATCTCTCCACCTCCCCCTCTCCCTTTCTCTCCCTTTCTCCATCTCTCCACCTCCCCCTCTCCCTTTCTCTCCCTTTCTCGCTCTCTCTCCCTCCCTCTCCCCCTCACTCTCTCTCTCCCTCACCCCTCTCTCGCACAGTCAAAAATGACTGTATGCCACAGCGACATTTTAGATCTGACCAGCTGGCATGGATACACTGGAAGTGATTAAAACCATAAGCGGGCACACACTGGGTGAGAAGAGAATGGATATCGCCTGGTTGACTGTCTGCCACCTTTCCTTCTGGCAACAGCAGCACTGCTGGCAAACATACAGCATCACAACATAAAATAATATATTAGACATTTCACACAGAATTGTACTTTGACACACTAAGAATAGGAGATCCTGGGTGGAAGATTCAAGTATGGAAGGGAAAGGAAAATGTTAATTCTAGAACCAACAAAAGCATGAGTTTCAAATTCCATTTTTGAACGGGTATTTCAGCCATTTGGTTATTTTGCGGTTTTGTTCAGAAAGCAATTACTCTTTGGAGGGAGATATTGTGTTATGGCTCTAGCCTGAGTCATTACATATTTGTATTGCTGAATTCTTGTGGATGTAGGACTTTGGTTGTCTCAACCTGGAGATCATCCAAGCTCACTCAGTATGGATGGTTTGTATTGCTGAATTCTTGTGGATGTAGGACTTTGGTTGTCTCAACCTGGAGATCATCCAAGCTCACTCAGTATGGTTTGTATTGCTGAATTCTTGTGGATGTAGGACTTTGGTTGTCTCAACCTGGAGATCATCCAAGCTCACTCAGTATGGTTTGTATTGCTGAATTCTTGTGTATGTAGGACTTTGGTTGTCTCAACCTGGAGATCATCCAAGCTCACTCAGTATGGATGGTTTGTATTGCTGAATTCTTGTGGATGTAGGACTTTGGTTGTCTCAACCTGGAGATCATCCAAGCTCACTCAGTATGGTTTGTATTGCTGAATTCTTGTGGATGTAGGACTTTGGTTGTCTCAACCTGGAGATCATCCAAGCTCACTCAGTATGGTTTGTATTGCTGAATTCTTGTGTATGTAGGACTTTGGTTGTCTCAACCTGGAGATCATCCAAGCTCACTCAGTATGGTTTGTATTGCTGAATTCTTGTGGATGTAGGACTTTGGTTGTCTCAACCTGGAGATCATCCAAGCTCACTCAGTATGGTTTGTATTGCTGAATTCTTGTGGATGTAGGACTTTGGTTGTCTCAACCTGGAGATCATCCAAGCTCACTCAGTATGGATGGTTTGTATTGCTGAATTCTTGTGGATGTAGGACTTTGGTTGTCTCAACCTGGAGATCATCCAAGCTCACTCAGTATGGTTTGTATTGCTGAATTCTTGTGGATGTAGGACTTTGGTTGTCTCAACCTGGAGATCATCCAAGCACACTCAGTATGGTTTGTATTGCTGAATTCTTGTGTATGTAGGACTTTGGTTGTCTCAACCTGGAGATCATCCAAGCTCACTCAGTATGGTTTGTATTGCTGAATTCTTGTGGATGTAGGACTTTGGTTGTCTCAACCTGGAGAGCATCCAAGCTCACTCAGTATGGTTTGTATTGCTGAATTCTTGTGGATGTAGGACTTTGGTTGTCTCAACCTGGAGATCATCCAAGCTCACTCAGTATGGTTTGTATTGCTCAAAATAAAACTTTAAAACTGTTTTTTTTCTTATTATGATTCCTATAGGAGTAGAACCAAGTGGAGGTGTGAAGATGGTTTCAGAGAGCTCCATGGTGACCCTAGCAGCACTTTTAATGAGCACAGCACACTATACTGTGTGCTACTCTCTCCTGGGAGTTCTGATTATGTATGATTACCACAAGTGAAAACGGTAAAACTTTAATTGGATAGTTCATATGTAGAGGCTCTAAAGACTATCTACTAATCCTAACCCTTATCCTAATCCTAACTCTAAACCTTATCCTAATCCATCTGTAGATGCTCTACAGACTATCTACTAACCCTAACCCTTATCCTAATCCTAACCCTAGCCCCAGTCTTTACCTTTACCCTAACCCTTATCCTAATCCTAACCCTAGCCCCAGTCTTTACCTTTACCCTAACCCTTATCCTAATCCTAACCCTAGCCCCAGTCTTTACCTTTACCCTAACCCTTATTCTAATCCTAACCCTAGCCCCAGTCTTTGCCTTTACCCTAACCCTTATTCTAAACCTAACCCTAGCCCCAGTCTTTACCTTTACCCTAACCCTTATCCTAAACCTAACCCTAACCCTAGCCCCAGTCTTTACCCTAACCCTTATTCTAATCCTAACCCTAGCCCCAGTCTTTACCTTTACCCTAACCCTTATCCTAATCCTAACCCTAACCCCAGTCTTTACCTTTACCCTAACCCTTATTCTAAACCTAACCCTAGCCCCAGTCTTTACCTTTACCCTAACCCTTATTCTAATCCTAACCCTAGCCCCAGTCTTTACCTTTACCCTAACCCTTATCCTAATCCTAACCCTAACCCCAGTCTTTACCTTTACCCTAACCCTTATCCTAATCCTAACCCTAGCCCCAGTCTTTACCTTCACCCTAACCCTTATTCTAAACCTAACCCCAGTCTTTACCCTTACCCTAACCCTTATCCTAATCCTAACCCTAACCCCAGTCTTTACCTTTACCCTAACCCTTATCCTAATCCTAACCCTAGCCCCAGTCTTTACCTTTACCCTAACCCTTATTCTAATCCTAACCCTAGCCCCAGTCTTTACCTTTACCCTAACCCTTATTCTAATCCTAACCCTAGCCCCAGTCTTTACCTTTACCCTAACCCTTATTCTAATCCTAACCCTAGCCCCAGTCTTTACCTTTACCCTAACCCTTATCCTAAACCTAACCCTAGCCCCAGTCTTTACCTTTACCCTAACCCTTATTCTAATCCTAACCCTAGCCCCAGTCTTTACCTTTACCCTAACCCTTATCCTAAACCTAACCCTAGCCCCAGTCTTTACCTTTACCCTAACCCTTATCCTAATCCTAACCCTAACCCCAGTCTTTACCTTTACCCTAACCCTTATCCTAATCCTAACCCTAGCCCCAGTCTTTACCTTTACCCTAACCCTTATTCTAAACCTAACCCCAGTCTTTACCCTTACCCTAACCCTTATCCTAATCCTAACCCTAGCCCCAGTCTTTACCTTTACCCTAACCCTTATCCTAATCCTAACCCTAGCCCCAGTCTTTACCTTTACCCTAACCCTTATTCTAATCCTAACCCTAGCCCCAGTCTTTACCTTTACCCTAACCCTTATTCTAATCCTAACCCTAGCCCCAGTCTTTACCTTTACCCTAACCCTTATTCTAATCCTAACCCTAGCCCCAGTCTTTACCTTTACCCTAACCCTTATCCTAAACCTAACCCTAGCCCCAGTCTTTACCTTTACCCTAACCCTTATTCTAATCCTAACCCTAACCCTAGCCCCAGTCTTTACCTTTACCCTAACCCTTATTCTAATCCTAACCCTAGCCCCAGTCTTTACCTTTACCCTAACCCTTATTCTAATCCTAACCCTAGCCCCAGTCTTTACCTTTACCCTAACCCTTATTCTAATCCTAACCCTAGCCCCAGTCTTTACCTTTACCCTAACCCTTATCCTAAACCTAACCCTAGCCCCAGTCTTTACCTTTACCCTAACCCTTATCCTAATCCTAACCCTAGCCCCCAGTCTTTACCTTTACCCTAACCCTTATCCTAATCCTAACCCTAACCCCAGTCTTTACCTTTACCCTAACCCTTATCCTAATCCTAACCCCAGTCTTTACCTTTACCCTAACCCTTATTCTAAACCTAACCCTAGCCCCAGTCTTTACCTTTACCCTAACCCTTATCCTAATCCTAACCCTAGCCCCAGTCTTTACCTTTACCCTAACCCTTATTCTAATCCTAACCCTAGCCCCAGTCTTTACCTTTACCCTAACCCTTATCCTAATCCTAACCCTAACCCCAGTCTTTACCTTTACCCTAACCCTTATTCTAAACCTAACCCTAGCCCCAGTCTTTACCTTTACCCTAACCCTTATTCTAATCCTAACCCTAGCCCCAGTCTTTACCTTTACCCTAACCCTTATCCTAATCCTAACCCTAACCTTAGCAAGCAGTTACTTATCAGCAGATAGTTTGTTGATAGTATGACCATCTGTAGAGCATCTACAGATGGGAAATCCGGACTATTCAAATAAAGTGTGACCGTGAAAACGAACTGAAGAATGTTTACATCGGCCCAAATGAACCAGATTCAAGTTCTGTAACAGTGAGAGAAGAATAGTGACTTGTTTTTTCTGAAGGCGAAGGTCTGTGTTTACGACTGTGTTTATAATGACGCACCTTGTTATTGGCCAAGTACAAGTAGGTCAGCTGTTCCAGCACTGTAAACCCTTCATCTTCAAGGCCTGAAAACACACACACATGCACACACACACACATAAACACACACGCAAACTAAATGGAACATGAATATAGAACATGTTATTCAGCCTTCAACCCAAGCTTAAAAGCATATACAACACAGAAGATAAAGATCGGACTGCTTTGCTTAAGTGAAAAAAGCTGGACAGCAAATAAGAGAAAATAACACACATATGTTAATCATAATTCCAGCTAAGCATATATTATAAATGGGGTGGATCTAGAAGAACTGGAGCCCAGTCTGTAAACCCGACAGTCTGCCAGAGGCTGCGATTCCACATGGACCCAGACAGAGAAAGACAGAAAGAACAAGACAATAATAATAGACACAAACAGAGTTCTCACAGTTTGTTGTCAACAAATAAAGAAATGTCCAACCATACATAATGTCTGTATCTCCACTAGCTACTTTCAGATATCCGTCCCCTGATGTCATTCATTTGTTGTTTTCATTTGATTCTTTCTCTCTTAGTCTCTGTGTCTGGTTATCTTGCATGTGTAAAGGATGTGAAACGGCTAGCTTTAGTTAGCTGTGGTGCGCGCTAAATAGCGGTTCAATCGGTGACATCACTTTGCTCTGAGACCTTGAAGTAGTTGTTCCCCTTGCTCTGCAAGGGCCATGGCTTTTGTGGAGCGCTGGTAACAATGCTTCGTGGGTGACTGCTGTTTGATGCATGCAGAGGGTCCCTGGTTCGCGCCCGGGTATGGGCGAGGGGACGGTCTACAGTTACACATGGTCAGACTAACGTCTGTCTGTCTCTTTCTCCCTTGGCTACTTTCAGACTATCTATCTATCTATCTATCTGTCTGTCTGTCTGTCTGTCTGTCTGTCTGTCTGTCTGTCTGTCTGTCTGTCTGTCTGTCTGTCTGTCTGTCTGTCTGTCTGTCTGTCTGTCTGTCTGTCTGTCTGTCTGTCTGTCTGTCTGTCTGTCTGTCTGTCTGTCTGTCTGTCTGTCTGTCGTCTGTCTGTCTGTCTGTCTGTCTGTCTGTCTGTCTGTCTGTCTGTCTGTCTGTCTGTCTGTCTGTCTGTCTGTCTGTCTGTCTGTCTGTCTGTCTGTCTGTCTGTCTGTCTGTCTGTCTGTCTGTCTGTCTGTCTGTCTGTCTGTCTGTCTGTCTGTCTGTCTGTCTGTCTGTCTGTCTGTCTGTCTGTCTGTCTGTCGTCTGTCTGTCTGTCTGTCTGTCTGTCTGTCTGTCTGTCTGTCTGTCTGTCTGTCTGTCTGTCTGTCTGTCTGTCTGTCTGTCTGTCTGTCTGTCTGTCTGTCTGTCTGTCTGTCTGTCTGTCTGTCTGTCTGTCTGTCTGTCTGTCTGTCTGTCTGTCTGTCTGTCTGTCTGTCTGTCTGTCTGTCTGTCTGTCTGTCTCTTGCTCCCATAGTAAACTTAATTAGCTGTTTGCCTCTTGATTCTCTTCCAGTCTGACTAGTTTTTACCTTGCTCTCTCTCTCTGTCTAGTTTTTACCTTGCTCTCTCAATTCAATTCAATTCAAGGGGCTTTATTGGCAAGGGAAACATGTGTTAACATTGCCAAAGCAAGTGAGGTAGATAATATACAAAAGTGAAATAAACAATAAAAATTAACAGTAAACATTACACATACAGAAATTTCAAAACAATAAAGACATTACAAATGTCATATTATACATATATATATATACAGTGTTGTAAGAATGAACAAATGGTTAAAGAACACAAGGGAAAATAAATAAGCATAAATATGGGTTGTATTTACAATGGTGTTTGTTCTTCACTGGTTGCCCTTTTCTTGTGGCAACAGGTCACAAATCTGTGATGGCACACTGTGGAATTTCCCCCAGTAGATATGGGAGTTTATCAAAATTGGATTTGTTTTCGAATTCTTTGTGGATCTGTGTAATCTGAGGGAAATATGTGTCTCTAATATGAT
Organism: Oncorhynchus kisutch; assembly: GCF_002021735.2. Classification (NCBI taxonomy): domain Eukaryota; kingdom Metazoa; phylum Chordata; class Actinopteri; order Salmoniformes; family Salmonidae; genus Oncorhynchus; species Oncorhynchus kisutch. The sequence goes on along the minus strand of NC_034186.2, from coordinate 16,468,513 downwards.
CATACGTTGGACAGGAGGTTAGGAAGTGCAGCTCAGTTTCCACCTCATTTTGTGGGCAGTGTGCACATAGCCTGTCTTCTCTTGAGAGCCTGGTCTGTCTACGGCGGCCTTTCTCAATAGCAAGGCTATGCTCATAGTCAAAGCTTTCCTTAAGTTTGGGTCAGTCCCAGTGGACAGGTATTCTGCCACTGTGTACTTTCTGTTTAGGGCCTCTCTCTCTCTAGTTTTTACCTTGCTCTCTCTCTCCCGGCTATGTCTAGTTTTTACCTTGCTCTCTCTCTCCCGGTTCAGTCTAGTTTTTACCTTGCTCTCTATCTCCCGTCTCTGTCTAATATTTACCTTGCTCTCTCTCTCCCATCTCTGTCTAGTATTTACCTTGCTCTCTATCTCCCGTCTCTGTCTAGTATTTACCTTGCTCTCTATCTCCCGTCTCTGTCTAGTATTTACCTTGCTCTCTATCTCCCGTCTCTGTCTAGTATTTACCTTGCTCTCTCTCTCCCGTCTCTGTCTAGTTTTTACCTTGCTCTCACTCTCCCGTCTCTGTCTAGTATTTATCTTGCTCTCTCTCTCCCGTCTCTGTCTAGTTTTTACGTTGCTCTCTCTCTCCCGTCTCTGTCTAGTTTTTACCTTGCTCTCTCTCTCCAGTCTCTGTCTAGTTTTTACCTTGCTCTCTCTCTCCCGTCTCTGTCTAGTATTTACCTTGCAATCTCTCTCCCGTCTCCGTCTAGTTTTTACCTTGCTCTCTCTCTCTCCCGTCTCTGTCTAGTATTTACCTTGCTCTCTATCTCCCGTCTCTGTCTAGTATTTACCTTGCTCTCTATCTCCCGTCTCTGTCTAGTATTTACCTTGCTCTCTCTCTCCCGTCTCTGTCTAGTTTTTACCTTGCTCTCACTCTCCCGTCTCTGTCTAGTATTTATCTTGCTCTCTCTCTCCCGTCTCTGTCTAGTTTTTACGTTGCTCTCTCTCTCCCGTCTGTCTAGTTTTTACCTTGCTCTCTCTCTCCAGTCTCTGTCTAGTTTTTACCTTGCTCTCTCTCTCCCGTCTCTGTCTAGTATTTACCTTGCAATCTCTCTCCCGTCTCCGTCTAGTTTTTACCTTGCTCTCTCTCTCTCCCGTCTATGTCTAGTATTTATCTTGCTCTCACTCTCCCGTCTCCGTGTAGTTTTTACGTTGCTCTCTCTCTCTCCCATCTCTGTCTAGTTTTTACCTTGCTCTCTCTCTCCCATCTCTGTCTAGTTTTTTACCTTCCTCTCTCTCTCCAGTCTCTGTCTAGTTTTTACCTTGCTCTCTCTCCCGTCTCTGTCTAGTTTTTACCTTGCTCTCTCTCTCCCGTCTCTGTCTAATTTTTACGTTGCTCTCTCTCTCTCGTCTCTGTCTAGTTTTTACCTTGCTCTCTATTTCTCTCTCTGTCTAGTATTTACCTTGCTCTCTCTCTCCCGGCTCTGTCTAGTTTTTACCTTGCTCTCACTCTCCCGTCTCTGTCTAGTATTTATCTTGCTCTCTCTCTCACGTCTCTCTCTAGTTTTTACCTTGCTCTCTCTCTCCCGTCTCTGTCTAGTATTTACCTTGCTCTCTCTCTCCCGTCTCCGTCTAGTTTTTACCTTGCTCTCTCTCTCTCTCTCCCGTCTCTGTCTAGTTTTTACCTTGCTCTCTCCCTCCTGTCTCTGTCTAGTTTTTACCTTGCTCTCTCTCTCTCTCCCGGCTCTGTCTAGTTTTTACCTTGCTCTCTCTCTCTCTCCCGGCTCTGTCTAGTTTTTACCTTGCTCTCTCTCTCCCGGCTCTGTCTAGTTTTTACCTTGCTCTCTCTCTCTCTCCCGTCTCTGTCTAGTTTTTACCTTGCTCTCTCTCTCCTGTCTCTGGCTAGTTTTTACCTTGCTCTCTCTCTCCCGTCTCTGTCTAGTATTTACCTTGCTCTCTCTCTCCCGTCTCCGTCTAGTTTTTACCTTGCTCTCACTCTCCCGTCTCTGTCTAGTATTTATCTTGCTCTCTCTCTCACGTCTCTCTCTAGTTTTTACCTTGCCCTCTCTCTCCCGTCTCTGTCTAGTATTTACCTTGCTCTCTGTCTAGTATTTACCTTGCTCTCTCTCTCCCGTCTCTGTCTAGTTTTTACCTTGCTCTCTCTCCTGTCTCTGTCTAGTATTTACCTTGCTCTCTCTCCCGTCTCTGTCTAGTTTTTACCTTGCTCTCTCTCTCCCATCTCCGTCTAGTTTTTACCTTGCTCTCTCTCTCTCCCGTCTATGTCTAGTATTTACCTTGCTCTCTCTCTCCCATCTCCGTCTAGTTTTTACCTTGCTCTCTCTCTCTCCCGTCTATGTCTAGTTTTTACCTTGCTCTCTCTCTCTCCCATCTCTGTCTAGTTTTTACCTTGCTCTCTCTCTCTCCCATCTCTGTTTAGTTTTTACCTTGCTCTCTCTCTCTCCCGGCTCTGTCTAGTTTTTACCTTGCTCTCTCTCTCCCGTCTCTGTCTAGTTTTTACCTTGCTCTCTCTCTCCCGTCTCTGTCTAGTTTTTACCTTGCTCTCTATTTCTCTCTCTGTCTAGTTTTTACCTTACTCTCTCTCTCCCGGCTCTGTCTAGTTTTTTACCTTGCTCTCTATTTCTCTCTCTGTCTAGTTTTTACCTTGCTCTCTCTCTCCCGTCTCTGTCTAGTTTTTACCTTGCTCTCTATTTCTCTCTCTGTCTAGTTTTTACCTTACTCTCTCTCTCCCGGCTCTGTCTAGTATTTACCTTGCTCTCTCTCTCCCGGCTCTGTCTAGTTTTTACCTTGCTCTCTCTCTCCCGTCTCTGTCTAGTATGGATCTTGCTCTCTCTCACGTCTCTCTCTAGTTTTTACCTTGCTCTCTCTCTCCCGTCTCTTTCTAGTATTTACCTTGCTCTCTGTCTAGTATTTACCTTGCTCTCTCTCTCCCGTCTATGTCTAGTTTTTACCTTGCTCTCTCTCCTGTCTCTGTCTAGTATTTACCTTGCTCTCTCTCTCTCTCGTCTCCGTCTAGTTTTTACCTTGCTCTCTCTCTCCCGTCTCTGTCTAGTTTTTACCTTGCTCTCTCTCTCCCGTCTCCGTCTAGTTTTTACCTTGCTCTCTCTCTCTCTCCCGTCTCTGTCTAGTTTTTACATTGCTCTCTATTTCTCTCTGTCTAGTATTTACCTTGCTCTCTCTCTCTCCCGTCTCTGTCTAGTTTTTACCTTGCTCTCTCTCTCCCGTCTCTGTCTAGTTTTTACCTTGCTCTCTCTCTCCCGTCTCTGTCTAGTTTTTACCTTGCTCTCTCTCTCCCGTCTCCGTGTAGTTTTTACCTTGCTCTCTCTCTCTCCCGTCTCTGTCTAGTTTTTACCTTGCTCTCTCTCTCCCATCTCTGTCTAGTTTTTACCTTGCTCTCTCTCTCCCGTCTCTGTCTAGTTTTTTACCTTGCTCTCTATTTCTCTCTGTCTAGTATTTACCTTGCTCTCTCTCTCTCCCGTCTCTGTCTAGTTTTTACCTTGCTCTCTCTCTCCCGGCTCTGTCTAGTTTTTACCTTGCTCTCTCTCTCCCGTCTCAGTCTAGTTTTTACCTTGCTCTCTCTCTCCCGGCTCTGTCTAGTTTTTACCTTGCTCTCTATCTCCCGTCTCTGTCTAGTATTTACCTTGCTCTCTCTCTCCCATCTCCGTGTAGTTTTTACGTTGCTCTCTCTCTCCCGGCTCTGTCTAGTTTTTACCTTGCTCTCTGTCTAGTTATTACCTTGCTCTCTCTCTCCCGGCTCTGTCTAGTTTTTTACCTTGTTCTCTGTCTAGTTTTTACCTTGCTCTCTCTCTCCCAGCTCTGTCTACTTTTTACCTTGCTCTCTGTCTAGTTATTACCTTGCTCTCTCTCTCCCGTCTCTGTCTAGTTTTTACCTTGCTCTCTCTCTCCCGGCTCTGTCTAGTTTTTACCTTGCTCTCTATCTCCCGTCTCTGTCTAGTATTTACCTTGCTCTCTCTCTCCCATCTCCGTGTAGTTTTTACGTTGCTCTCTCTCTCCCGGCTCTGTCTAGTTTTTACCTTGCTCTCTCTCTCTCTCTCCCGGCTCTGTCTAGTTTTTACCTTGCTCTCTCTCTCCCGGCTCTGTCTAGTTTTTACCTTGCTCTCTCTCTCTCTCCCGTCTCTGTCTAGTTTTTACCTTGCTCTCTCTCTCCTGTCTCTGGCTAGTTTTTACCTTGCTCTCTCTCTCCCGTCTCTGTCTAGTATTTACCTTGCTCTCTCTCTCCCGTCTCCGTCTAGTTTTTACCTTGCTCTCACTCTCCCGTCTCTGTCTAGTATTTATCTTGCTCTCTCTCTCCCATCTCTCTCTAGTTTTTACCTTGCTCTCTCTCTCCCGTCTCTGTCTAGTATTTATCTTGCTCTCTCTCTCACGTCTCTCTCTAGTTTTTACCTTGCCCTCTCTCTCCCGTCTCTGTCTAGTATTTACCTTGCTCTCTGTCTAGTATTTACCTTGCTCTCTCTCTCCCGTCTCTGTCTAGTTTTTACCTTGCTCTCTCTCCTGTCTCTGTCTAGTATTTACCTTGCTCTCTCTCCCGTCTCTGTCTAGTTTTTACCTTGCTCTCTCTCTCCCGTCTCTGTCTAGTATTTACCTTGCTCTCTCTCTCCCATCTCCGTCTAGTTTTTACCTTGCTCTCTCTCTCTCCCGTCTATGTCTAGTATTTACCTTGCTCTCTCTCTCCCATCTCCGTCTAGTTTTTACCTTGCTCTCTCTCTCTCCCGTCTATGTCTAGTTTTTACCTTGCTCTCTCTCTCTCCCATCTCTGTCTAGTTTTTACCTTGCTCTCTCTCTCTCCCATCTCTGTTTAGTTTTTACCTTGCTCTCTCTCTCTCCCGGCTCTGTCTAGTTTTTACCTTGCTCTCTCTCTCCCGTCTCTGTCTAGTTTTTACCTTGCTCTCTCTCTCCCGTCTCTGTCTAGTTTTTACCTTGCTCTCTATTTCTCTCTCTGTCTAGTTTTTACCTTACTCTCTCTCTCCCGGCTCTGTCTAGTTTTTTACCTTGCTCTCTATTTCTCTCTCTGTCTAGTTTTTACCTTGCTCTCTCTCTCCCGTCTCTGTCTAGTTTTTACCTTGCTCTCTATTTCTCTCTCTGTCTAGTTTTTACCTTACTCTCTCTCTCCCGGCTCTGTCTAGTATTTACCTTGCTCTCTCTCTCCCGGCTCTGTCTAGTTTTTACCTTGCTCTCTCTCTCCCGTCTCTGTCTAGTATGGATCTTGCTCTCTCTCACGTCTCTCTCTAGTTTTTACCTTGCTCTCTCTCTCCTGTCTCTTTCTAGTATTTACCTTGCTCTCTGTCTAGTATTTACCTTGCTCTCTCTCTCCCGTCTATGTCTAGTTTTTACCTTGCTCTCTCTCCTGTCTCTGTCTAGTATTTACCTTGCTCTCTCTCTCTCTCGTCTCCGTCTAGTTTTTACCTTGCTCTCTCTCTCCCGTCTCTGTCTAGTTTTTACCTTGCTCTCTCTCTCCCGTCTCCGTCTAGTTTTTACCTTGCTCTCTCTCTCTCTCCCGTCTCTGTCTAGTTTTTACATTGCTCTCTATTTCTCTCTGTCTAGTATTTACCTTGCTCTCTCTCTCTCCCGTCTCTGTCTAGTTTTTACCTTGCTCTCTCTCTCCCGTCTCTGTCTAGTTTTTACCTTGCTCTCTCTCCCGTCTCTGTCTAGTTTTTACCTTGCTCTCTCTCTCCCGTCTCCGTGTAGTTTTTACCTTGCTCTCTCTCTCTCCCGTCTCTGTCTAGTTTTTACCTTGCTCTCTCTCTCCCATCTCTGTCTAGTTTTTACCTTGCTCTCTCTCTCCCGTCTCTGTCTAGTTTTTTACCTTGCTCTCTATTTCTCTCTGTCTAGTATTTACCTTGCTCTCTCTCTCTCCCGTCTCTGTCTAGTTTTTACCTTGCTCTCTCTCTCCCGGCTCTGTCTAGTTTTTACCTTGCTCTCTCTCTCCCGTCTCAGTCTAGTTTTTACCTTGCTCTCTCTCTCCCGGCTCTGTCTAGTTTTTACCTTGCTCTCTATCTCCCGTCTCTGTCTAGTATTTACCTTGCTCTCTCTCTCCCATCTCCGTGTAGTTTTTACGTTGCTCTCTCTCTCCCGGCTCTGTCTAGTTTTTACCTTGCTCTCTGTCTAGTTATTACCTTGCTCTCTCTCTCCCGGCTCTGTCTAGTTTTTTACCTTGTTCTCTGTCTAGTTTTTACCTTGCTCTCTCTCTCCCAGCTCTGTCTACTTTTTACCTTGCTCTCTGTCTAGTTATTACCTTGCTCTCTCTCTCCCGTCTCTGTCTAGTTTTTACCTTGCTCTCTCTCTCCCGGCTCTGTCTAGTTTTTACCTTGCTCTCTATCTCCCGTCTCTGTCTAGTATTTACCTTGCTCTCTCTCTCCCATCTCCGTGTAGTTTTTACGTTGCTCTCTCTCTCCCGGCTCTGTCTAGTTTTTACCTTGCTCTCTGTCTAGTTATTACCTTGCTCTCTCTCTCCCGGCTCTGTCTAGTTTTTTACCTTGTTCTCTGTCTAGTTTTTACCTTGCTCTCTCTCTCCCGGCTCTGTCTACTTTTTACCTTGCTCTCTGTCTAGTTATTACCTTGCTCTCTCTCTCCCGGCTCTGTCTAGTTTTTTACCTTGTTCTCTGTCTAGTTTTTACCTTGCTCTCTCTCTCCCGTCTCTGTCTAGTTTTTACATTGCTCTCTCTCTCTCCCGTCTCTGTCTAGTTATTACCTTGCTCTCTCTCTCTCCCGGCTCTGTCTAGTTTTTTACCTTGTTCTCTGTCTAGTTTTTACCTTGCTCTCTCTCTCCCGGCTCTGTCTACGTTTTACCTTGCTCTCTGTCTAGTTTTTACATTGCTCTCTCTCTCCCGTCTCTGTCTAGTTTTTACATTGCTCTCTCTCTCTCCCGTCTCTGTCTAGTTATTACCTTGCTCTCTCTCTCCCGGCTCTGTCTACTTTTTACCTTGCTCTCTGTCTAGTTTTTACATTGCTCTCTCTCTCTCTCCCGTCTCTGTCTAGTTTTTACATTGCTCTCTCTCTCTCCCGTCTCTGTCTAGTTTTTACCTTGCTTTCTCTCTCTCTCTCCATGTCTGGTGTTTAGCTTGCTCTCACTCTGTCTAGTTTTTACTTTGCTCTCTCTCTGTCTAGTTCTTACCTTGTGTGGTCAGACGGTTGTTTTGCAGATTTAGTGTTTCCAGTTGCTGCAGACGTGCCAGGTCCTCAACAGTTAATATTTCTATCCGGTTGTTCTAAGACAAAGCGGAGGCATAGAGGAGACATAAATATTATTTGCCAGAACAGCAATGCCTCATTCATTCATTATTGATTGACATAGACTAATTTGACTTCCACCTTGGAGAGCATTCACTAATGCTTTTAAAACCTTACATCAGTCCTATGAAGGAAGATCTATCAGGTTTTAGGTGTGTGTGACCCACTTGTGGTAAGATCTATCAGACATTGGGTGTGTCTGTCAATGTCCAATTCACTCGTGCTAACTGACTGATATGTGACTAATGCAGGGGTGTCAAACACATTTCGCCCCGGGAGTCACAATCTTCAACAAAGTCCGGAGGGCCTCACTGAAAATGTGTTGTATTTCCTTGCCATCACAATTTTCAAAAAATAGTCCTCTATCCATAGTTTTTGGATTTTTCGATGCTCCCTGACTATCTAGCTTTCATTTGGGTGATTATTAACGAGCTGGACACAGTGAAGAAACTGTATGAATACAGCTCCATTATCATTTCTATACAGTTTCAAGTACAGTACCAGTCAAAAGTTTGGATACACCTACTCATTCAAGGGTTTGTCTTTATTTTTTACTATTTTCTACACTGTAGAATAATGGTGAAGACATCATTCTATGAAATAACACATATGGAATCATGTACTAACCAAAAAAGTATTAAACAAACCAAAATGTATTTTAGAAAACATTTCATGTTACATTTAGTTTTGTTCTGTAGAAAAAAAGAAAGAAAGAAAGAAAGAAAATGTAATATACAGTACATACAGTATATATACAGTATCAGTCAAAATTTCGGACACACCTGCTCATTCAACGTTTTTTCTTAATTCTTACTATTTTCTACATTGTAGACGAATGAAGACATCACAACTATGAACTAACACATATGGAATCATGTAGTAAGCAAAAAAGAGTTAAACAAATCGAAATATATTTTATATTTGAGATTCTTCAACGTAGCCATCCTTTGCCTTTATGACAGCTTTGCACACTCTTGGCATTCTCTCAAACAGCTTCATAAGGAATGTTTTTCCAACCGCCTTGAAGCAGTTCCCACATATGCTGAGCACTTGTGGGCTGCTTTTCCTTCACTCTGCGGTCCAACTCATCTCAATTGGGTTGAGGTCGGGTGATTGTGGAGGCCAGGTCATCTGATGCAGCACTCCATCACTCTCCTTCTTGGTCAAATAGCCCTTACACAGCCTGGAGTTTTGTTTTGGGTCATTGTCCTGTTGAAAAACAAATGACAGTCCCACTAAGCCCAAACCAGCTGGGATGGCGTATCACTGCAGAATGCTGTGGTTGCCATGCTGATTAAGTGTGCCTGGAATTCTAAATAAATCACAGACAGTGTCACCATCAAAGCACCCCCACACCATCACATCTCCTCCATGCTTCATGGTGGGAACCACACATGCGGAGATCATTTGTTCACCTACTCTGTGTCTCACCAAAGGACAAAAGAACAGATTTCCACTGGTCTAATATCCATTGCACTTGTTTCTTGGCCCAAGCAAGTCTCTTCTTCTTATTGGTGTCCTTTAGAAGTGGTTTATTTGCTGCAATTCGACCATGATGGCCTGATTCCCACAGTCTCTTCTGAACAGTTGATGTTGAGATGTGTCTGTTACTTGAGCTCTGTGAAGCATTTATTTGGGCTGCAATCTGAGGTGCAATTAACTCTAATGAACGTATACGGTGCAGCAGATGTAACTCTGGGTCTTCCTTTCCTGTGGTGGTCATGACAGCCATTTTCATCATAGCGCTTAATGGATTTTGAGATCACACTTGAAACCTTCAAAGTTCTTGACATTTTCCAGATTGACTAACCTTCGTGTTTTAAAGTAATGATGGACTAACTGTAGGTGGGTGCCGGTACAGAGTCAATGTGCAGGGGCACAGGTTAGTTGAGGTAGTATGTACATGCAGGTAGAGCTAATTAAAGTCACTATGCATAGATGACAACAGAGAGTGGCAGTGGTGTGGAGAGTGGAAGGGGGGAGGGGGGAGGGGGCAATGCAAATAGTCTGGGTAGCCATTTGCCTAGATGTTCAGGAGTCTGCAATAGAGACTGCATCATCTGTGGATCTGTTGGGGTGGTATGCAAAATGGAGTGGGTCTAGGGTTTCTGGGATGATGGTGTTGATGATGATGGTGTTGATGAGCCATGACCAGTCTTTCAAAGCACTTCATGGCTACAGATGTGAGTGCTACAGGTCGGTAATCATTTAGGCAGGTTACCTTAGTGTTCTTGGGCACAGGCACTATGGTGGTCTGCTTAAAACATGTTGGTATTACAGACTCGGACAGGGAGAGGTTGAAAATGTCAGTGAAGACACTTGCTAGTTGGTCAGCGCATGCTCGCAGTACACATCCTGGTAATCCGTCTGGCCCTGCGGCCTTGTGAATGTTGACCTGTCTAAAGGTCTTACTCACATCGGCTATGGAGAGCGTGATGACACAGTCTTCCGGTACAGCTGGTGCTCTCATGCATGTTTCAGTGTTATTTGCCTCGAAGTGAACATAGAAGTAGTTCAGCTCGTCTTTTAGGCTGTTGTCACTGGGCAGTTCTCGGTTGTGTTTCCCTTTGTAGCCTGTAACGGTTTGCAGACCCTGCCACATCCGACGAGCCTCAGAGCCGGTTTAGTACGACTAGATCTTAGTCCTGTACATTTTTGCTTGTAAGCAGGAATCAGGAGGATGGAATTATGGTCAGATTTGCCAAATGGAGGGCGAGGGAGAGCTTTGTATGCGTCTCTGTGTGTGGAGTATAGGTGGTCCAGAGTTATTTTCCCTCTGGTAGCACATTTAAAATTTGTTCAAACTGATTTAAGTTTCCCTGCATTAAAGTACCCGGCTAATAAATCAAATCAAATCAAATTGTATTTGTCACATACACATGGTTAGCAGATGTTAATGCGAGTGTAGCGAAATGCTTGTGCTTCTAGTTCCGACAATGCAGTAATAACCAACAAGTAATCTAGCTAACAATTCCAAAACTACTACCTTATAGACACAAGTGTAAGGGGATAAAGAATATGTACATAAAGATATATGAATGAGTGATGGTACAGAGCGGCATAGGCAAGATACAGTAGATGGTATTGAGTACAGTATATACATATGAGATGGCAAAGTGGCATAGTTAAAGTGGCTAGTGATACATGTATTACATAAAGATGCAGTAGATGATATAGAGTACAGTATATACATATACGTATGAGATTAATAATGTAGGGTATGTAAACATTATATTAGGTAGCATTGTTTAAAGTGGCTAGTGATATATTTTACATCATTTCCCATCAATTCCCATTATTAAAGTGGCTGGAGTTGAGTCAGTGTGTTGGCAGCAGCCACTCAATGTTAGTGGTGGCTGTTTAACAGTCTGATGGCCTTGAGATAGAAGCTGCTTTTCAGTCTCTCGGTCCCAGCTTTGATGCACCTGTACTGACCTCGCCTTCTGGATGATAGCGGGGTGAACAGGCAGTGGCTCGGGTGTTTGTTGTCCTTGATGATCTTTATGGCCTTCCTGTGACATCGGGTGGTGTAGGTGTAGTTTGCCCCCGTTGATGCGCTGTGCAGACCTCACTACCCTCTGGAGAGCCTTACGGTTGTGGGCGGAGCAGTTGCCGTACCAGGCGGTGATACAGCCCGACAGGATGCTCTGGATTGTGCATCTGTAGAAGTTTGAGAGTGCTTTTGGTGACAAGCCGAATTTCTTCAGCCTCCTGAGGTTGAAGAGGCGCTGCTGCGCCTTCTTCACGATGCTGTCTGTGTGGGTGGACCAATTCAGTTTGTCTGTGATGTGTACGCCGAGGAACTTAAAACTTACTACCCTCTCCACTACAGTTCCATCGATATGGATAGGGGGGTGTTCCCTCTGCTGTTTCCTGAAGTCCACAATCATCTCCTTAGTTTTGTTGACGTTGAGTGTGAGGTTATTTTCCTGACACCACACTCCGAGGGCCCTCACCTCCTCCCTGTAGGCCGTCTCGTCGTTGTTGGTAATCAAGCCTACCACTGTTGTGTCGTCCGCAAACTTGATGATTGAGTTGGAGGCGTGCGTGGCCACGCAGTCGTGGGTGAACAGGGAGTACAGGAGGAGCGCCAAATCTGGGTGAGCGTTTTCTTGTTTGCTTATGGCGGAATACAGCTCATTCAATGCTATCTTAGTGCCAGCCTCTGACTGTGGTGGTATGTAAATAGCTACAAAGAATACAGATGAAAACACTCTAGGTAGGTAGTGTGATCTACAGCTTATCATAAGAAACTCAACCTCAGGCGAGTAATAGCACGAGACTTCCTTAGATATTGTGCATCAGCTGTTGTTTACAAGAATACATAGACCGCCGCCCCTTGTCTTACCAGACGCTGCTGTTCTATCCTGCTGGTACATCGTATAACCAGCCAGCTGTACATTGATGTTGTCGTCGTTCAGCCACGACTCCGTGAAGCATAAGATGTTACAGTTTTTAATGTCCCGTTGGTAGTTTAATCTTAACCGTAACTCTGCGATGTTATTGTCCAAAGATTGCACATTTGCTAGCAGGACTGAGGGAAGTTGGGGTTTATTCGATCGCCTTCCACTTCTCAGCAGGCAGCACACTCTCTGGCCTCTTTTTCTCAGCCTCCTCTTCATGCAGATCACCGGGCTCGGGGCCTGTTCCCGAGGAAGCCGTCAGAGTCGTGAAAGAAGAAAAAGGATTCTGCTAGGTCCGTGGTGAGTAATCGCAGTCCTGATGTCTAGAAGTTATTTTCGGTCATAAGAGACGGTAGCGGCAACATTATTTACAAAATGAGTAAAAAAATAAGTCACAAATAACACAGATAAACAAACAAATAACACAATCAGTTGGGGGCATGTAAAACGTCTTTTACCACATAGGGGTCTCTTCTGTATACCACCTCTACCTCGTCACAACACAACTGATAGGCTCAAAAGCATTAAGAAGGAAAGAAATTCCACAATATAACTTTTAACAAGGCACACCTGTTAATTGAAATGCATTCCAGGTGATTACCTCATGAAGCTGGTTGAGAGATTGCCAAGAGTGTGCAAAGCTGTCATCAAGGCAAAGGGTGACTACTTTGAAGAATCTCAAATATATTTACACATTTTTGGTTACTAAATGATTCTATATGTGTTATTTCATAGATTTGATGTCTTCACTATTATTCTACAATGTAAAAAATAGTAAACAGAAAGAAAAAACCTGGAATGACCTGGACCCCCTCACAGACTGGATCGAACTGGCAGGCCGTATGTTAAACCCTCCCCACAGGTCTAATGGATGTGTGATTACCCACCTGTAGGAAGAGAATGTGGGTGTTGGGTGTGTATGACCCACCTGCAGCGAGAGAATGCGCGTGCTCTCAGACAGCTCACTAGGAAAGTCCATGAGGTCAACCCCAGCACAGTCCACTGCTCCCTCCTCTGTACAGCTACACTCGCCAGGACACACCACCGGCTCCACCTTTGCCACAGCCGGGACCAGGAAGGTCTCTATCTCTGTCTCCTCCATGGGATCGTCCTCTTCCTCTTCCTCCTGGGGCTCCAGAGGGGCTTGGCAGTGCACCAGAGCCCAGGCCAGGAGCAACACAGTCAGGCCCTGCAGCAGAGATGTCCTGGCCATGTCTGCTGGTGGTGCCTGGTCGTCTCACTTCTTCAGCTACCTGACCTACCTGAGCTGCCCTGTACCACAGATGGTCAGATAGGTCTGGAAAACAGTTTAATAATAACAGTGTATTGCATCAAAGCATGGATAAATTAAGTAGATATTGTGTAATCAGTGCCCATAGATAACATATCACAATTAATAAGAGGGACACATTTTTTTATGTTGCCTTAAAAGGATGTGTACTACAGAAGGTAGCTCATGTTGCTCACATTGTCAGAACAGCAGGCCTCCCGGCGGTGGTTAGGCGAAGGAGGACACGAAGTGTAGTATCTGTGACAATAAAAAACATCTTAAATTTTAGTTCCAATGCCCCAACAACCAACCCTGGAGTGCTGAGCAGGGCTGGCCATTCCTGACCACCTGCAAGGACTGAGGATTGTTAGACATTCTGTTCCTGTTTGGCTTATTTTTCAAATCTGTTCTCTCATACCTTGTGTTGATTTTATGGGTTGACCTACAGCACCCAGCATCCATGTTCTCTTTTATTAAAATGTCTTGTCCAATTCAGGTTGACTATTTTCCATATAGTTGAGTGAAATATACACAAAGTCTGTTGTTGTTTTTTTGTACAATAAAGACATTGCGGTGCTGGTATGCAGTGTAGTTAAGTTGCCTTCTCTTGTGCTGATGGACATGTTCCAAACAGGCACTCTGCTCTCCTGGCTAACCTTTAAAAAACATTCATCTACCAGAGAGCGCATAGTGTGTGTGTGTGTGTGTGTGTGTGTGTGTGTGTGTGTGTGTGTGTGTGTGTGTGTGTGTGTGTGTGTGTGTGTGTGTGTGTGTGTGTGTGTGTGTGTGTGTGTGTGTGTGTGTGTGTGCGTGTGTGCGTGTGTGTGTGTGTGTGTGTGTGTGAACCAGGGGGATCACAGTGTGTCTAAACACCAGCCAAGTGTCTATGTTCACATCAGATGAGAAAAACATGTGACCCTGAGTATGGTGCTGTATCCCCCACACAAATATGTGCACACATACCACCCACTCTGGCAATAACAAATGCACAACGCATATAGCAGGAATCCATTAAACCCCACATGCACTATGCTACTCATAAACCGACTGATCACATTCTCACACCAACCTAAATTATTGGTTTACACGCTCAAAACCATTGAACATTGAATCAGAATCTCAGCTATATAATATTTGTATATGTTTTATGTGATAGTCTGTAAAAGCTCGTACACATCTGGACAGCTGTGCACTTGCACAGCTTACTATTATTCGCTAAGATAATGGTTGGCACTCTGCCACTCAGTCTATAAACAGTCCAGTCATTCACTACTATATTGCTATATGATTGGTGGCACATTATCAATTCATAGTCAGCCCATAATGCATTACGAACATTAGACTCTGTCCACATGAGAGCCATATAACTTGAGCCAGTTTGCTACAGCAGGAACATCATTCTGCAGCAACAGGAAATGTGAACTATTATGTGGATTATAATTAATGGAAATTTTTGTATGGGTTGACACATTTTTCATTAGGGAAAATCAAGTCTGACATTTCAAAGTAGATATAACAAACTTCAGAAGCCTTTTTAAACCTCAAATATGCTATACGTTTAAAATTGCACCATTGCAGTTTTCCTGCAACAGGGTGATCAAATTAATATCTTACATTATATACAGAGCATCTATTTAAAGCTCTGGTCCACATGTTCAAAGTGCAATGAAAGAGTGACTATGGAACTGACAATCATATTCCACCGTAGCATTATCTAACAAGAGCCTAACCTATAAAGTAACAAGCGTGCATGCATAAATACATACTCAAATATTACAGAAGATATCCAGTATACATGCATTCTTTACCTTCTCTGACAGAGGGAGGTTAGCAGAGACAGATACAGAGGCAAAGCAGTCTGGTTTCCAGTCCAGCCAGAGACAGTCCCATAGCAGGATAGAGAGGAGCCACAGTAACTACACAGTCACTCCCAGGGCCGGCCCTGGTCAGTTCAGATCCAGATCCCCACCAGATGTGACAGGAGAGTGGGAGTGAGAGAGGGAAAGTTCAGAGAAAGAAGGAAAGAAGGAAAGAGAGAAGAGAGAGAGGGAAAACAGTGCGAGTGGGAGAGGAAACTGAGTTGAAGGATAGCCAAATGCCCAGAATTCTTTGCTTTCTTGCTTCTATTTTTTTAGTCGTCCGAGACAGGTTTTTACCAATCCCTATATGGTAATGAAAACATTTCATGTTGCAATTTGTTTTTTCTGTAGAAAGAAAGAAAGAAACATTTATATACAGTACATACAGTATATATACAGTACAAGTCAAAAGTTGACACACCTAATCATTGAAGGGTTTTTCTTTATTTTTACTATTTTCTACATTGTAGAATAATAGTAAAGACATCAAAACTATGAAATAACACATATGGAATCATGTAGTAACCAAAAAAAGTGTTAAACAAATCTAAATATATATTTGATATTCTTCAAAGTAGCCACCATTTCCTTGATGACAGCTTTGCACACTCTCGGCATTCTCTCAACCAGCTTCATGGGGTAGTCACTTGGAATGCATTTCAATTAACAGGTGTGCCTTGTTAGTAGTTAATTTGTGGAATTTCTTTCATTCTTAATGTGTTTGAGCCAATCAGTAGTGTTGTGACAAGGTAGGGGTGGTACACAGAAGATAGCCCTATTTGGTAATAGACCAAGTCCATATTATGGCAAGAACAGCTCAAATAATTCATGGAACACTTAACCAGCATGGCTACCACAGCATTCTGCAGCAATACGCCATCCCATCTGGTTTGCGCTTAGTGGGACTATTATTTATTTTTCAACAGCACAATGACCCAACACACCTCCAGGCAGTGTAAGGGCTATTTGACCAAGAAGGAGTGTGATGGAGTGCTGCATCAGATGACCTGGCCTCCACAATCACCCGACCTCAACCAAATTGAGATGGTTTGGGATGAGTTGGACTGTAGAGTGAAGGAAAAGCAGCCCACACGTGCTCAGCATATGTGGGAACTGCTTCAAGGCGGTTGGAAAAGCATTCCAGGTGAAGCTGGTTGAGAGAATTCCAAGAGTGTGCCAAGCTGTCATAAAGGCAAAGGTTGACTACTTAGAAGAATAGAACATATATTTAGATTTGTTTAACACTTTTCTGGTTACTACATGATTCCATTTGTGTTATTTCATAATGTAATGCCTTCACTATTATTCTGCAATGTAGAAAACACAAAAAAATAAAGAAAAACACTGGAATGAGTAGATGTGTCCAAACGTTTGACTGGTACTGTATGCATTTCTCATGAATCAACAGAGATTATTATCTCTGCAAAACTGAGTGAGTATATTGGACTGAAAGTATCTTGGATGAACTTAAAAGTAATTTCACTTCAAATAGATGATGTTGCTGAATCATACATTCCCTGTTTCTTCTTTGAGCCTGCTACAAAGAGAGTTATCATGACCCAGGGAGCCAGGAATGGCAGTAACATTGTCTTGTGCAGTAACATTGTCTTGTTAGCAATTTGTTCCCTCAAAGGCCTAAACAGCCTCTCCTGTTTTCTCATTATATCACATCGAACAACTGCAGTGCTTGAGATTAAATAAATAACCATTTTACTAAAGATGAACAAAAATTGTAACCAATATGAGCCTAAAATCTGATCAGTATTAGAAAACAAGTATTTATAGAGAACTCATGTAATCCACATTTATCTTGAAAGGGCATTTATTTTGAAGACATTTCATATAGACAGGAAACAAGAGTCTGCCCGAAAGAGGCGACAGACAGGATATGGCCTAATAACTCACACGTTGTGTAGAAGGGTCTCTCTCTACATAGTCTATACCTCCCATTAGGCGTTATGGTGTTGTACATCTGCTTTCTGTAAAAATGTCTTTGTATCGCAAATTCCACCAACAGCAAGCCTATTTTTCTATATTCCCTAAGACACTTCTCAGAGGACATTCCGCCGGAGTTATGTCACATAAATTATAGGACTAAACCTGGATCAAAAATAAATTATAAAGTATGACACAGTGGCTTCCTTCCTGATTCCTATGGCTGTAAATTGTGAATTTAGATAGAAAGAAGTAATTATCACTTTGGGGCAGTTTCCCAGACAGATATTAAGCCTAGTCCTGGACTAAAAAACACTTTCAATGGGGGGGTGTTATGTGTTAAAGGGGAACTCAAAATTATCTTTTAGCATTTTTTTCATTAGTCCACTGTTGATAGAGTCCCAAAATGTGTTGCATGTCAGCAGTCAAGTTTTCAAGATATTGGACATTCAAGAAGCAAAGTGTCACCAGCCACATCATCATGATGATGTAAAATGTATCCACTTTAAAGTCAAGTGAAGAGAGAGTCTGACTAGACTGGCCGTGCACGTCTGCAGAGCCACATTCCCATCTGAGGCTATGAGGCCTTGATTTGGGCCTGTATTTTGATTTTATTTCTTTTTATTTCACCTTCATTTAACCAGGTAGGCAATTGTGACCTGGCCAAGATAAAGCAAAGCAGTTCGACACATACAACAACACAGAGTTACACATGGAGTAAAACAAACATACAGTCAATAATACAGTAGAAACAAGTCTATATACAATGTGAGCAAATGAGGTGAGATAAGGGAGGTAAAGGCAAAAAAAGGCCATGGTGGCAAAGTAAATACAATATAGCAAGTAAAACACTGGAATGGTAGATTTGCAGTGGAAGAATGTGCAAAGTAGAAATAAAAATAATGGGGTGCAAAGGAGCAAAATAAATAAATAAAATAAAATAAATACAGTAGGGAAAGAGGTAGTTGTTTGGGCTAAATTATAGGTGGGCTATGTACAGGTGCAATAATCTGTGAGCTGCTCTGACAGCTGGTGCTTAAAGCTAGTGAGGGAGTTAAGTGTTTCCAGTTTCAGAGATTTTTGTAGTTCGTTCCAGTCATTGGCAGCAGAGAACTGGAAGGAGAGGCGGCCAAAGAGATAATTGGTTTTGGGGGTGACCAGAGAGATATACCTGCTGTGCTACAGGTGGGTGCTGCTATGGTGACCAGCAAGCTGAGATAAGGGGGGACTTGCCCTAGCAGGGTCTTGTAGATGACATGGAGCCAGTGGGTTTGGCGACAAGTATGAAGTGAGGGCCAGCCAACGAGAGCGTACAGGTCGCAATGGTGGGTAGTATATGGGGCTTTGGTGACAAAACAGGTGGCACTGTGATAGACTGCATCCAAATTGTTGAGTAGGGTATTGGAGGCTATTTTGTAAATGACATCGAAGTCGAGGATTGGTAGGATGGTCAGTTTTACAAGGGTATGTTTGGCAGCATGAGTGAAGGATGCTTTGTTGCGAAATAGGAAGCCAATTCTATATTTAACTTTGGATTGGAGATGTTTGATGTGGGTCTGGAAGGAGAGTTTACAGTCTAACCAGACACCTAGGTATTTTGTAGTTGTACACGTATTCTAAGTCAGAGCCGTCCAGAGTAGTGATGTTGGACAGGCGGGCAGGTGCAGGCAGCGATCGGTTGAAGAGCATGCATTTAGTTTTACTTGTATTTAGGAGAAATTGGAGGCCATGTATGCAGGGGTGGAAGTAACAAATTACAAATAATCTTGTTACTGTAATTGAGTAGCTTTTGGAGTACTGGTACTTTTTTTTTTGTTCAAAGTCAGTAATTTTACTTTTACTTAAGTATGTTCTGAATTAAGTATTGTACTTCGCTACCTTATTAAAACCATCCGTTATAGAGTACAATTTTGTAGGCTGTTCATAATAGAAGATCATGACGGCATGGAAATTTTGCAACTCTGAGCCAGAAAAAAATGCTCATCGTTGTCTAGTCAGTGACCAATTAAATCAAATTTCACGCATTGCGCCAATCAAATCAAGCTGTGCACACAAACTGATGATGGTCGGAAGATTTTCAAAAAGGCAAAAATAACTTAGTTTAGTATGAGACATGTCGTGAAAGATTGGAACGTTTTTTATCAAAGCAGTTTGTGTGAAAACAATGGAGATGGAGGAGACTGTTTAGTTTAAATGAGTTTAATTTATTGCACCAAAGAAAACAAGTGATTAACAACAATACAGATAAAAACAACAACAACAACAACAACACGGTGTGTAGGTGTGGTTGGAAGCCCAATAAGTACAAACATAAAAACAGTTAGTTAAAACAGATAACAAAACTATTCATTATAAATGTATAAATTAACTGATCAGTAATCACAAACATTTTTTTGTTTTGTTTAAATGTGTGTGTGTAAGTGTGCATGTGAGTGTGTGAAAGTTAGGCTATATGGAGGAGATTACTGAGTAGTTTGCTTCATCAGGCTGACCCCCAGTCTTCGCTTTAAGTTATTGTGAGTATGTGAGAGTTAGGCTATATGGAGGAGATTACTGAGTAGTTTGCTTCATCAGGCTGACCCCCAGTCTTCGCTTTAAGTTATTGTGAGTATGTGAGAGTTAGGCTATATGGAGGAGATTACTGAGTAGTTTGCTTCATCAGGCTGACCCCCAGTCTTCGCTTTAAGTTATTGTGAGTATGTGAGAGTTAGGCTATATGGAGGAGATTACTGAGTAGTTTGCTTCATCAGGCTGACCCCCAGTCTTCGCTTGAAGTTATTGAGGGATGATGATGTTTTAGCAATGTGAAGATAATAAATCCTGAGTATGGTACCTCTGTATCTGATAAAGAATTGACTATGTGAGGTGTGGCAGTGGGGAAGGTGAAGGTTATCACAGTGTCTTGTGTTGTTTCAGAATTAACCTGGAAGAATCCATTGAAGGGTTTAGGTAGACTTCTGGGAGGTATGAGTATTTGTAGATGGAAGTGCATAATTGCTGTACATTAATGTTGTAAATAGAAAATATATTGAGTTTCTTAAACAAAGGTGCAGTTGGAGCCAGGTAATTAATTAGGAGACGGCTAGTCTTGAACATTTATTTTGTATGATAAGTCATTTGTGTAGGTAGGAGGCATATGTACTGGCCCAGACAATATTACATTAAATGAGATACGGGTAAATTAAGCTATTGTATAGAGTTTGGAAGCAAGCCTGATGAGCCAAACCACTAATATTTCTGATGATACCAACAGATTTCATCACTTTGTTGCAGACGAATGATATATGATCTTTCCAGGATAACTTCAAATCAATTAAAACGCAGAGGAAGTGGATGTGACTTGTTCCATTTCATTCCCACCAAATGAGATTCTGACTGTTTATTTTTCTAACTAGTGAATACAATACATTTAGATTGTTTAACATATAAAGATAAAACACTTATCTGGAACCATTCAGACAATTTGGCCATGCCTGAGTTGGCTTCACTAATTTGTTCATAAAAATTGTGTGATAAAATCAAATTGGTGTCTTCAGCAAAGAAGACGCCACAGGATATCTTGGCTCTGGTAGACGCACAGCCGGCTGCATAAACAAATGGTCCTCCAACCAATTATATGTATATTCATGAAAACCGTAATAATGCAATTTAGAAAGTAATATTTCATGATCAACAATGTCAAAGGCTTTCGATAAATTTAAAAACATGCCAAGAGCGTATTCATTGTTGTTAAGGGCTGTAAAGATTTGATACACAAGTTGCAAAAGAGACATATCTGTGGAGTAGTTTTTACAAAAAACATATTTGTGCTCAAATAGAATACAGTGTTGATTTAAATGTTTAAACATACTATTATAAACCCATTTTTCTAGGATTTTTGAAAAACATGGTAGTACAGATATTGGGCGATAATTTCTAAAAGATCTTGGATCACCAGATTTATAGAGGGGGATAACTTTGGCAATTTTAAAATCTTTAGGAACAGTACCAGTTTGCTGTGACCAGTTCTCTTTCAAGCACAGTAGAGGCGATGTAATGCAAGCTTTGCTTACCCGCGATGGCGAAGGTGGCAGCCTACAATAACTCTGCCTCAAACATGAGAAAACATTGTAGAGTTAAGATAACTAGCTAGCTATGAATGACAAAAACTGTGTTTTATGGATAGCTTTGGCAGCTGGCTATCTAATAGTCTAACTTATGTAAGTTAGCATTAGCCTAGTTGTCAAGAATACTAAAGTTAGCAAGCTATCCTTGCAGTAAGAGGCGCAACTTTAGTTTTAGAAGTGGGGGGGCATAATAGTTTTTTTATCCAGTCGGATAAACACTCAAAACAGCCTACCCGACCGCTCAGAGGTGTCCGTGTGGCCCTAAAGCAGACCATTGCCTCATTTTGTATCACATTACAATTACAAAACTGGAGGTTGGGGGGTGCAATGTCATAATGTGGGGGGACATGTCTCCCCAGTGAAAGTTGCGCCCCTGCTTGCAGCTAAGTTAGCTGGCTAGCTACATGGCTAACCAACACTTGATGATGATAGTGACATTGAAGTGCAAGCCATAATGGCTATGTGTGGTGGTGGCTAGCTAGCTAGCCATGTAAGTTATCTGGACTAGCTAACAACATTAGACTAACATCAGCAAGTGAATTAGCTAGCTAGCAAGCTGACGTTAGCTTGCTTGGTCATGACATACCATATTTAGACATTAGCTGACTAAACTCCACTCCATAGTGAAGTAAGGTTTTGATGAACACCACCAGCGTAGTGGAGCAGAGACCAGACTTTGTGGAATTCAGCTCAGACTACATCCATTCGCCCAAGGTCAATACTTTAAAAAAGTATTATTATGAAACACTTACCTTGTACCTATTATTGTCCTCTGTAGTTTTTTTAGGGGGTAGATAAGCTTTAATAGTGCAGATAGATTGTGGCTTCTATCACCATAATGGTCTGCATAATTTCCAATCCGCCATATACAGCGGGGAGAACAAGTATTTGATACAGTGCCGATTTTGCAGGTTTTCCTACTTACAAAGCATGTAGAGGTCTGCAATTTTTATCATAGGTACACTTCAACTGTGAGAGACGGAATCTAAAATAAAAATCCAGAAAATCACATTGTATAATTTTTAAGTAATTAATTAGCATTTTATTGCATGACAATTGAAAGGGGGAGGGGTTTGCCTCTTCATCAACAGCACATGGTGTGCTGACACTGGCGCAGTGGAAGTTTCGACCCATTGTTCACCCATCTTGGAATACTTGCCAATTTTCCTACTGCCCCAACAGATCCATAGACAATGCAATCTCAATTGCACTCCATACTGTCCTCATTCAACTAGATAAGAGGAATATACATGTGAGAATGCTGATTATTGACAACAGCTCACCGTTCAACACCAGAGTCTGCTCCGAGTTTGTCAGCAAGCTTGAGACCCTGGGACTGAACATTTCCCTCTGCAACTGGATCCTGGAATTCCTGACGGGCCGACCCCAGGTGGTGAGGGTAGGAAACATTAACTCAGCCATGCTGTCCCTGAATGCGGCCCCACAGGGGTGTGTGCTTAGTCCCCTCCTGTACTCCCTGTTCATCCATGACTGTGTGGCCATGCACGACTCCAACACCATCATCAGAAACAGCGCCTCTTCAACCTCAGGAGGCTAAAGAAATTCAGCTTGGCCCCAAGACTCTCACAAACTTCTACAGATGCACCATTGAGTATCCTGTCGGGCTATGTTAATGCCTGGTACAGAAATTGCACAGTCCGCAACTGCAGGGCTCTCCAGAGGGTGGTGTGGTCACACTGCCTGCCCTCCAGGACATCTAAAGCACCCAGTGTCATGGTGTCATAGCAAGTCCAAGAAGATCATCAAGGACCTCACCCACCTGAGCCATGGCCTGTTCACCTCGCTACCATCTAGAAGGTGGAGACAGTACAGGTGCATCATAGCTGGGACCGAAAGACTGATATCTCCAGGTTGTTATACAGTCACCACTATCACCACTAGCCGGCCTACGCCCAGAACCCTGCCCTGAACCTTAGTCACTCTTACAAGCCGGCTACCACTTGGTACTCTACCCTGCACCTTTGAGACTGCTGCTCTATGTACATAGAGTCATTGAACACTGATTACTTTAATAACGTTTACATACTGTATTCTAGTCATGGCTTAACCTACTGCTGTACACACCTTTTCTATTCATATACTGTCCATACACACCATTATATACACTGAGTATACCAAACATTAGGAACACCTTAATAATAATGAGTTGCACACTTTTAACAAGTGACATCAACAAGGGATCATAGCTTTTACCTGGTCAGCCTATCTATGTAATGGGAAGAGCACGTGTTTTAATGTTTTGTATACTCAGTGTATACAGAACCAGTCAAACGTTTGGACACACTTTCTCATTCCCAGTGGCGATTTTAGCATGTAAATCTTGGTGTAGCAAAAAATAAATAAAGTGGGATGCATACCAGCAAAGCCACTACACAACACTATACAATACATGAATTGCACTATAACAGTGACAAACGGTGCCCACAAACTGTTAGGGCCTACATAAAGCAGTCCCAACATCTTACCACTGCTACACCTGGCTATCAGCGGAGCCTTGTCTGGCAGCAAAACAGTTCATTCAGCCTCATTTACTGCCTTTTAAAAGAAACATAGCTGATATGCCTGACTTGATTAAACAAATGTGGTTTTTAATAACAATTGAGATGTACAAACTATGGCATATTTTAATTTATTTCACCTTTATTTAACCAGGTAGGCTAGTTGAGAACAAGTTCTCATTTGCAACTGCGACCTGGCCAAGATAAAGCATAGCAATTCGACACATACAACAACAGAGTTACACATGGAATAAACAAACATACAGTCAATAATACAGTAGAACAAAAGAAAACAAAAAGTCTATATACAGTGAGTGCAAATGAGGTAAGATAAGGGAGGCAATAAATGGGCCATGGTGGCGAAGTAATTACAATATAGCAATTTAAACACTGGAATGGTAGATGTGCAGAAGATGAATGTGCAAGTAGAGATACTGGGGTGCAAAGGAGCAAGATAAATAAATAAATACTGTATAGGGATGAGGTAGGTAGATAGATGGGCTGTTTACAGATGGGCTATGTACAGAGGCAGTGATCTGTGAGCTGCTCTGACAGCTGGTGCTTAAAGCTAGTGAGGGAGATATGAGTCTCCAGCAGGAATTGGCTTTGGGGGTGACCAGTGAGATATACCTGCTGGAGCGCGTGCTACGAGTGGGTGCTGCTATGGTGACCAGTGAGCTGAGATAAGGCAGGGCTTTACCTAGCAGAGACTTGTACATAACTTGTAGCCAGTGGGTTTGGCGACGAGTATGCAGCGAGGGCCAACCAACGAGAGCGTACAGGTCACAATGGTGGGTAGTGTATGGGGCTTTGGTGGCAAAACGGATGGCACTGTGATAGACTGCATCCAGTTTGTTGAGTAGAGTGTTGGAGGCTATTTTATAGATGACATCACCGAAGTCGAGGATCGGTAGGATGGTCAGTTTTACGAGGGTATGTTTGGCAGCATGAGTGAAGGATGCTTTGTTGCGATATAGGAAGCCGATTCTAGATTTAATTTTGGATTGGAGATGCTTAATGTGAGTCTGGAAGGAGAGTTTACAGTCTAACCAGATACCCAGGTATTTGTAGTTGTCCACGTATTCTAAGTCAGAGCTGTCCAGAGTAGTGATGCTGGAAAGGCGAGCAGGTGCGGGCAGGGATGTGTTGAATAGCATGCATTTAGTTTCCCCTGCGTTTAAGAGCAGTTCGAGGCCACGGAAAGAGAGTTGTATGGCATTGAAGCTCGTCTGGAGGTTAGTTAACACAGTGTCCAAAGAGGGGCCAGAAGTATACAGAATGGTGTCGTCTGCGTAGAGGTATACCAGAGAATCACCAGCAGCAAGAGCAACATCATTGATGTATACAGAGAAGAGAGGGATGGGGGACTACAAGCGTATATGAGGCAATCCGTAATTTTGATTAAGACATTAATGAGCGAGCTAGGATGGACGCAGTCAATATAACTATTTGTTTAGCACTTTTGAAATGTACAGCGACAGAATTCAGAACATGTGCCATTCTTACAGTGTTCTCCCTGTACACCAAGTCAGAACCATATGATAAATAAAGGGGGCATATAAGCAGACAATAAAAGCTCTTACAATATTCAATGAATACATTTCTCTAAAACAGGTTATAGGCTACATAAGAAGGGCAAATACACCAAATTATTAGGGTGAGGCACATGGGCTACTAACATCTTACTACACAACATACACTTAGTATTACTTTCTTAGCTACAGTATACATATCTCCCTGGCATATTACATAATTTATGCAGCAGCATACAATACATTTTTGGACTCACCTTGTTGTGCTGTGCTCACTTGACCAAGGTGGCGCGGCTGTCCTTCATGGGCAAATTTTGTCATCAAAGTCTGGCATTCTCTGGATTTATGGTGCTTTCAAAACAACTGGGAACTCTGAAAAAAACAGAGTTGAATCATGATGATGTCATTGATCTTCAGGTCGTAGCTCTATAAAGAGGCCGGGTTTACAATTCCGAGTTGGATGACAGTTCAAAACGTATTTTCCCAGCTGGAGCTCGTTTCTTCCAGACTTCCCAGTTGTCTTGAACTCACTGAAGTCAAGTTTGCACAGTTCCAAGTTAACAGTTGTTTGGAACGCAGCACAAGTCATGCTTCATTGACAGCATTGCCAATGTCGAATGTTTATCATTTAAAACTTGCAAAAGAGCCTCTTAACCACACAGCCACTCCACTGAATAGCAGGCTAGTGATTGCTTTGCAATGCTTGCAGTTTGCCACTGTAACTGATTCCTTCCAAACCACTCATTGTTGAATTTGCAATTTTCAACTTGTTGTGTAATGTTTATGTCCAATGGCCGATAAGCACCGATACGTTTTATCTATAATTTCTCTTCATTATTTCTCTTCATATGACATGGATTAAGAAGGATTTGCCAGTAATTTGTTGACATGATTCATTATGGTGACTGGAAGCTAAGACTTTGAAAGTATGATGTTGACATGATCAGTCAAATCAAAACTACTATACATATAGCGTTATTGCTTTTGCGTCTTCTTCACTACGCTGTCTGTGTGGGTGGACCATTTCAGTTTGTCCGTGATGTGCACGCCGAGGAACTTAAAACTTTCCACAGAAAACACTCTAAAGTCTCTAAAACTGTTAAAATGATGTATGTGAGTATAACAGAACTGATTTGGCAGGCGAAACCCCGAGGACAATCCATCCAGTGGGGGGAATTGAGGTCATTGGATTGGATTTTCGGGTCGTGCAGTCCGGGTGGTGCATTCGATATGCTGATAGAATTTAGGTAGCCTTGTTTTAAGATTAGCCTTGTTAAAATCCCCAGCTACAATAAATGCAGCCTCGGGGTATGTGGTTTCCAGTTTACATGGAGTCCAATGAAGTTCTTTCAGGGCCGTCGAGGTGTCTGCTTGGGGGGGATATACATGACTGTGATTATAATCGAAGAGAATTCTCTTGGTAGATAATGCGGTCAGTATTTGATTGTAAGGAATTCTAGGCCAGGTAAACAAAATGACTTAAGTTCCTGTATGTTGTTATGATCACACCTCAACTCGTTAATCATAAGGCATACACCCCCTTCTTCTTCTTACCAGAGAGATGTTTGTTTCTGTCGGCATATCCCGAATGAGCCATGTTTCCGTGAAACAAAGAATGTTACCATCTCTGATGTCTCTCTGAAAGGCAACCCTTGCTCGGATTTCCTGTACCTTGTTGTGAAGAGATTGGACATTGGCGAGTAGTATACTCTGGAGCGGTGTGCCCGTCTACGGAGCCTGACCAGAAGACCGCTCGGGCTGCCCCTTCTGCAGCGTCGTTGTTTTGGGTCGCCTGCTGGGATCCGATCCATTGTCATGGGTGGTGGACCAAACATAGGATCCGCTTCGGTAAAGTCGTATTCCTGGTCATAATGTTGGTAAGTTGACATTGCTCTTCCATCCAATAGTTCCTCTCGGCTGTATGTATTAAGACTTAACATTTCCTGGGGTAACAGTGTAAGAAATAATACATTTAAAAAAATATGGCATAGTTTCCGAAGAACGTGAAGCGAGGCGGCCATCTCTGTTCTACAATGTAAAAATAGTAAAAATAAAGAAAAACCCTGCAATGAGTAGTTATATATACAGTATATATTTTTCTGGACTCTGACATTGCTTGTTCTGATATTTCTTCATTTATTTATTTTTACTTTTTGGATTATGGAGTGTATTGTTTTGTATTGTTAAGTGTTACCGTTGGAGCTCAATACACAGCATTTCGCCGCACCTGCAATAACATCTGCAAATCTGTGTACTCGACCAATACATTTGGATTTTATCATGTTTGCTGATGACACGAAGGTAGTAGGCCTTATCACCGGCAACAATGAGACAGTCTACAGGGAGGTCAGTGACCTGGAAGTGTGGTGCCAGGACAACAACCTCTCCCTCAACGTAAGTAAGAACATGGAGTTGATCATGGACTACAGGAAGGGGGGGCGAGCACACCCCCCATCCACATCGACAGGGCTACAGCGGAGCGGGTCAAGAGCTTCAAGTTCCTCGGTGTCCAAATCACTAAAGACTTAAAATGGTCCAAACACATGCAATGAGTCGTGACGAAGGCAGGTTGAAAAGATTTGGCATCGGCCCTCAAAAACTTCTACAGCTGTACCATTGAGAGCATCTTGACTGGCTGCATCACTGCTTGGTAGGACCATGCCTCAGGACTACCTGGCATGATGACTCCTTGCTGTCCCCAGTCCACCTGGCCGTGCTGCTGCTCCAGTTTCAACTGTTCTGCCTGTGATTATTATTATTTGACCATGCTGGTCATTTATGAACATCTTGGCCATGTTCTGTTATAATCTCCACCCGGCACAGCCAGAAGAGGACTGGCCACCCCACATAGTCTGGTTCCTCTCTAGGTTTCTTCCTAGGTTTTGTCCTTTCTAGGGAGTTTTTCCTAGCCACCGTGCTTCTACACCTGCATTGCTTGCTGTTTGGGGTTTTAGGCTGGGTTTCTGTACAGCACTTTGAGATATCAGCTGATGTACGAAGGGCTATATAAATACATTTGATTTTGATTTGATATGGTAACTGCACCACCCCGATGGCATGGAGCTACAGAGGGTGGTGCGGACAGCCCAGTACATCACTGGAGCCGAGCTCCCTGCCATCCAGGACCTCTACAGTGCATTTGGAAAGTATTCAGACCCCTTCCCTTTTCCACATTTTGTTACACTACAGCCTTGTTCTACATTTAATTTTCCCCTCATCAATCTACACACAATATCCCAAAATGATACATCGAAAACAGCTTTTTTGACATTTTAGCAACAAACAAAAAAAAGACAAAAATAAAATACCTTATTTACATAAGTATTCAGACCCTTTGCTATGAGACTTGAAATTGAGCTCAGGTGCATCCTGTATCCATTAATCATCCTGTTTTTCTACAACTTGATTGAAGTCCACCTGTTGTAAATTCAATTGATTGAACATAATTTATGGGCTCCCGAGTGGCGCAGTGGTCTAAGACACTGCATTTCAATGCAAGAGGCGATACTGCTGTGCCTGGATCGAATCCAGGCTGCATCACATCTAGCCGTGAATGAGATTCCAAAAGGGCGATGTGTAATTGGCCCAGCATCGCCGGGGTAGGCTGTAATTGTAAATAAGAATTTGTTCTTAACTGACTTGTCTAGTTAAATAAAGGTTCCATTTTTAAAAAGAATTGGGAAAGGCACACAATGAGAACTTGTTCTCAACTGGCCTACATGGCAAAATAAAGGTGAAATATGAAATAAAACACTCCTGCCTAAACAGTGCACTCAGAAGTATTCCAACTGGTCCGAAAGTTCACCTTCTAACAGAACAAAGACCTTAAGCATACAGTCAAGACAACGCAGGAGTGGCTTCGTGATAAGTTTCTAAATGTCCTTGAGTGGCCCAGCCAGAGCCAGGACTTGAACCCGATTGAACATCTCTGGAGAGACCTGAAAATAGCTGTGCAGCAATACTTCCCATCCAACCTGACAGAGCTTGAGAGGATCTGCAGAAAAGAATTGGAGAAACTCCCCAAATACAGGTGTGCCAAGCTTGTAGCGTCACACCCAAGAGGGGGGGGGGGTTATACAATTGCACAAATTTCTAAAAGCCTGTTTTTGATTTGTCATTATGGGGTATTGTGTGTAGATTGATGCGGATACAATCTATTTAATTAATTTTAGAATAAGGCTATAAAGTAACCAAATGTGGAAACAGTCAAGAATACTTTCAGAATGCATTGTATATCAAGCTATATGTGCTTCCGCACAGAAAGCAGTACCGGAGCATCAAGTCTGACACCAACAGGTTCCTGAACAGCTTCATTCCCGAAGCCAGAAGACTGATAAATAGCTAACAAAATGGCTACACAGACTATCTGCATTGACCCTTCTATTTTATGATTGCACTATCTCTATGCACACTCTGCACATTCTACACCCTCACTCACACTGACACTCCAACACAAACACACATTTCATTTACTCTCTCACACACACACACACACACACAACGAGCTGCTACTCTGTTTATCATATATCTTGATGCCTTGTCATCTTACCCCTATACGTATCTAACCCTACCACTCCAGTATCCCTTCACATTGTAAAGATGGTACTGGAACTGACCCTGGACCCCCCCCCCTTATATAGCTCACTTAATTTATTGTGTTCATTTTTCTATTTCTTGTGTGTCTGGTTGTAATTTACTTTTTAATTACATTTTTTTATAGCATTGTTGGGAAAGAGTAAGCAAAAAGACATTTCACTTTTTTAGTGCACGTGACAATAAAACTTGAAACTTGTTGGACTGCTTTTCACTGCAAAGCAAGCCAGGATAGCCTCGATTCACTTTGAAAATCAGCGCCTGCTGAAACTGAACAGCAAGTTCTGAGAAGTGAAGGCGTTTGAACAGAACTCCTTTGTTTTTGCACAAGGAACACTACATAACCTAATGTACTCTGTACATGTTTATCAATCTAATGCATCATCTATAGCCCTTCTATTTTAAGTGGGTTTGCACATTCATTTTGTGTTTCCATGATGTTCACAGTACTTCTACTTGAGTCGGATAGTACAGTTTCCACCCCTGCCCATATGTATAGCGCCTCAGAGCGTTGATACAGGATCATTTTCACCTTTCATAATGAATAATATTCTCCTGAGACGTTTCTTGAACACGGGTCCTGTTCTCAGATCAGAAAAGACAACACGCAGCAGAACATCTCTGTTAACTTTCTATGATTCACCATCCTCTTATCACAATTCTGCTCTTTGGTTTTCTCAAGGTCATATCGTGTGTTCACTAGTATTCATAATAGGAATAGTAACCATTTCTGAGTGCTTGGGGAGACTAAAACTTATGCATGTGTTATTGTGTTGAGTTATTAGTGTGACTGGGGGAGTCCATATACCATGTTAGAGAGATGTTATGAGATACAGTGATAGCGAGGGGATTGGTACTGACCGAGGCATCTCGAGATAGACAATAATGAATGAGGACACACCGTATAATAACCCCTGGTCTGTTTCACACTTACCACAACGTTAATATCACATCTTTAATGGAGTGCTTACTTGCGAAGCTCTCAGTCAGACAGAATGTGGGGGAGAAAAACTTAGTGAACTTCATAACTCATAATCAATTGCTTGCAAATCCTTCTTTCCTGGAAGGTCCTCAGTGAAATTGGATCCAGTCTTAAAAAATGGCTTTTTAACCAAAACATCTCAGATTGGCTATTGCGCCTGGTTTACACCCACACTGAAGCTGAACGGGGGGAGGCTCCAAGTTCCACCGCCTGTGTGTGTGTCTGTGTGAAGACACTTTTCAGCTGTGCTGCATCTTATTCCTCCATGTTAAACCAATCTCCCACACAGCTCCCAGCACAGATAGGATACAAGTACCAGCCTATTTAAAAGTACCAGCCTATTAAACTGTTTGGCAGGGAGAAACCTACATTGGCTATGGTAGTGAATGACATCACCTGGCAGGGTAAATGAGAGGGCTGGCCAATGCTTAGAAAGATTGACATCATAAAGACAAAGCATTTTTATAAAGTTATAGGCAAAATAAGATAATATTCTGTGTGTTGTTTATGCACCTTCAATGAGTGGTGCAGCGGTCTAAGGCATCTCAGTGCTAGAGGCGTCACTACAGACCCTGGTTTGATTCTAGGCTGTATCACAACCGGCAGTGATTGGGAGTGTCATAGGGCGGCGAACAATTGGCCCATCGTCGTCCGGGTTAGGGTTTGGCCAGGGTAGGCCGTCATTGTAAATAAGAATTTGTTCTTAACTGGCTTGCCTAGTTAAATAAAGGCTACATTTAAATAAAAATAATAATATTAAGATGATAATTAGGGGCAATCTGATAACCCCCGACAACAATTCTTCAAGAAGGCAATTTGGCTCAAAAATGTACCATCCATCTTTATGTTAAAAGGCGATTTCTCCTTTTTACATTCTACAAGCATATGTAACCTTTATTTAACTAGGCAAGTTAGTTAAAAACAAACTCTTATTTACAATGACGGCCTACGCCAACTAGACATAGCTAGCCTCTTTATTTATTGGTACAATGTTACAGGGAGAATTTACAATAAAAAAAACACTTGAAAAGTAAAGTATTTGATTCAAGAGTGAACAAAGAGGTTAGAGCACAAAAAGGCCAGTTCATTCTTGTTAGTCTGTTTACATTTCACTCTTTCAAAGTCTCTCTATTCAAGAGCACTGAATAGGCAAACTAGCTGACTGAGAAATGACACCCTGCTTATTAAAACACATGTTATACATCTGTTAAATAAACATAATATATGCACAATATCCTTTCTAATCTCATGGATATGGAACATTACATAGAATGGGACTAGTGGTCACGACTACAATAAATCAGAATAATAACCTTATACCACATACTATAATTGCTATAGAGGTCACACTCTACATACTTAACATTTCCTAATATTCACCTGTCCACACAGATTTACATTTTGGTGTGGGCATGAGTACAATTTCTGTAATTACTACATTTAAACAGTAAACAATATTAAAGTAGCATTGTTTATGGAAATACGATAATAGAAATGTTTGAGTACTTAAAAGTTGACATTTTAAATATTTAATTGTTTTCCAACACCACTTCACAACTTTTCTAAAATGAAAGAGCAAAGTAAGCTGTTTTTCCATTTCATATTTTCCTAATCACTCAAACAAAATATCAAAACAATTTCAAAAACAGGTGGGTTATAGTTAACCCTGAAAAATGAATGTTACAAAACATTTTACACACTCCCTGCCTAGAAAAACAGCCCTCTTCAGGGAGCGGTCAAAATGTACACAATTGTTACTGTACCTAAAGGGTCATGCTTTATCAATTTCACTCAGGGGGAGGGTTTAGTATTATTATTATTTTTAGTCCAGGACAGGGTCTTGAAATCTGTAACTGATTGTCATATTGCTCAGGGTTTGAGAATTAGTTGGTTATTATAGTTCTCAGTGTGCCCCTCTCATCCCTGATTCTCTGCTGGGTGAGCAATATCAAGTGTGCCTAGTGTAGTCTCAATCAAATGATCCATAGCCTATTCTACAGGCTATAGACTATATGAAGAGCATGCTGGAAGAAGCAAAAAGCAAAGTTATATTCCTAAGAAAATGTTCTTCCTTCCCAAATATTTTGTGCTGCTGGGATGGTGTATATAAAACTAGGCTACACTGCATTACACACCGCAATGGAAAAGCATTCCCAATCATGAGTCCTAGCCTGCCCTGCTCTTGCTGATGTAAACCTTTTTGTGCTGCCTAACCAATGACTGTGCTGTGTACAGAGGCACTTCAGGAGGTGAGTCAAAAGCTTCTTCAAACAATACAAAAAACATTTGTCAAAATAATGAAATATCTGTGCGCACGGACTAGGCCTACTGATGTCCTGTCCAGTTTGAGAGGGACAGCGTGAAAATGGGGACCGAAGGTAAGCTTGCTACTGCTATAATTGATTTTAATAAACAATATGTTTCATTGCCCATAACAAAGCTACTTATCAGAGTTATTGACCTCACAATAACCCATATTCTAGTAATTTACATAACTGAAATTACTATGAAGCGACAACTGCAGAGATGGACAGCGCATGGGTGCTTGGGAAGTAATGTTTGATTCTGTCACTATCAATTGACGTTTGACATTTCAACAGGCTACTACAACATACTAACTCTAAATCAGTCAGGAGCAAGCCAGAAAGCCCAAAAAGGAACAAAAATGAATTATTTAGGCTATATTATTATTTCAAGGCTATAGCCTGCCATTTAAGAAATCAATTGTGAAGCATTTGTGACCCTACAGGCTGGCAGAAGCGCTCAGCATTTCAACAACACAACAGCCCCTCAACAACACATCTATAAATTTCGCATTTGCCCACTATAATATTTATAGATTTTTTTAAATAGTTACTTCGAATGAAATAATAATGAAAGAAAAACTGCCTTACAGTCATTATATAGTGCCTTTGAATTCACTTTTAGAAACACGAGTTTGGTCAGTCTAGCTTGAGGATCATGCGGTGAGCTATGCATGCCTAGTTTGTTCATTTAGTCTAGCAGATGCTCTTATATTCCCATGCCCTTATCACAGTCAACACAAATGTATTTTGTAATAACAATATCATGGAATAACATACATTTGAAAATTATAGTTTCCCAAATTCAAAAAAGTTACAAGTGTATGTAGCCCTACCTAATGATATGCGGCTGCTGTGTTAAAACAACAAATGTATTTTTCTCGAATTCAATGATGATCAGATGCTTCAGTTGTCACGGGTTCTGTTGGGCTACATTTTTACAGTTGATAGACAACTTCAGCACTGTTCCAAACTTTGACTATCCTCTTTTTTAACAATAGCCTGTAAAAAATCTAAACGTCTCCAGTGTTGCTCTGTTGTGGTATTAAAAAAGATTCTGTTGTCTACAATCATGTGAAATGTAGAATTGCATGAAATGCATTCATAAAATGCTTGTTTTTCACAGACCGCAAATAAGATGATAGATTCATGCACTGCTTTTATTAAAATGGATATATTTTCACCCCTACCCTTGTCCGCAGTAGTCGGCGAATCCACAACTTTCTGGCTACTTTGCCATGTAATGCTTCCAAAATGAAGAACAGTTTCTAAAATTGCATATCTAAGGCTCTGGTCTGTCTTAGGAGTGAGGGTAAACATTAGGCATGTTCTCCGCTCTCCACTTTATGTTTCAATTATTATTTTGGGTATAGGGGAGGGTCACATTTTTTTTCAAGTGTTCATGGAGGGTAGGGTAAAAAATATATTTCCCTGAAGGGAGGTCAGATTCTCTCCAGGTATTCCTCATTATAAATAATGTAGTCCCTTAAAAGGCAAAATACTTTACAAAACATGAAACATTTGACAGCCCTAAAAACAGTCTGGTATCTATACTAAGTGAGTTTCGCAACTCTTTAGTCCAACTAAAGAGAGCTGGAACCAGAAGAGACCGGTGAGAGAAAATCAGGCCAGAGCCAGGTCAGTTCTGCAGTACGTAGTGGAATATGGGTCAAAGCTCGTTAACAGATTTATTTTGTAATCACACTCTCGCACGCTCTCTCTTATTCTCTGTTGCTCACATTTACAAAAGAAAAACTAAAGTGTGGCAGTGTATAGAACCAGGAACCAGGTCAATGGGGTTTGTTAGAGAGAGCAGAACCCTCAGAGCAGTAGGGCAGGATGACACCAATGATCAAGAACTGCCTGCCTCCTGGCTAGGTGACATCAGACGAAATTAAAGGAAACTGAACAAATGGTGTGAAAGCTCCTTCATACAATGCCTTTGTACATTTGAGTTTCAACCCTGACTGGCACAGGAGTCTATCTAGAAAACAAACTCTCAATAACCGGTGTTAGGCAGAAAGTAGACAGATACTTTTTAAAATTCCAATAGACATGGAATTTAGCTGATTTTCAGTGTTCCTGTACAACAAATATCTACAAACGTTTTGACTTGAGTCTGGCATGACAAACCTCCAGCTTGCACATCATGAGACCAACTTCTGTCTATTTCCTGCCAACACATCGCCGCTGTTCACACAATAAACCCGAGAGGTCGCCTGAAAAGGAAAAATTCCCCCAAAACCACATTCCTATGATTTACAGTGTTACATAACACTAATATTTGAGGATAATATTTCTGTGAACAAATGTTGGTAGCAACATGTGAAAATTGTTGTGGAAATCAGTTGCAGCTCAAATCGACCACAAATCCACAAAGCAATGCTCTCTCTATGGGCTGGCTGGTTGGCTGGCTCGCTAGCTACGCAGCTAACTAGCAAACAAGGCTACACACAATAATACCAAAGTCAATATCAGCATGTGATGTAGTTAGCTGTAAAATCGCCAATCTCACCATGTTCAACCTGCTGATCGATGTTCCTCACAGAGTGGAGACTGACATTCGCAACACCACCACGCAATGCACCCTGGACTGAAGAGTCAGACAAATAGTTATACGTTAGACCCTCTGTTAAATCACACATTT
This sequence comes from Oncorhynchus kisutch, assembly GCF_002021735.2. NCBI lineage: Eukaryota > Metazoa > Chordata > Actinopteri > Salmoniformes > Salmonidae > Oncorhynchus > Oncorhynchus kisutch. The sequence continues at coordinate 16,433,140 of NC_034186.2, read as the reverse complement.
CTCCAGGTAGGAATATTGGAAAAATATAATCAATGGCTCTCATTTGAGAGAAGACAACCTCCCGCATTATGACATCAGCCAGCATTTAAATCTGACATGTATGATAGGTGTTTTGGCGATCTAAAAGGCGTATCCCTATTAACTTCCAGTGTAGTGAGAGCGGCTTAATCTTAATGCTACGCCAGACAAATTTCACCCTGCTTCAAGGGCATGAAAACATGAAAGGGCCGAGGGAATCGATAGAACATCGCCCAGAGATGCACAAAAATAACATAACATTCAAACATTCAATTGGTAACATAACATTCAATTGGTGAATCTTTACTTTAAGACATCTGATCAATGTTTCCCCTTCCTTAACCTCTACCGCGTGCGTCCCCAACAACCGGATATTCCAGTTCAGGGGAAATGTAAAGAGCCTATGGATGTTTTGGACGTTAACAAGGCGACACTCCATCTTAACTCCTCCTCCACATTTACTGGATTGGTTGAACAGTGTGGAAGAGGACCCTCCCCTGACAGTTTTTTTCCTTCTCGTCAAGACCAGTATGTAGGGGATCTAGTTTCAGGCGTTTATTTTACTCCTGCTACATTAGGTTACCCCTTCCTCAACATAAATCTACCATGACCATGGAACCGTAAAAGAGAAAGACTGCCTCCCTCGGTCCCTAGAAAACGGGGTCAGCAGTAGTCCAAAAAGAGTCCCCGTTGGTTGGTATTATGAAACTTTGTAACCAGTAGCTCCCTCTATCTATCTATCCCCCTCCAACCCTTCATGCCTATCTAGGAGTAAACCAATTCTAAAAAGGGAGAATCAAACCTATTTCAGTGTTTATTAGTAAGAGAGTTTATTTAGTAGAAATCACTTTAGCATCATCAGTGGGTCAGATGGTCAGAGTCATAACAACATGGCTGAAAGTAACACAGTAGGGAAATGTATGCACTCACTACTTACTGTAAGTCGCTCTGGATAAGAGTGTCTGCTAAATGACTCAAATGTAAATGTAACATTCAGTGGTCCAGCCATTCAGTCCTGTTTTAGATATTATGAAGCTGATATTACGAGACAGTATCAATGTTTTTACACTTGTTCATGACAACAGGGAATATTCCACACCTGAGAGGCACTTCACTGTTTTATCCATTCATCTCTCAAAGGCTAAATAGGGAGAAATGACTGTGTTGCACAGCTCTGAGACCATACAAGACATGATTCATCCTGTCCCAATTGTCAAGAGCAATTGTATTTCCATTACCAATACACACATGAAACTTAAGAGGAAAAAGGTCAGAAATCGCAGGAGGGACATGATTCAATTAATGACATCATACAAACATATTCTGTGAGTCATAATAAATCAGTTTGAATAAATATAAAATTACACAGTTGGAGAGAGTAGACTACACCCCTATGGTATATCTGTAGTCTAATGTGTTCTGGTCCTTAATATATTAGAAAAAGACAGAGGGGGTTAGAGAAAGAGAGGTAGATGTTGAAAACAGTATTTCATCCATCATTCCATCTCTACTACCATCGTTTCTTCCTACAGTGCGCCCCCCCCCCCCTCCTCACACTACTAGTTGGATGGTGGGGGCTGCTGTTGAGCTACAGAAAATGTAGAAGTTACCCCTTAGTGCAGGTCTTGGACCAGGTTTGTTGTTGTAACCCCTAGTGGTTAAGGTTAGGATTGTGATATGAAGCACTGATCCTAGACCAGCACTAGGGCGGTAACCTCTGCCTCACCCCAGGTTCTACCTCACAGCTTGGCTTTGCCTGGCTGGAGCTGCAGACTCTGGAGCTTCATGGCCATTCCCATGTTCCCTGTGATCTTCAGCTTGCCCTGGAAGAACGCCTGAGGATCAGAAGAGAGAGTCAGTCATTAGAACCAGAACAGAGAGAGAGAGAAACTTGCCCTGACAGTAAATCTCTAAGACAAAAATAATGTGTTCCAAAAAAGGTCCATTTAGACACCATTGCCCTCGAGCACAGAAAAAAACTATACAGTGCATTCAGAAAGTATTCTGACCCCTTAACTTTTTCACATTTTGTAACGTTACATCCTTATTCTAAAACGGATCAAATAGTTTTTTCCCCCCTCATCAATACACACACACACAATACCCCATAATGACAAAGCAAAAAAAGGTTGAGACATTTTTGCAAATGTATAAAAAAAACTCAAATATGACATTTACATAAGGATTCAGACCCTTTACTCAGTAATTTGTTGAAGAACCAGTGTGATGGCGATTGCATCGTCTGTGGACCGGTTGGGGCGGTATGCAAACTGAAGTGGGTCTAGGGTGGCGGGTAAGGTCGGGGTGATATGATCCTTGACTAGCCTCTCAAAGCACTTCATGATGACAGAAGTGAGTGCTACGGGGCAGTAGTAATTTAGTTCAGTTATCTTTGCCTTCTTGGGTACAGGAACAATGGTAGCCATCTTGAAGCATGTGGGGATGACAGACTGGGATAGGGAGCGATTGAATATGTGCGTAAACACACCAGCCAGCTGGTCTATGCATACTCTTAGGACACGGCTAGGGAGGCCGTCTGGGCCAGCAGCCTTTCGAGGGTTAACACGTTTAAATGTCTTACATCGGCCACGGAGAAGGAGAGGCCACAGTCCTTGTTAGCGGACTGCGACGGTGGCACTATATTATCCTCAAAGCGGACAAAGAAGGTGTTTAGTTTGTCTGGAAGCGTGACGTCGGTGTCCGTGACGTGGCTGGTTATCTTTTTGCAGTCTGATTTCCTGGAGACCCTGTATCATAAATACAGCGCAGACATTGTTAATGTTGCAAATGACTATTGTAGCTGGAAACGGCTGATTTTTACAGAGGCCCATTTTACAGAGGCCCATTTTACAGAGGCACATTATCAGCAACTATGACTCCTGTTTTCCAATGGCACGTTGTGTTAGCTAATCCAAGTTTATCATTTTAAAAGGCTAATTGATCATTAGAAAACCCTTTTGCAATTATGTTACCACAGCAGAAAACGGTTGTTCTGATTTAAGAAGCAATAAAACTGGCCTTCTTTAGAGTAGTTGAGTATCTGGAGCATCAGCATTTGTGGGTTCGATTACAGGCTCAAAATGGCCAGAAACAAAGGACTTTCTTCTGGAACTCGTCAGTCTATTCTTGTTCTGAGAAACTGAAGATCTCGTAAATCGATCTCGTAAATGCACCCTTCACAGAACAGCGCCAACTGGCTCTAACCAGAAAAGAAACAGGAGTGGGAGGACCCGGTGCTCAACTAGTCAAAAGAAGGGCAGTTTTATTGCTTCTTTAATCAGAACTACAGTTCAGCTATGTCGGCCTTCCGCATCGGCGGTGGAAGGTGACCGAGCTACAGCGGTGTTTGTCAGATCATGAGACATCCTGAAAAAAAATCGGTCTTCTCACGGAAATGTCTGTAGAGTCCGAACGGTTTGGCTTACAAACTAATATGAACACAATGGAAAGATGACTCACAAACCCGATGGTGTTCACCCACAAGTGGCACGGGACTCATCTGATGGTAACTCATACAAATTAATGGAAATACGGAGGTAGTTTTGTGGCAACAAAAATAAGCGGTTAACTGTGTCCAAAAAAACAAGGATATTTCCTGAGCTTTCTTATATCTCCTACAGATTATGATTTATTTTAATACTGTCTTTTTAGCTATTTATGAATGTGGTATTCAATGTATTTCTATGGGAACTTAAATACTTAAAAAACAAATATATATACAGTACCAGTCAACATTTTAGACACACTTACTCATTCAAGGGTTTTCCTTTATTTGTACTATTTTCTACATTGTAGTATCACTAATGTATCACTAATAATAGTGATAACATATCTATCAATATAACATATGGAATCTAGTAGTAACCCAAAAAAAATATTTAAAAAAGTGTTACACAAATCAAAATATATTTGAGAGTCCTCAAAGTAGCCAACCGTTGCCTTGATGACAGCCTTTTCATTATCTCAACCAGCTTCATGAGGTAGTTACCTGGAATGCTTTTCCAAAAGTCTTGAAGGAGTACCCACATATGCTGAGCACTTGTTGGCTGCTTTTCCTTCACTCTGCGGTCCAACTCATCCCAAACCATCTCAATTTGCTTGAGGTGATTGTGGGGGCCAGGTCATCTGATGCAGCACTCCATCACCCTCCTTCTTGGTCAAATAGCCCTTACACAGGCTGGAGATGTGTTTTGGTTCATTGTCCTGCTGAAAAACAAATGATAGTCCTACTAAGCGCAAACCAGATGGGGTGGCGTATCGCTGCAGAATGCTGTAGTAGCCATGCTGATTAAGTATGCCTTGAATTCTAAATAAATCACAGTGTCACCAGTTAAGTACCCCCACACCACCACCTCCTCCATGCTTCACGGTGGGAACCACACATGCGGAGATCATCCGTTCACCTACTCTGCGTCTCACAAAGACACAGCAGGTTGGAACTAAAAATCTCAAATTTGGACTCATCAGACCAAAGGACATATTTTCATTGGTCTAATGTCCATTGCTTGTGTTTCTTGGCCCGCGCATGTCTCTTCTTATTATTGGTGTCCTTTAACAGTGGTTTCTTTGCAGCAATTCGACCATGAAGGCCTGATTCACGCAGTCTCTGAAAAGTTTGTTGAGACGTCTGTTACTTGAACTCTGCAGCCCAAATAAATGCTTCACAATCGAAGTTAAAGTAATGAACAATTCCTCTGCAGTAGATGTAACTCTGGGTCTTCCTTTCCTGTGGCGGTCCTCATGAGAGCAGGTTTCATCATAGCGCTTGATGGTTTTTGCGACTGCACTTGAAGAACCTTTCAAAAGTTATTGAAATGTTCCAGATTGACTGACCTTCATGTCTTAAAGTAATGAGGGACTCTCGTTTCTCTTTGCTTATTTGAGCTGTTCTTGTGATAATATGGACTTGGTCAATCACCAAATAGGGCTATCTTCTGTATACCACCTCTACACAACTGACTGGCTTAAACACATTAAGAAGGAAAGAAATGCCACAAATGAACTTTTAACAAGGCACACCTGTTAATTGAAATGCATTCCAGGTGACTACCGCATGAAGCTGGTTGAGAGAAGGCCAAGAGAGTGCAACGCTGTAGTCAAGGCAAAGAGTGGCTATATTGAAGAATCTCAATTATAAAATATATTTTGGTTTGTTTAACACTTTTAGTTACTACAAGATTCCTATTGCATTATTTCATAGTTTTATGTCTTTACTATTATTCTACAATGTAGAAAATAGTAAAAAATAAAGAAAAACTCGGGAATGTGTAGGTGTGTCCAAACGTTTGACTGGTACTGTATGATATACCTAAAGGGGTCCTAATATTCTAAATCAATTAGCCAAATGATCCAGGGTATGAACATTTAAATCAATTCCATATGTTAGCTCAGTAGAGCTCCCCCGACCTACACAGAAAAAATATATACAGTTGAAGTCGGAAGTTTACATACACCTTAGCCAAATACATTTTCACTCAGTTTTCACAATTCCTGACATTTAATCCCAATAAAAATGTCCTGCCTTAGGTCAGTTAGCATCACCACTTTATTTTAAGAATGTGAAATGTCAGAATAATAGTAGAGAGAATTATTTCATTAATTATTTCATTACATTCTCAGTGGGTCAGAAGTTTAAATACACTAAATTAGTATTTGGTTGCATTGCCTTTAAATTGTTTAACTTGGGTCAAACGTTTCGGGTAGGCTTCCACAAGCTTCCCACAATAAGTTGGGTGAATTTTGGCCCATTCCTCCTGACAGAGTGGGTGTAACTGAGTCAGATTTGTAGGCCTCCTTGCTCGCAAACGCTTTTTCAGTTCTGCCCACAAATTTTCTATGCGTTTGAGGTCAGGGCTTTGTGATGGCCACTCCAATACCTTGACTTTGCAAGTATGCTTGGGGTCATTGTCCATTTGGAAGACCCATTTGCGACCAAGCTTTAACTTCCTGACTGATGTCTTGAGATGTTGCTTCAATATATCCACATAATTTTCCCTCATCATGATGTCACCTATTTTGTGAAGTGCACCAGTCCCTCCTGCAGCAAAGCACCCAAACAACATGATGCTGCCACCCCCATGCTTCACGGTTGGGATGGTGTTCTTTGGCTTGCAAGCCTTCCCCTTTTTCCTCCAAACATAATGATAGTCAATACGGCCAAACAGTTCTATTTTTGTTTCATCAGACCAGAGGACATTTCGCAAACAACTACGATCTTTGTCTCCATGTGCAGTTGCAAACCAGTCTGGCTTTTTTATGGCGGTTTTGGAGCAGTGGTTTCTTCCTTGCTGAGTGGCCTTTCAGGTTATGTCGATATGGGACTAGTTTTACTGTGGATATAGATACCTTTGCACATGTTTCCTCCAGCATCTTCACAAGGTCCTTTGCTGTTGTTCTGGAATTGATTTGCACTTTTCCCACCAAAGTACCTTCACCTCTAGTAGACAGAACGCGTCTCCTTCCTGAGCGGTATGACGGCTGCGTGGTCCCATGGTGTTTATACTTGCGTACTATTGTTTGTACAGATGAACGTGGTACCTTCAAGCATTTGGAAATTGCTCCCAAGGATGAACCAGACTTGTGGAGGTCTGCAATTATCTTTGAGGTCTTGGCTGATTTCTTTTGATTTTCCAATGATGTCAAGCAAAGAGGCACTGAGTTTGAAGGTAGGCCTTGAAATACATCCACAGGTACACCTCCAATTGACTCAAATGATGTCAGATTCTTCTAAAGCCATTTAGAAGCCAATTTTCCAAGCTGTTTAAAGGCACAGTCAACTTAGTGTATGTAAACTTCTGACCCACTGGAATTGCGACACAGTGAGTTAAGTGAAATAATCTGTCTGTAAACAATTGATTGAAAAATTACTAGTGTCATGCACAAAGTAGATGCCCTAACCGACTTGCCAAAACTATAGTTTGTTAACAAGAAATTTGTGGAGTGGTTGAAAAACAAGTTTTAATGACTCCAACCTAAGTGTATTTAAACTTCCGACTTCAACTGTATCTTGCACACACAATTCATCTCTCCAAACTATTCTTTGTTAAAGTGCAGCCCCTTCGTCAAAGTGCAGGGGGACTCCATTTTGTGGAAAGTAAATCCCCCTGCAGTCAACAAAGCAGGGAAAAGTATTCTTGAGCTGGTTGGAAAACAACACGAATGGAAATGATTCCTGATTCTGCGTTTCACTCCAGTAGTGTGTGCTCCTGCCTGGTTTAAAGAGTTAAAGTGGAGATTAATGTCAGAGTGGAAAGTGGGACAGCAGGAGGAGGAGGAAGAGGAGGCTCTACAGACCAGATGGGCTTAAAGGGGGGCTGGGGACTGACTGTGTCATGTGTGGCAGCCAGCAGTGGCACAGTGACTCTGTCCCCCACATTCCGCTTGTAGGATGGAAATCATGACTGAGTCTTTACATTTGTATGAAAAGAAACTAAAGTGAGTACAGAACTCAACGGACACATGGTTACAGAAGCCTTGAAGGTGTCCTTAGTTCCAAAGACACATATCCTCTGTTATAAAAGAGGCTTTGTATAAACCGAGCATAGAAGAAGAAATAGACTCATGGTCAAAACAACCTTCTGGAAAATAATAATAGAGAATAGTAACAAGTATGACATCATTGTACAATGAAGGTCACTATGAACTGACCATACATACAGCGCAAGGCAACACAAAATAAGAGCTGAGTTTGCATACTACAACATGGTAAAAGAAATTCCACTCAATAACACATACCTACACGCCGAGCAAATGAAAAGTAAAATAACACGGACATTAACCAGACGTTGACCGCAGCCTTACTCATATTGAACCCATTTTTTTTTATTACAGAACATGTCCCAATTACCGAAACAATAAGGGTAATAGGCTCTTTTAAGTTGAGCACTTGTCAGGAGACTAATGCCCTGTCTGTTCCTCTGGGAACCCAGTAGAACAGAGGGTGTTCTTTTGTGTCTGTATGCGATGACTCAACACTATTCATGTCAGCTACTACAGCGACTGATATTACTGCAACACTTAAAGAGTTGCAGTTAGTTTCAGAGTGGACTGCAAGGAATAAGTTAGTCCTAAATATTTCTAAAACTGAAAGTATTGTATTTGGGACAAAACATTCACTAAACCATAAACCTCAACTAAATCTTCGAATAAATAATGTGGAAATTGAGCAAGTTGAGATGACTAAACTGCCTAGAGTAATCATGGATTGTAAACTGTCATGGCCAAAACATATTAATTTAACAGTAGCTAAGAATGTGGAGAAGTATGTCCATAATAAAGCGATGCTCAGCCTTCTTAACAACACTATCAACAAGGCAGGTCCTACAGGCCATAGTTTTGTCACACCTGGACTACTGTTGAGTCATGTGGTCAGGTGCCACAAAAAGGGACTTAGGAAAATTGCAATTGTCTCAGAACATGGCAGCACGACTGGCCCTTGGATGTCCACAGAGAGCTAATAATAATATGCATGTCAATCTCTCCTGGCTCAAAGTGGAGGAGAGATTGACTTCATCACTGCTTGTATTTATGAGAGGTATACATGTTGAATGTACCGAGCCGTCTGTTTGAACTACTGGCGCACAGCTCGGACACCCATGCATACCCCACAAGAGGTCTCTTCACAGTCCCCAACTCGATGACAGACTATGGGAGTTCTATGCACAGTACTACATAGAGCCATGACTACATGGAACTCTATTCCACATCAAGTAATCGATGCAATCAGTCAAATTATATATTTTTTAAACAGATAAAAATACACCTTATGGAACAGCAGGGACTGTGAAGCAACACAAACATAGGCACAGACATATGCATACACACACGATAACATACGCACACATGGATACTGTTGATATGTGGTAGTGGTGGAGTAGGGGCCTGAGGGCACACAGGGTGTTGTGAAATCTGTGAATGTAATGATTTTAAAAACTTGTATAAACTGCCTTCATTTTGCTGGACCCCAGGAAGAGTAGCTGCTGCCTTGGCAGGGACTAATGGGGATCCATAATAAATACAAATACCTTTGCCTTTTCCCCCCCAGGTCCCTTTAATGGATGGACAAACAGGTGTGCATGGGGGCCAAGGAAGAAGGAAGCCACTTCTAAAGGAGCCATGAAGACTTAACCTGTTCCCAGATCTGTTTCTGCTGTCCGGCCAAGTCCTATATATGGTGGTTGTCATGACAAACAGCACAAACGGGTCTGGGACCAGGATAAAAAGATCTGCTGGGCCCCATAGCAAGAGTCTATGAAGTCAGTCAATCAGTGAAGCTTGTTACCTAGCATACCTTATTTCACAATTAACCATTGACTGACCTATGGTGGACTCAGAGTACACGAGAGAAGAAAAGCAACATTTCAGCACAATCATCCTAAATTGTCATAAGAAATGACATGGTGTTTTTGGTCTAACAGTAGCCTGACATTATCTATGCTATTATAGTCGGTTTGCTGTGTAGAATACGAATTGATCATTAAGTGATCTTAAGAGACACCACGCCATTCTGAGAAGTGGCAGAACGTCCCTCCGCTGCTCACCGGCAGCACTACACCCTTGTTTATAATGGTTGAATAACTTCGGGAGTTTCACGTTACCACAGCTCTACAAACTAAATGGTGCATTCAGTTGACAACCATTTTTTTCTTTTTTTACACCATCGCAGCAGAGCAAAAGTTTTGGGGCTGACCCAAAATCATTTGGGCTAAAGCCCCAAAAGTCAGGTCCTGGTGAGGTCCATGTGCAAGGTTATAACCATGAGACTGACTGAAATACAGAGTATTAACTCCCTCAAATCAAGGCCAATACTTACTGTCTGTGGGTTCATTTTCCCCGTCATCAAGGCCAGCAGGTCTGCATCTGACATGGAAATGGTGCAGTCTGCTTTCTTTGCTAGAAAGTGGTCAAAGGAGAGGAAGGGTAGATGAAGGAAGAGAGAATTACAACGAGAGAAAAAAAAACACTTGTTTATTGATCATAAAATACTGTACATTGAAAACCACAAAAATCATGATACAGCCTGTGAAAATACAACTAGATATTTCCCCTCCAAACGTTTCTTTGTGAATTCAGCTCATTTACATTCTCACTCTCAATGTGGACCAAACCACTAATTCTGACCTGTCGTTGTGGATGCGGCCCTGCTGTTCTTACCTGTGTCATTGTGAACGCAACCCTTGCCATTCTTCACGTCCACTATCCAGGTCGCTTCCTGACCATCCGGACCATCCTTCACCTTAAAGGAAAACACCCCTCCAATCTTCTTCACAAATGACTCCCCATCCTACAGAGAAATACAAGGTAGTCATAACAATTAGGATAATAAGTACTGTGTTCATCAATAACAAAAGCTGTTTATATCGTCATATCCAAAGACGAAGGACACTAAATATTTTTCTTATTCACCTAAACAAAACATTTCACATCCAGTTAAACAATGTGCTTTATAAAATCAATAAAATAACAAATCAGTCACTGAAACCACACTGAAAACACAGACATGCTACTCTTACATTAACGATCAATTAGGCTACTGGACAACTATTTTCTGAACATGTTTAACAAGGATTATTTTTTTCCTGTAATATTGTATTATTCTGTGGATAATCAGATACATAGCAGTGGAATAACATAATGCCAAAACACAGAGAGATCCTAATGGGAACCAGAGAGCACCGCACCACTGCTGCCAGACAGACTTAAACAAGCATGGAAAATCTAAAAGTAGGACAACAGAGGAAAACCTCCTTGAGTGGAGATGATGTCACACATCCAGAGTCAAAAGAGTTGCAGACTAGTTTAGTTACATTTAATCCGGTCTATATACAGTACCAGTCAAACGTTGACACCTACTCATTCAAGGGTTTCCTTTATTTCTTTACTATTTTCTACATTGTAGAATGATAGTAAAGACATCAAAACTATGAAATAACACATATGGAATCATGTAGTAACCAAAAAACAGTGTTAAACAAATCTAAATATATTTTATATTTTTCAAAGTAGCCACCATTTCCTTGATGACAGCTTTGCCCTCTCTTGGCATTCTCTCAACCAGCACATGGAATGCATTTCAATTAACAGGTGTGCCTTGTTAGAAGTTAATTTGTGGAATTTCTCTCCTTCTTAATGCGTTTCAGTCAATCAGTAGTGTTGTGACATGGTAGGGGTGGTACACAGAAGATAGCCCTATTTGGTAAAAGACCAAGTCCATATTATGGCAAGAACAGCTCAAATAAGCAAACAAAAACAACAATCCATCATTACTTTAAGACATGAAGGTCAGTCAATACAGAACATTTCAAGAACGTTTCTTCAAGTGCATTTGCAAAAACCAGCAAGCACTATGATGAAACTGGCGCTAATGAGGACCGCCACAGGAAAAGAAGACCCAGAGTTACCTCTGCTGCAGAGGAATTGTTCATTAGAGTTACCAGCCTCAGAAATCGCAAGCCAAATAAATGCTTCACAGAGTTCAATTAACAAACACATCTCAACATCAACTGTTCAGAGGAGACTGCGTGAATCAGGCCTTCACGGTTGAATTGCTACAAATAAACCACTGTTAAAGGACACCAATAGGAAGAAGAGACTGGATTGGGCCAAGAAACACGAGCAATGGACATTAGACCGGTGAAAATCAGTCCTGTGGTCTGATGAGTCCAAATTTGAGATTTTTGGATACAACACCCGTGTCTTTGTGAGATGCAGAGTAGGTGAACGGATGATCTCCGCATGTATGGTTCCCACCGTGAAGAATGAAGGAGGAGGTGTGATGGTGCTGGTGACACTGTCTGTAATAAATTTAGAATTCAAGGCAATCTTAACCAGCATGGCTACCACAGCATTCTGCAGCGATACGCCATCTCATCTGGTTTGCGATTAGCGGGACAATCATTTATTTTTTCTCAACATGACAACGACCCAAAACACACCTCCAGGCTGTGTAAGGGCTATTTGACCAAGGCGGGTGATGGAGTGTTGCATCAGATGACTTGGCCTCCACAATCACCTGACCCAATTGAGATGGTTTGGGATGAGTTGGACCGCAGAGTGAAGGAAAAGCAGCCAACAAGTACTCAGCATATGTGGGTACTCCTTCAAGACTGTTGGAAAAGCATTCCAGATGACTACCTCATGAAGCTGGTTGAGAGAATGCAAAGCTGTTATCAAGGCAAAGGGGTGGCTACTTTGAAGAATCTCAAATATAAAATATATTTAGATTTTTTTAGGTACTACTTGATTCCATGTGTATAAGTAGGTGTGTCCAAACCTTTGACTGGTACTCTATGTATAATAGACATCTAGTCGTGTATTTTGGACCTAACAGACTGCTGTTCACTGCTGGCTAGGCTGAGTTAAGGCGAGAGAGAGAAAGAGAAAAAGAGAAAAGTGAAAAAGAGAAAAGTGAAAGAGTGACAGAGGGAGAGAGAGTTCTATCATCATCCAGCTTGTGATGTTTATAGTAGTGAGGTCAGAAGCAGAGCAGCTGCAAATGAACACACAGCTTTAGAGTGCAGAACCATTTATCTGATTGATTCAAACAGCATAACAACTTATCATGAGCTAGATTTCCATCCAATTGGTGACAGATTGAGAGTATTCTAAAATCCGCAAAAAAAATGTGCATTTTCCCACCAGAGATTTGTTTCCATCAGATTGACTTGTTGCTTGAGACTGTGCTTGATGATGTAGTGCACATAAAAATACCTTTTGTGAGAAAATTCCCATGTACTGAATAAAAAAAATAACTAGTTAAATGGGTTTCCATCACATTTTCAACTCTATGTTGCGTTTTATAGCAAGTGGGCCCACTCCGTTCTAGCCAAGAGCGCTGTTGGCTAGAACGCAAGTATAACATCCATGATGAGATTATTATGGACAAAAGAGCAATATTATTTTGTCATATGGCAGCCAAGCATCGAAGATCATGTCACCAGAATAAGACCCTCGATATTTATTGGAAAGGAGCATCAAGCTCATTGCCTTGCACTTTCACCACCCTGTGCAGTTCATAACTTATTTTATATGTAGCCTAATAAACTGCATGCTTTCCCGATGAGTGGTAGTGGGAAGACCACACAACATGTCATCACGTGACTTCAAGTTTACTTCGGTAGGTTTTTATATCAATATTTGTGCATAAACGCATTTCTCGCATAATTAATTGCACCGACAGAAAAATATCCCACCGTGTCTAGCGTATTGTGTTTTGTCAACATCAGGCCTGTCATTACATTTTTTTTATCCGACATGGATGGAAACCTTGTTATTGTATGATGAGGGAAAACGCCTGTTTCCAGGAATGAATCCAAGTGTGCTACAGTCAAAGTCGAAAGAGTCTATAGGAACGGAAATGGTTCATCTTCTTCATGTAGGATCAATAGGTCATTTTCAATGTAACGTCACAGTAAGGTGTAGCGTGTTCGATTTGCCTGCTTGTGAGCAAGGAGACCAACAGCTCTGCTTAAACCATTGACAACTGAGTGCCGTTTTCAAGGAACTTAAATAAATGTTAACTATTTGGTTGTAATATCATCACCTCTTAAAGAGCATGGCCAGACCTACACATTTCTGATTATTCTATGCAAATCAATGGCGCACATTTAGATCATCAGTTATACAGCAAGTAACTGCATGTCTTTCATGATCAGATATGTGAGGGTAGCCTTATGATATCTCTGAATATTGGCCACCATTAATTGTATATTTTTTTATATATAATTTTTAAAAAAAACTTTATTTAAACATTGAGTCACCATTGAGACCAGGGTCTCTTTCTGCTGCAATCTGGTAAATTGTGTCACCATAATCAAGAACTGGCAGGAATGCTGGGTGTACAATCTGCTTCCTGCTATTTAGGGAGTCAAGATTAATTTCTAAAAAAGAAGCCCCCTTTAAATCTCATCTTGTTAACTAGCTCATCCATATGTTTTTAAACATTATCTTTGTCAATCCAAATGCCCAGATATTTTTAGGTGGGAACCTGATCAATGGGAGAACCATCCAATGAATAAATATGTAGTCCATCTGAAACAATTAGCAATAGAAAATAAAAGTGAACTACACCTGACAACTATGAGTGGTTTAGGTTCATTTCTCATCTTTTGTGGGCTCTGACTGTCTTACAGCAGAAGGGAGCATTTGCCGTGGTACTGTTGGCTGATCATCTGTTCCTTTGCAATCTTCTGTAATCTCTGATGAAGCAAGCTAAATGATGTTTGCTTAACTAACTACATGTCAAATGGATAGGTACCTTCACATATGTGAAATGACATGATTATTGATGTTTACTGATCATGAAAAGCATGTATATTGAACAAAAACATAAACACAACATCCAACAATTTCAAATACTTTACTAAGTTATGGTTCATAGAAGGAATTCATTCAATTGAAATAAATTAATTTGGCCCTAACTTCAGATTTCACATGACTGGGATGGGGCACAGCCATGGGTGGGCCTGGGAAAGCATTGGCCAACCCACTTGGGACCAGGTCCACTCACTGGGGAGCCAGGCCCAGCCAATCAGAATGATAATTTTTTTTTTTTTACAGACAGAAATACTCCTCAGCACTGCTTCTTCTCCAACGATCCCACAGGTGAAGAAGACGGATGTGGAGGTCCTGGGCTAGAGTGGTTACACGTGGTCTGCGGTTGTGAGGCCAGTTGGCCACCATTGTTCCTGTTCCCAAGAAAGCTAAGGTAACTGAGCTAAACGACTACCGCCCCGTAGCACTCACTTCCGTCATCATGAAGTGCTTTGAGAGACTAGTCAAGGACCATATCACCTCCACCCTACCTGACACCCTAGACCCACTCCAATTTGCTTACCGCCCAAATAGGTCCACAGACGATGCAATCTCAACCACACTGCACACTGCCCTAACCCATCTGGACAAGAGGAATACCTATGTGAGAATGCTGTTCATCGACTACAGCTCGGCATTTAACACCATAGTGCCCTCCAAGCTCGTCATCAAGCTCGAGACCCTGGGTCTCGACCCCGCCCTGTGCAACTGGGTACTGGTCTTCCTGACGGGCCGCCCCCAGGTGGTGAGGGTAGGCAACAACATTTCCACCCCGCTGATCCTCAACACTGGGGCCACACAAGGTTGTGTTCTGAGCCCTCTCCTGTACTCCCTGTTCACCCACGACTGCGTGGCCACGCACGCCTCCAACTCAATCATCAAGTTTGCGGACGACACAACAGTGGTAGGCTTGATTACCAACAACGACGAGACGGCCTACAGGGAGGAGGTGAGGGCCCTCGGAGTGTGGTGTCAGGAAAATAACCTCACACTCAACGTCAACAAAACTAAGGAGATGATTGTGGACTTCAGGAAACAGCAGAGGGAACACCCCCCTATCCACATTGATGGAACAGTAGTGGAGAGGGTAGTAAGTTTTAATTTCCTCGGCGTACACATCACAGACAAACTGAATTGGTCCACCCACACAGACAGCATCGTGAAGAAGGCGCAGCAGCGCCTCTTCTACCTCAGGAGGCTGAAGAAATTCGGCTTCTCACCAAAAGCACTCACAAACTTCTACAGATGCACAATCGAGAGCATCCTGTCGGGCTGTATCACCGCCTGGTACGACAACTGCTCCGCCCACAACCGTAAAGCTCTCTAGAGGGTAGTGAGGTCTGCACAACGCATCACCGGGGGCAAACTACCTGCCCTCCAGGACACCTACACCACCCGATGTCACAGGAAGGCCATAAAGATCATCAAGGACAACAACCACCCGAGCCACTGCCTGTTCACCCCGCTATCATCCAGAAGGCGAGGTCAGTACAGGTGCATCAAAGCTGGGACCGAGAGACTGAAAAACAGCTTCTATCTCAAGGCCATCACACTGTTAAACAGCCACCACTAACATTGAGTGGCTGCTGCCAACACACTGACTCAACTCCAGCCACTTTAATAATGGGAATTGATGGGAAATGTAAAATATATCACTAGCCACTTTAAACAATGCTACCTAATATAATGTTTACATACCCTACATTATTCATCTCATATGTAAATGTATATACTGTACTCTATATCTACTGCATCTTTATGTAATACATGTATCACTAGCCACTTTAACTATGCCACTTTGTTTACATACTCATCTCATATGTATATACTGCACTCAATACCATCTACTGTATCTTGCCTATGCCGCTCTGTACCATCACTCACTCATATATCTTTATGTACATATTCTTTATCCCCTTACACTTGTGTCTATAAGGTAGTAGTTTTGGAATTGTTAGCTAGATTACTTGTTGGTTCTTACTGCATTGTCGGAACTAGATGCACAAGCATTTCGCTACACTCGCATTAACATCTGCTAACCATGTTTATGTGACAAATAAAATTTGATTTGATTTGAATGTACTGCCAAATTCTCTAAAATGACATATAGCTTGGGGTCTACTTGCCCGCCAGCAGCCAAATCGAACGTATTGTAATGTTTTATTGAAAACAAGCTAAAAAATGAACCCTCATTCTATGGCTGTACTGTGGAGGAAATGGTCAGGTCACAATATTTTTGTGACCTTTTCTGTGAAAAGGATCAAAAAGAGGTCTCAGCATTTTCATGTGAAAACGGGATGTGGGTTTGTAGCGTAAACTGCAATACATGACACCTGAAACAGATAGCACACATTAATGAATGAAGATACCTCCTCCAGCTTCTTGTTGATCTCCTGGAAGACTGCATGGGCCTTGAAGCCCTCCAGGGTACGCTCTGCATTGGTGTTAACTGACTGGATCCTCTGAGAGCTGAGACACACACAGAGAAACCACACACAATTGACAGCATAACAGGAGGCATGCCATACATAGCCTGTGAGGCACAACTATAACAAAACCATTAGGATTACTCAGCAGGAGAAAAGAGAACTAGCATGGTAATCTTAAACACGACGCTAGGCAACAGACTAATAGGATGGGGCTATATTACACAGGCGTACTAAGAGTCCTCATAAGGCTCTTGCCTCAGTCACAATATGATGGCGTTGTCTTTCAACTAGTCTAATTATCAGTGAGCAGAAAACATGTCTGATTTAAATTTAAACTGTTGGCTCTGATTTGATTACATAATTAGACTTATCTGAAGCTTTTTTTTTTACATCTAAATGCAATTTGATGAACGTAATTCCAGTGCGTTAAAATTAATAACCTGCAAGCAAATGGATGAATTAAGATGTATTATATTCCTATTGAATCCACGTCAGGTTGGCAAGAGTTTTTTATTTTTCTCGGGTGGTGTCATTTTCCGGTAAGTATTGCACAAGTCAGGTGTTAGCACAGCAGTAAGTTAGCTGCTAACAGTAATGTCATTGTTTTGAATAAGCTAGCTATCAAGCTAACTTTACACCTTGCATTTCACAAGGGTGACCCGAAACAGATGAATAATTCGAGGTAACGAGTGGCAATTAAAGGGCTGTGATAACTTTACTAACCCCAAGTATCTCACCTTACAACCTGCGATTCGCGCATTTTGTTATGTGAAACAACCATTGTTCAGAGGCCGACACAGCTGGTGTGCAACTATGCCTGCTGTTGTGAACATAGAGATAGATAGAGGACTCCTTTTTGTATCTGACTTTATAGCGTCTGTGAAATCATTGCCTCAATGGCGCTGACAATCTCCATTTTAAAGTAGTACATTTTCTTCTTCACGATTAGCTGATCCCTCCTGATGACCCCACCAAGAGGGAATGAAGTTGAAAGTCTCACCCGGTTAACTACATTAAAATGGTGGAAGCCCTAAATGGCGCTGCCCGTACTCAAACGTCTTTTGGCCACTAGAGGCCTCTACAATTCTCTATGGTTGTGAAACCACTTTATAGCTAGCTACCCGAAATTCCTTCTTTATGCTACTCCGCAAGACCCTACATGACGATAGCAGAGAGGGTGATGATTTGATCTTTAGTGCAGCACTCTACAGTTCTTGGAGGAAGATTTTTTATCCACAATTTCAAAAGTTGGGCTATTCAAATCACACATGTTCAATATTATTCTGGCGTAAACCCCTGATTTAACCAATGATACGCCTTGCTATGTTTAAGATAGATGCATTATTTATTTCACTGTTGTGATGTGTCTGAACAACGAATGTATATTGTATCTGAATTGGTGCTTATTACAAAAGGCACCGATTTTTGTTTTATTTAACCTTTATTTAATCAAGGAGTCACATTGAGATTAAAACTCTATTTCACAAGAGAGCCCTGTACACATTACAAAAAAAAGACTATTAAAACATACACATGTGTATAAAACAATCATTCAGCACAATAAACAAAAATAAACATTTAATAAAAGCAATCACATTCAATTACATAGAGGTCCTCAATCAACATTCTCCCACCCCTTCTGATGTGACTATCCCCGATGCTTCTCCCTCTTTTTCCCCTGCCCTGCTACAACAAAGTTTCTCCTTGCAGGCAGTCACTGAGTCCGAGGTGCTAAAGGAGCTCCTGAAACTTGACCCCAAAAAAACATCTGGGTCAGATGGTTTAGACCCTTTCTTCTTGAAGGTTGCTGCCCCTATCATTGCCAAGCATGTCTCTCCTTTCTGGGGAGGTTCCCATTGCTTGGAAGGCAGCCACGGTTTGTCCTTTATTTAAAAAGGGGGAGATCAAGCTGATCCTAACTGTTATAGGCCTATTTCTATTTTGCCCTGTTTATAAAAAGTGTTGGAAAAACTTGGCAATAATTAACTGACTGGCTTTCTTGATGTCAATAGTATTCTCTCTGGTATGCAATCTGGTTTCTGCTTAGGTTATGGATGTGTCACTGCAACCTTAAAGGTCCTCAATGATGTCACCCTTGGTTCTATGCAATGTTGTGCTACTATTTTTATTGACTTGGCCAAAGCTTTTGATACGGTAGACCATTCCATTCTTGTGGGCCGGCTAAGGAGTATTTGTGTCTCTGAGGGGTCTTTGGCCTGGTTTGATAACTACATCTCTCAAAGAGTGCAGTGTATAAAGTCAGAAAATCTGCTGTCTCAGCCATTGCCTGTCACCAAGGGAGTACCCCAAGGCTCAATCCTCCTCATACAAGTACTTGGGAGTATGGCTAGACAGTACACTGTCTTTCTCTCAGCACATATCAAAGCTGCAGGCTAAGGTCAAATCTATACTTGGTTTCCTCTATCGTAATCGCTCCTCTTTCACCCCAGCTGCCAAACTAACCCTGATTCAGATGACCATCCTACCCATGCTAGATTACGGAGACATAATTTATAGATTGGCAGGTAAGGGTGCTCTTGAGCGGCTAGATGTTCTTTACAATTCGGCCATCAGATTTGCCACCAATGCTCCTTATAGGACACACCACAGCACTCTATAATCTCTGCATACCCGTCACAAGACCCACTGGTTTATGCTTATTTATACAAATTTTAAAAACTCTTAGGCCTCACTCCCCACTCTCTGAGATATCTACTGCAGCCCTCATCCTCCAAATACAACACCCGTTCTGCCTGTCACATTCTGTTAAAGGTCCCCAAAGCACACACATCCCTGGGTCACTCATCTTTTCAGTTCGCTACAGCTAACGACTGGAACGAGCTGCAAAAAACATTCAAACTGAACAGTTTTATCTCAAACTCTTCATTCAAAAACTCAATCATGGGCACTCTTACTGAGTTGTGGCTGATTTGCGTGATGTATTGTTGTCTCTGCCTTCTTTCCCTTGTGCTGTTGTCTGTGCCCAATAATGTTTGTACCATGTTTTGTGCTGCTACCATGTTGTGTTGCTACCATGTTGTTGTCATGTTGTTTTGCTACCATGCTGTGTTGCCATGTGTTGCTGCCTTGATATGTTGTTGTCTTAGGTCTCTCTTTATGTAGTGTTGTGTTGTCTCTAGTCGTGATGTGTATTGTCCTATATTTATATACACTACCGTTCAAATGTTTGGGGTCACTTAGAAATGTCCTTGTTTTTGAGGGAAAAGCAAATGTTTTATCCATTAAAATAACATAAAATGTATCAGAAATACAGTGTAGACATTGTTAATGTTGTAAATGACTATAGTAGCTCGAAACGGCTGATTTTAAATGGAATATCTACATATGCGTACAGAGGCACATTATCAGCAACTATGACTCCTGTTTTCCAATGGCACGTTATGTTAGCTAATCAAAGTTTATCATTTTAAAAGGCTAATTGATCATTAAAAAAAACTTTTGCAATTATGTTAGCACAGCTGAAAACTGTTGTCCTGATTTAAAGAAGCAATAAAACGGGCCTTCTTTAGACTAGTTGAGTATCTGGAGCATCCGCATTTGTGGGTTTGATTACAGGTTCAAAATGGCCAGAAACAAATATCTTTCTTCTGACACTCGTCAGTCTATTCATATTCTGAGAAATGAAGGCTATTCCATGCAAGAAATTGCCAAGAGACTGAAGATCTTGTACAAAGCTGTGTACTACTCCCTTCAGAGAACAGAGCAAACTGGCCCTAACCGAATAAAAAGAGGAGTGGGAGGACCCGGTGCACAACTGAGCAAGAGGACAAGTACATTCGAGTGTCTAGTTTGAGAAACAGACAGCTCACAAGTCCTCAACTGGCAGCTTCATTAAATAGTACCCGCAAAACACCAGTCTCAACGTCAACAGTGAAGAGGCGACTGAGATGCTGGCCTTCTAGGCAGTGTTCCTCTCAGAGCAGTGTCTGTGTTCTTTTGCCCATCTTAATCCTTTCTTCTTATTGGCCAGTCTGAGATATGGCTTTTTCATTGCAACTCTGCCTAGAAGGCCAGCATCCCGGAGTCGCCAGATGGTTTTTGGGGGTCAAATTTAAAGAGATCCTTTAGCACTTCAGACTCAGTTGACTGCCTATAGGGAGAAATGTTGTAGCGGGGCAGGGGAAAAAGACATCGGGGTTAGTCGCATTAGAAGGGGTGGAAGATTAGGAAATGTTGGAAGGGCAATGAGGCATGGCTGAATCAAATAGGAATCCTGTGGGAATAAACTAAAGAACTCTATATATTTCTGCAGAGCACCTTTTTTCTAAGAGTGTTGGGATCGAGAGGCTATGTGAGAGGACGTGGGGGCAGGGGTGTTAGCAAATGACTGCTGTTTATGCACAGGCCAGGCCGGGTCGACCCGTTTGTAATCTGCAGAATGGAGGCAAACATAACAGCAGAAAATCGCATCAGTCTAATGGGGGCTATGAACAGTCACACTCTTAGGGCAGGGAGCTAGGGTGAGGGATGGATCCAGGGAGGCGAAATTGATGGATGCATTGGCTGCTGCTGGGGGCAGGTGGGATTTAAGGCAGAGCGTCAAACTCAAGCTGGCTTGATTACTCTCTCGCCCAACAGAAATGATAGGCTAACAGTTTTCCACGCCGAGGTAAGCCAGACAATGTTTTGCTACTGCCGACTGCTTACTGCTGCGAGTGATAGTCTGTTGTTTTAGATAGGGGGAGCACAGCAGCACAGCATTGAGCGAACGCTTGCTGTGGCCAAACCAAACTATTCAACGATCAAGCGTATGCTGCCCTCTGCTGGTATAGTATAAATATTGTACTAAAACTGAACTTTTGTCTATTTTCGTTTCAGAAAATAGTCATAAAAAACATTTGCTTGAACCCTTTCTATTTGTCACATTGTGGTCAGGCAAAGATCTACAATAACCCCGAATTTTAAAAATAAAAACATATTATTATGAGGAAAACATCACCTTGAGTAGCAAACATGTACACTATTTATCATTATGTTGTGTGTGAGATTAATCATGTATACGAAACTTACTTTGTCTGTACAGTAAATGTAAACAGAGGTCTGCAGTGCGCCATAGGAAACAAACTATAGTGGGTAATGTTCCCCCGCTGACGTACCACAAGGTGTCAATATCCTGTAAAACACTTCCTCCTTCCGCTGTTACAAATTCTTGTCAATGTATTTCTGTCTGTCTCTATTGTCATCCTACTAGGCAGCAAGAGGGGAAGCTTTAGAAGAAGGACGTATCTACTGGGCAGTCGGGAGAGCTAACTCATTCATTGATTGATTACGCTTGTAATCAAGGAAATTATACAGCACTTAGCACTGCAAGTTCTCTCTATCCGATCCTTCCCTTTCTGTGAGAATAGGAAATTATTTTACTAGTAGACATGGCGAATTTGCTCACCATGCAGTTTTGTGCCACACTCAGAAAACCTGGGAATCTGAAGCCTCTGAGAAGCACGTCTACAGCACTGACAAACAAACGAAGCTACAGCAGCGAAGATAGAGAGTACCTGCATAAAAGCATCGTGCCTACAATGCACTACCAGAAGAGTTTACCCAGGTATGTAAACAAATGTGAATTTCATTTATAGCATGTTTTGGTTATTTAGTTACTTCATAACTCCTCCTAATGCCTTGTCAATCGTTGTTAGTATCACACCTTAGACAATAATATATTTTCCCTGAAATATATCAAGTTTGCTAAAAACCAGTTCTAAATCTGTAAGTAGGTGACTGTTCATGGCACGAAAGGGAATGTAGGTGAAAGTGCATATAGATCCGAATGAGATACAGGATAGCCACTGGAGGGAGCTGTTTGTAAATATGTACCATGCACTGCCGTAGTTACGCATTTATTTCAGATACAATAACAATGCAAAATTCTACAGGCTACCAGTTCCAAAACTGGAGGATACAATCAAAAGGTATCTGGCTGCTCAGCGGCCTCTTCTAGATGACGACCAGTTCAGGTAAGCACCAGTCACCTTCCAGTTACTCACACTTAACACTTGAGGTGGTGCCTTGTAAATGATTTGTCACCCACACATTCAATATGTTTTCAGTACCACAGAGAAACTGGCCCGTGACTTTGAGAATGGAGTGGGGAAACAAATTCATGAGGAGCTGGTAGCGCAAGACAAGCAGAACAAGCACACCAGTTACATATCGGGTATGATTTTCCCATTTTAACAGAAACCTCACAATATTAACCTATGTAACTTTGAAATAACCATTGTTCGTACATAGAACCCTGTATTTTCTAATCAAATTGTATTTGTCACATGCGCCAAAATACCAGTTGTGTAAACTACTGAAGTAAAAATACTTTCAAGTACTACTTAAGTCGTTTTTGGAGGGTATCTGCTATTTATATTTTTGATAACTTTTACTTCACACCATTCCTAAAGAAAATAATGTACTTTTTACTCCATGTATTTTCCCTGACACCCTAAAGTACTCTACGGGAAAATTGTCAAATTCACGCCCTTATCAAGAGAACATCCCTGGTCTACCCTACTGCCTCTGATCTGGCAGACTCACTAAACATAAATGCTTTATTTGTAAATTGTGTGTTTCTGTGCCCCTGGATATCCATTTTTTTTAAATATAATTAAACTGTGCCGTCTGGTTTGCTTAATATAAGTAATTTGAAATTATTTATACTTTTACTTTTGATACATAAGTATATTTTTGCAATTACATTTACATTCGAGACTTAAGTATATTTAGACTTACTCAAGTAGTATTTTACTGGGTGACTTTTACTTGAGTCATTTTCTATTAAGATATCTTTACTTTTACTCAAGTATGACAATTGGGTACTTTTTTTCACCGCTGCCAAACACAACAGTTGTAGACCTTACCTTGAATTGCTTACTTACAAGCCCTTAACCAACAATTCAGTTAAGAAAAATATTTACTAAATAAAGTTGGGGAAAAAACTTACGCTAAATAACAATAACAAGGCTATATTAACAGAGGTTACCGGTACCGAGTCAATGTGCGGGGGTACAGATTAGTCGAGGTAATATGATCATGTAGGTAGGGGTAAAGTGACTTATGGCTTGGGGGTAGATGCTGTTAAGGAGCCTTTTGGACCTAGACTTGGCGCTCCAGTACCACTTGCCGTGCAGTATGACTAGGGTGGCTGGAGTCTTTGGCAATTTTTAGGGCCTTCCTATTTTAACTAGTCATCGCATCCTCCTCCTAGCCCCATGGTTTGACATGTACCTGTCAGCGCGGGACTCCGTAGTGCTGAACTTCAACCCCTTTATGTCCTTCAACCCGGACCCCAAGACTGAGTACAACAACCAGCTAGTGCGAGCAACCAACATGGTGGCCTCCGCTGTGCGCTTCATGAAGACTCTCCGCGCTGGACTCCTGGAACCCGAGGTGTTCCACCTGAACCCAGCTAAGAGCGACACGGACAGCTTCAAGAAACTCATCCGCTGGGTCCCCTCCTCCCTGTCCTGGTAATGAAATGTACAGATAAAATTAAAACCTTGTTCACATTGAATCATCAACAGCAAGATGCACCATCATGCTTTAGCTTACACTATTATACAGCATCAGTTTCTAGATGGGCTTTACAATAAGTTTAAAAGGAGACCAAGAAAATACAGTACATAACTAATCCAAACATACATTACAAAATGGTTCAGAAATGGTTACATTCTTGATGTTATTTGATTTCCAGGTATGGAGCCTTCATGGTGAATGCCTACCCTCTGGACATGTCTCAGTACTTCCGCCTCTTCAATGCGACCCGCATCCCCAAGCAAGGGAAAGATGAGCTCTTCACCGACCCAAAAGGACGCCACCTACTAGTTATGAGGGGAGGCAACATGTACGTGTTTGACGTGATGGACCGCGATGGGAACCTGGTTAAGCCAGCGGAGATCCAGGCCCACCTGAAGCACATCCTGTCGGACCCGACCCCGGCTGCGGCCCACCCCCTGGGGCTGCTGACCAGCGAGAACAGGGACACATGGGCCCGGCTGAGGGAGAAGCTCCTGGCCACTGGCAACGGAGAGGTGAATATTTTGATATCCTTCAAATGCTTGTCTTTTACCATTAAGGACCACTTTGGAAATAATTTTTTTCAAATTGTCTTCTGGGATCTAATGCTTGCTGTTAATGTAATATTTTTTCAAAAAATATATATATTCAATTCAGGTGCTTGGTCTGGTGGACAGTGCCCTCTTCTGTCTGTGCCTGGACGACGAGAGCATGAACGACCACATCCACATCTCCCACAACATGCTGCACGGGGACGGCACCAACCGCTGGTATGACAAGTCCTTCAGTATCATCATGGCTAAATGCGGAAATGCCGCCATCAACTTCGAGCACTCGTGGGGCGACGGCGTGGCTGTTCTCCGCTTCCAGAACGAGGTGTTCAAGGATTCTACGGAGAACCCACTGGTGAACCCTGGCTCTCAGCCTGCAGCTGTGGACTCAGCCTCAGCCGTGAGGAGACTCCAGTTCAACCTAGACGCAGAGCTGGAGAACGGGGTCATCAAGGCCAAAGAGAACTTCCACACAGCTGTATCCAAGCTCACCATAGACGCCATGCAGTTCATGAAGGTGAATGGATGGTTTGCACTGAACCTGAACATTGTTGCAACCATTTTGCACTTTGATGTTTATTGTTGCTGTCACCCCCTGTCCTTTGTATGTTTTGGATATATTGCTGCTGCTGACAAATACATTTTCCCTTGGATTAAAAGTTATCATCCATCTATCTAAGGGCGGGAAGGAGCAGTTGAAGAAGAAGAAGCTGAGTCCGGATGCCATTGCTCAGCTAGCGTTCCAGATGGGATTCCTGAGGCAGTATGGGCAGACGGTGGCCACATACGAGTCCTGCAGCACCGCAGCATTCAGACATGGTCGTACAGAGACCATCCGGCCTGCTACAATACACACACAGCGCTGTGCTCAGGCCTTCGTGCAACAGCCAGGAAAACACAGCGTTGAGCAACTGATAGGCATGCTCAGCAAATGCTCCAAATATCACGGGCAGCTCACCAAAGAGGCAGCTATGGGTCAGTCCACTTTATTTCTAGATTATATGATATTTTATCATTGAGTTGAATAGACTGTAGTTGAGTGAAATGTTTTTATGGTCTCAAATTTGATCAGTCATTTCAAATATTACATTCTTGTGTTTTTCTGAATGTTTCCCCCACAAGCCCAAGGCTTTGACCGGCATCTGTTTGCCATGAAGTACTTGGCCAACTCAAAGGGCCAAGCCCTACACAGCCTGTACCAGGACCCAGCCTACGCCGCCATCAACCACAACATCCTCTCCACCAGCACCCTCACCAGCCCTGCTGTTAACCTGGGAGGCTTTGCCCCTGTGGTGCCCGATGGATTTGGGGTGGGCTACGGTGTCCATGATGAGTGGATCGGCTGCAATGTGTCTAGTTACCCAGAGCGTAATGTTCATGAGTTCCTGCAGTGTGTTCATAAGTCTCTGGAGGACATTTTCTCTGTTCTGGAAGGAAAGCCTCTCAGCTAAAGAAAAGTTTTACAGCAAATCCTAACTTCCACTTCAGCTGAATTTTCACCGTCAGGCATTGACATCGAGTTCTAAATTTGTTGTAGTTCGGATGATTTCGACTGCGGTTGTATAGTACAGTGAGATGAATGTCGGATTTAAAAGGCACATTTCCTGAGGCGTAGTGTGGGTTGGAAGTACTGGTATAGGTTAATAAAGAGGGAATATCAAACAAGCTCTGCATGGTTCAGTAGAAGTCATATTCCTATACTGTCAAATAGCTAACTGACTACACAGATTCATAATGCACAAGGAAATATGAAATACACTCGTGTCATGAAGACAAAAACAATGAAAGCTTCAGGTGTTTGTTTGATCCAATGTTTCTTCCTTTTCTAACTAGCATTGCAACCCTTCCCAAGAGCACTAAACCACCTTTACTGATAAAGGCCAGTGCTTTTGAATGAATGTCCTCATGTAAAGGCCAGTTTGATAGGGAAATTAAATCCAGTAATATTGATATTCAGAGTAGCACTTCATTTTTCATTGCTGTAGCAAGCCTTGTCAAAGGATTGTATGACAATTTACAGATATCCATGTTGCTTTGTGATGTAAAATGTTTTACCTAAGATCTTTGCTATTAAAGGTCCAACGCAGCTGTTATCTCCAATATCAAATCCTTTCTAGGTAACAAGTACCTGTGATCGTTTTAATAAAGAAATGGTCAAAAATAACAGCTTAAGAAATCATTTTACTAGGACTGTCTTCAAGGGGTGGGGATAATGGAAAATGTGTGGTCCATTAATCAAATGACCGCATTGGATGTTACCATGGAAGGTCAAAACTCCATCCCACCAACAGGCTGAAATCCAGTCTTTTCAAACAGCGCTTGCATTATTTTCACCGTATTATTCCAACTTCGATGTGGAAATATAAAACGCAGGAAAATCCTTTCCTTTTGTGCCTTATGGAATGTTCACTGGATGTTTCTCACACAGCTTTACTGAAGTAGTGTAAAGAACTCAAACTAAATGTGACCTGGAATGACGAATTAATATATTTTGCTCAACTGTATTTAACAACGGCAGGGTAACCTAGTGGTTAGAGCGTTGGACTAGTAACCGGAAGGTTGCAGGTTCAACTCCCCGAGCTGACAAGGTATAAATCTGTCATTCTGCCCCTGAACAGGCAGTTAACACACTGTTCTTAGGCTGTTATTGAAAATAAGAATTTGTTCTTAACTTGCTTGCCTAGTCAAATAAAATGTAGAAAATAAACACTTTGTTGATCTGTGTGTTGGGTGCTGGAATAGAATAGACTGACCTCTGTATGGAGAGACTCCTATTTCTTTGTCTCAAAACCGACAGGACGGAGTGGTAGTGTAGTGTGCAATTCTCCATTCTTTTTCATACTATCAAAATGGACTAAACCACAGCTATGGCATCCAGTAAGTAACACTTATGTATAGAAAAGGCTATTAAAACATTTGGAATTTTCCAATCATTTATTTAAAATAAAAAAGACTGATCGATCAAAAGCAAATGTACAAATGTAATCATACATGAATCAAACAATGAAATTAAAACATTTCCCAAAAGAAAAAAAACATCCCCTCTTAGATGGGCTTGATCTTGAAGTGTAGTCCAATGAGACTGAAGACGAGACATTTCAAATCCTGAACCAGGTAGTAGAACACGCGGAGGCCTTCTGGGTCCCTGGAAAACACAATGGCATTTACTTTAGAAGCTGGCACCTAATTCCACATCAACCCCACTAAGCACTTGTGGAGATCTGAGTTCCATTGGGAACTTTGAGGGATATATAATTTGAGTATTATTGTACTTACTTTGACTGGTTGACATCAATCAAGGAACCGATCTTGGAAGTTGTGAAGGAAATGTGCTCGTCGCCAATGACGATCTCCAGCTCCTAAAAGAGTTAAGAAGTTAAGACACTCCTCAGACACTATTAGTAATTCAAGCCATAAAAATAAAATAAACATTGTTTACTAAATCATCATAACTTTGGGGTTGTGCCTGGAGTCCCGTCTTGTGCTGAAAGGGTCAGACTTGAACACTAGTTCAAATTCTTTCATTGGACGTATGTCTGATATGGAGAGCAGAGCTCACAACCCCTAGAAGACTACCATCACTAAGTAAACAACGACGAACTTAACTTTCATGGCTAACCCTTCCCGAGAGCACAATAAGTAATAAGTTGCCTCAGTCAACCTCCATGCGTTGTAAGTTTCCGTATTTAGAAGTAGTGGGCACCAATATTTATAATTGGATAGGATATCATTTGATATTGATATGAGCAAGACATATCTTGATATCAGTTTATTTTTTCTGTTAACCTTAGCCCTGACAATTAACTGAATTAGTTTATTTTCATTGACCGACGTCGGTTCAATTATTTGAATTCCACTTTCTATTTTTTTCTCTGTCACTCAACACAGAAGCTCTTTAGAGAGAGATCTCTCTCCGGGACATGTTGTCCAACTCATCACAGAAAAAGTACAAAAACACAACTACAATGACCAGAATCCATTGCACCAACAGCTTGCCTGTGCATATTGGTTCCTTCCATCAGACAAACACAGAGGAAGAGCAGTTGCTACGGTCTACATCTAATTGATTGCTAGTTATTATTTAGCAATGTTAAAAGTATGCCTTATCTACTTTGAAGAACTACTGAAATAGTGATTGTCAGGCAGCTAGGCTAACCTGAAACTCTTTGGGGAGAACAGAGAGACAGCTGGCTGCTAATGCCTGAGTAGAGATGAGAAGACTTAGAATGAAATAAGTCATCAAATAAAAATACACAATTGAAATATGTTATTAAAATAAAGTAAATAAAGGATGGATTATTAATAAGTGATACGCAGTAATAGGCAGTCACCAGTGTTGTCACAAATCAGGATGTTGACTACCACAAAGAAAAAGGCATATTATCCAGTCACAATGGCACTTGATCCCGACAAATTCAGCTACTGCTCCGTTCAATAGTTGGGCATCTTTTAAGTTCAAATTCATTACATTTGATAAAGTCATGTATGCATTAATTAAACAACCAATTTGACTTTGGTAAAAACAAACTACAAAACATTATGGTAATAATTTATTTGAATGATAAATCTACTGAAACTGGGTAAATCTAGATGTAGTCTAGGTCTATTCACAATACAGGTGAATGCATATTAGTCAATAAGAGTGTGTGCATGTTATTGAAATTGTTTTAGCTGATTTCATGGGGCTACAGATGACAAACAATCCCTTCCATTCAGTAATAATTTTTTTATTGGCAACTGCTAGGAGAACATTTTATATTAATGGATCAACATTTGTATAGAAGCAATCTCTTTTATAAAAGTGTTCACTGCCTCTAAGAATCTAATGACATTCACAAAGCAGAACGTAGCTGTGGAACCTGACTTTGTGGCTATGCAATCTAGAAACCAGACAGGAGGCAAGGGAGACGAAGAACAGAATACATTTTTGGTGGCAAGGGAGACAAAGTTAATTAATAATGTTGTTGGTCACAAACAGTTTTGAAATCAGCATTTATTGAGTTACGGTTTGCTTATTATGACACAATGCACTAAGGTAGTGAATTATGCCGTAAGCTAGCTGGAAAGTTAACCTACAATTAAAGCTGGAAACGTCTGTGGGACATGAGTGGGGAGCTAACAATGAACCCCAAACAGCTCTAGCAATGAATGAGTATGTGACACTTTGCTGTTCACGCTATCAAGGGGCTGCGCTGATACAGACTTGATCCTCTCATTCACGTGACACACATTTGACAGAAGTACCTAACATAACAAAAATTGTAGTAACAAACAGTTTTTTTTATCATCAAACAAGTACACAAGTTTCAGTAATCAGTATACCGTGCAGCACTAGCAGTCACCACCATCATTGGGGTTTAATTCAATAATAAAGTCATCATACTAAAAACAAATGTATTATATACAAACAAAATATTGTATTTCTGGGATGTGAAAAATGGTTAAAGCCTAATAAGTGAGTGGACTGTCCACAATCTGTTTTATTATGTGTTACCGTATTGAACCCACATAATGCATTTATTGTTAAAACATATAAAAACTTAAATTGAAAACCGCAATTAGTTAATTTTTTTATGAACCAGACCTCAAAAAGCAATAGTCGAGCAGCACTAGTTAACCTATAATATTCTGGAGGAGACTAAATGAAAAAGCATACATGGCTGTTCCTGCATGCACAAAGCTTGAGTTAGCCTACTTAAATGCCTCCTGATGGACCATCAACTGGATGAGCTTCCCATTGTATTCGAACTGGTTAGGTAGCTTGATGCTACCAGAACATTCAAACCTTGCCCAGTGGGCAGGCTGCTCAATCGGCACCACTAGTCAGCTACCTACAAACCAATATGATATCAAATAGATTTTCAATATCAGTGTCCATCACTAGTATTTAGGTAGGTATGAGTGAGTGAACCGACCTGTCTGCCCACTCTGTCTGGGGGCGGCCACAATGCATCATCTTCCTTGGTGATCTCACTGTCATCTATGATCCTCTTCAGTTCCTCCATCACACTCTTGTGTACATAGGCCTGTATTGGAGAACAATCACAATAAGGTTTCTATGGTAAATTCAATTGCTGCTGCAGCATCTCACACATAAATTGGATTGATGGGCAGTACACAGATTGATGTAACAAAATAGTCCTTTGTAAATTTGATAAGTTACCTCTTTTCTGATCATGACGTCATTCTTGTAGTTGCTGTTGTTCGCGTACCTCAGTTTACCTGAAAATACAATGAATGTATTGATTGTGTTATCTTCACGTTCGTTATGAATGTTGTTACATTGTTGACACACTGCACTGTTACACAGTAGTCTTTTCTAGTAGCTAGTTCACATTTAACCGTTTTTAAACCTGCTGTAAAACCTAGGCTATTTGTCCAAATCTGTTGGCTAACTAGCTAAAGAAATAGCTCCATAGCCAAGTTAGCTAGTTGTATAGCTAGCTAGCGCCTAACTAAGTTAGTACTGTAATTAGCTAACGTTAAGTTAGCTGGCCAGAATATATGAATGAGGTTATGGTACAGAAATAAGCACTGACTAAGACGTAACGACGCAATTATAGTATTTCTGAAGCCATGATTTTAGAACAGAAAACAAGACTAGCTATAAAAGCTAATTCCGCTAAAAGCAATGAGGAAATGCTGCTAGCAAGCTGTCGTTTGCGTACTTTGCTAGCTAGCTAATGCTAATTGGCAGGCTAAAATTTCCGCCTAACTTACCGTCCGGTCTAAACTCAAATTCCAAGAACTCGTGTCCAAACTTGCCCTTGTGCCCGACATAATATCTCAAATAAAAGTCAGTTGTTGACATTATAAACCGCAAATGCAGTGTTTACAGAGTCTGCGAGAATCGGAATCAACGAAAGCACACCTCCAACTAAATGGTCTTTCGCAAAACACAACACGCATGCGTGCTGTGGCGATTTTTTTGTTACAGCATATGAATGGTCGCATTGCATTGATGTCAGAACAAACCGGTTGTTCTTTATCGTGTATTTTAACCGGCAGATGTCAATAAAACACCATATTATTTCACGATTGGGTCCCAATCATTAAATAATATGTTCATATTACTGGCAATCCATTTATATGGTTTTCTCCATCTGTGAATCTTGTAAAGGAAACATTCACACAGCATACATAATACAAAAACTTTATTTCCTTGTTTGATTGATTGTTTGCATTATATTTACATTATAATACAATTATGAAGGTTCTTGTAGTCCTGGTGTGTGACAACCAGAAAATGAATCCCTACATGAAAGAATAATATTACTATTTTATAATTCCAACTTTGAGGCAAAGCAGTTAGGTCATGGTTATCACAATTTAATGGGTAACTTGGTTTTCTGTTTTACTTGTGGTCTGGTAAAAGTTTTGGTTAATCATACTATTTCTTTCTCTCTTATTACAGGTCTCTTGTGTGCTAAAGTCATGTACAACAATGCCTGAGCTGTGCCAAAGGACTCATACTTCACACATACTGTATAGAACATTACTACTTTCAAAGTGACTGTTCACACTGAGGGCGTTGACATTACTTACTCATGGGTCCACTGTTACAACCTGATCATGGAACAAATGTAGTTCAGTAGCTAGCTAGCTCTTGCAAGTAAGTAACTCATATCATGTCATTGAGTTGAATTGCCAGACAAAATGTGTTTTATGTACAGCAGATTTCATCACCAACATTGAAGCTAAATTTATACAATTATACACAAAGCAACATTTTAATGACTGAAATACAGATAATCCACATCAACAGCCTTTGGACCAGAATACATTTTTTGCAAAGGAATGCATTTGTTACTGAATGTTTGCTAGATGGCTGCCTATGATAGGCATTGATTGACTGACCTTTTGAAGGCCTTTGATATTAAAGGTCATGTACATTGAATTCAAGTTAGGGCATTTCCTCTACATTTTAGACAGGCATGGTATTGCTAGTGTTCATGGTTATATTCATATTCAAAATCTCTCAAGTTCCTGAGCTGACATTCTAATGATCAATTCACTTTCTCTAGGTCTACATCTCACAAAGTAGATAGCCTAATCATGGAGTCAACATTCATGCCTTTATGTACGGCAATTGCAGAAGTCCGATTGTATGCTCATACATTACTTTAGAAACAATTTCTCATTTCAATAATCGATCAATCCGAAGCCAATAAACAAAGGGTATGATGATGCACGGATGGACTGCGGACGACACTCATGTGGCTGGCTGTCTCAACATTGTGACATGCCCATCATTGGCCCTCGAAATGTAAACAAAACTACAGTATACACTTGCATACAGGTACCATAAAGAGGTAGGAAACATAGCACAGCAGTCAGGAGTTTAGTACCCATATATTTCTGAAAGCAAAACAATCTATTGTGATTTTAGGCTACCCTATGCAATGCAGTACAACCTTGAGTATAACACTAATAGCATGTCATTCAGTGAGTGAGTGTTACTAAGACCCTAATCTCACCCTTCTAATCAGTCTGGAAATATTGCAGTATATTTTTTATTTATGTGAATAAACAAACACATGATGGAGCAATTGAATGAGAATAAAACTACATTAATTAACAGAGAGCTTAATACCAAAGGAAAATGTTCTGGGTACATGTTAAATTCATGCAAAATTGTAGAAAATAAGAATAGAAAAAAAAAATAACAGGAGTTTTACATTGATGAACTACACTGTTTAATAGCAGCAGTAAAGAGCAATGAAAGGTACTAATGCTTGAAGAGTGAATTGTTACTAACGTAGAAAATAAGATGGAGATCATGTCCTATTTAAGTGAAAATGTATTTCAAATTAACCTGCAATTCAGAACAACCTACAGTATATATAACCTTGGCCTAAACATTGCTATCAAATGTTAGCTGTTCAAAAAGAGGCAGTTGCAGTGATCTCATCCTTCAAGAGCATTAGCTTTTATTAATGAAAAAAAAGTTGAGTTGGAACCACAAAGAATTCAATAGACATGGGGACTTTACAAACTCCCCTGTCTAGGGCTTTAAAAGAGGGGCCATGGGCACAAGTACAGAACACTTAATTTTTGGGGTGGGGTTGTCAGTCCCCATACACAAAACTGGCCGAGGTAAAGATTGATTGACGAAAAAGACAGTCTCAGTTTTGATGTTCTCAAATTCAGGTTGTTTGTTCAAGATGAATGGTAACAAGCAAATACTGTGAAACTCAAATGATTGAAAAAGAGCAACATCAATAGAGTAAATAATAAGAAATACATTATGTACAAACTAAGAACACCATTTTGATTTGTAAAGTCAAGTAGTTCAGTATTCTTTTTAGATTGAGACAACGAAGTTGCATTGACCCACTGGATTGGTCAGCAAAGGCAGATAATCTGTGTAGGGCCTGAGAAAATGTTCCCTTTAACTCAATAAGAGCATGCTTGTAGCAAATAGCAGTTACTAACACTTCACCTCATACAGAGTCTCTCTATGGTGCGTCAGAATGTGTAACGAGGGACTACAGTACATTGACAAGTGAAAAGATCTCCATCTATACATAGAGCAGGCTCAGTACTATGTATGGCAGGCACATGTCCTGTATTTAGTTTTGCATCTTGGTTCTTGGATAGTTTCCAAAGTAATAGTGTGTGTGTGTGAGATAGTTTCCTCTAACATATCAAATCTGTCACGCGTCCTCCCTTCCATTCCAATACAACAACAGTAAAGACAGACATGACCAATCAAAAATGCACTGACCACTGAACCCACACCAACGTCTCAAGCTCAACCCAGATGAACCATCTTCCTCCTTATTTATTCACATCTGTAAACTCAAATTTAATCCAGAAGAAATAATAAAAATAGATAAATAAAATAACTGCTGCACCTTTGACCTGAAACAGTTCCAGAACAAACAGCTAATCCTCTTCCTCCCTTTTCAAAAATGTCATCCTCCAGTACAAAAAAAACTATATCAAACGAAGGTCTTGCAGCTTCTTGCTAGAGAAATAAATCATTCTGGTTTTTAAATACAGTGTTGCGGACAGGCAGTAGGTAGGTATGTACAGGTGAGCCCTCCTCTCCTCTACCATTGATCCCTGGCGCTGAGAGAGGGACGGTGCAGTCAGTGGGGCCGACTGCTAGACTCAGACACCTGCCGTTTACGGGAAGTACCGTAACCATTAAGGCTGCTGTTCAGGCGTTTGGTCAGACCACCGTTCAGAATGTCCTGGATGTGCTGAACTATAAGGTTTATGGCAACTGTAAGGAGAGGGAAGAAAGCATTCAGAGGGCATTGAAGGATAATCTCACAAGGTTTTCCATTCCTCTCTTATCCAGATAAAATGAAAGCAGAACAAGTTCCAGAATTTAAAAGCATCACAATTTCACTAATAAGGCCTGCAAATAAGTGAGAAATCTACAATTGACCTTTCCATTCCAAAACAGAGACAGTCAAACATTCCCAGGACAAAACAGTCAATCTAGTCTGATTTCCATAGCATGTCACACCATCTATCTCAGAACAGAAGAGCCATCACTTACAGTCACATCAGCCTTTAGTAAGTTTACTATCGCAGGGTAAGAGACTGCACTGATTACCAACGTAAATAACAGACTATGGGGAGCAGTGTTCCAATAATGAGTCAGTTTGTCACATACCAGCATACTTGCTTGCTCACATAAGGCAGCCATCTTAAGAAACAAGTCAAAAACTCACCAAGATTATCTGCTCCTCTGGGAATGATCACATCAGCGCACTTCTTGGTCTACAGATGGTGAAGAAATAAATATGATTAGCAATACGATCTGAACCAGGGCAAGGGGGTTCAATACCTTTCAAGAGGAGGTCCATCCGTGCAACAACTAACAATGACACAAATAGATTGATCCAAGGTTGTTCAAATATTTGTTGTGGCAGTATCATAGCTAGGTACTCACTGGCAGACAGAACTCCTCAAAGGCAGGCTTAACAAAGGTGATGTATTGCGTTAGCACCTGCTCCAGATCCCTACCTCGCTCGCCGATGTCTCTGAGCACTGGGGAGGGAACACAGAACAGGAGTGGAGCTGTCGGTATGATTTTTCCGGGATTCTTAAGAAGCTAGTAGGCGTCTACATCTTTTGTCTGTAATGTCTTTTCAATATATGTCGGACCCCAGTAAGACTAGCTGTCGCCATTGGCGTCAGCTAATGGAGATTGTAATAAATCAAAATTATTCATGTCCTCCAGGCCCGATATTGGAAGCCCACTGCTGTCTTTTAACAATTCACAAGTGTGAATTCACATGTTTGATGCATTTCACCCAATGAAATGGGAAATATATGTCTATATATATATATATATATGTCTATCGTTTTACCTCTACGTGAGAGCCGTGTGTCTGCGTCTGTGTCCACAAACAGCTTCATCTGGAACAGGTCCCTGATCTCCTGAGAGTAGAACATCAAGATGCCCTCGAACAGCACCACGTCTGCTGGGTACACCATCACCACCTCCTCCTTCCTGATACACACCCACCGGGGAGAGGACAATGTGTATGAGGTGTGTGTGTGTGTGTGTGTGTGTGTGTGTGTGTGTGTGTGTGTACCACTAACCTGGAATGGGTGACAAAGTCATACACTGGGATTTGCACTGTTTTGCCCTCCAAGATGTCCCACAATGTTTTCACGATGAGCTCGTTGTCAAATGCATCTGAGAAGAGGAAGAGAGAGGACAAAGGAACTCAGAACCATGGTGTGTCTGTGTCTCCATGTCTGCTGGTGCCACCGTGCCAGACCATAGGATCTAGATCTAATCCCCACAAAGAGATGACATGTGGGATAGAATACATGCTGATATGGCTGGCAGATGCATGCTGGCCACTCAACCCTTACAATATATGCCAGAATCAGAGCTAGCCAGCCAGCCCAGACTGGCTAAGATATATCACACACAGCCAGTCAGTCAGTCAGCCAAGACTGACTAAGATATGACAGCCAGCCAAACACAAAGCCAGACTGCAATGACTAAGACATAGGTTGTGTCCGAAAAAGCAAACTATTCCCTATTTAGTGCACTACTTTTGACCAGGGCCAATACAGTATCTACCACACTGTCTGAGACAGATGGCTGAGTATCTACTCTGAGACAGACTTTCAACACAGCAGTCTATCGCTGGCCATCAGGGGACGCAAGGCAGGACATTCAGAAACCTTTGGTTCTCCCCTGGAATTGTGATCATTCTACTTCTAAGAACTGGAGGGGAAAGCCAAACAGAAGTATTCCACATTATGAAACTCATTTGAGTAGAAACAAAATCATGCAACCATTTGTTTTCAATGAGAGAAGAGCAAGGGGAAGTGAGAGTGGAGTCATCTTTTACACTGGGAACCAAGAGATACAGTACCAGTCAAAGGTTTGGACACATTCAAGGGTATTGCGCTTAGCTTTCATCAAGGCAAAGGGTGGCTACTTTGAAGAATCTCAAATATATTTGGATTTGTTTAACACTTTCTTGGTTACTACATGATTCAATATGTGTTATTTCATAGTTTTGATGTCTTTACTATTATTCTACAGCATAGAAAAGATATGTGTCTAAACTTTTTACTGATGCTGTAGCTACATTTGATCGTTGGTCAAATATACCATACACAAATAAAAAATAAAAAAGGGTAACTATTTAGCAACTGACTATTTAGTAACTATTTAGCAATGTATCCAGATGTATAGATAAATAAACAGATGAGCTAAATACCTGGGTGGTCGAAGTTGAACTGTCCCTTCAGTGCCTTGGCCTTCTGGTCCGGAGTAAGGACCCTGTAGAAGCTGTCTTGGCTGAGAATGGCCACCTGGCGCTGGTGATGGTCAATCTTGTTCTGGCCAAGCAGCTCCATGATCTTACCGCAGACAGAACTCTGGCCGGGGGAAGAGGAGGATGAGGGGGAGGAGAAGAAATAGAGAGGATATCAAGTTATTAACAGTCTGTCTGGTTGTGATCTGAAGTAAGTTGTGATGTGTTCATTGAGATTTGGAGATAAAAGCATGTCAAAAATATGAATGTGTCATAAAACATACGTTGATATACCAGACTATGACAGAGATGGATGCAGTATATTAGAAGACACATTTGAAACTATGCACAATAGCTCAACGTGTGGTCACCTTGCCTGATTTTCAGCTGACTACAATATACACGGTTAAGACCGTAACATAAATTTTAACACATGAAGTCCAAACCAGACAGTGTTTGCTTTGTAGTAAAACCAGACATTAGCATGCATTAGCATGCGTTTGCTTTGTAGTAATTTCCTATAGATAAATGTAGAAAATTTGTGCAGATAAGAAATGCAGATAAGAAATTATTTAACCCTTTCACATGTAGAGCCTCTAGCCCTGCTCAATATGCCTTAACCAACCATTCAGTTTCACATCCCACATATGCGGTGACATCACCTGGTTTAAACGTCTCTAGAGACAATCTCTCGCTAATCATTACTCAATGCCTAGGTTTACTTCCAATGTACTCACATCCTACCATAACTTTGTCTGTACATTATGCCTTGAACCTATTCTATCTTGCCTAGAAACCTGCTCTTTTTTACTCTCTGTTCCGAATGTAATAGACGACCAGTTCTGTTAGCCTTTAGCCGTACCCTTATCCTACTCCTCCTCTGTTCCTCTGGTTATGTAGAGGTTAATATAGGCCCTGCAGTGCCTAGCTCCACTCCTACTCCCCAAATGCTCTCATTTGCTGACTTCTGTAACTGTAAAAGCCTTGGTTTCATGAATGTTAACATTAGAAGCCTCCTCCCTAAGTTTGTTTTATTCACTGCTTTAGCATACACTGCCAACCCGGATGTCCTAGCCGTGTCTGAATCCTGGCTTAGGAAGACCACCAAAAACCCTGAAATTTAAATCCCTAACTACAACAACTTCTGACAAGATAGAACTGCCAAAGGGGTCGGTGTTGAAATCTACTGCAGAGATCGGTCTTACTATCCAGACCCAAACAATTTGTGCTTCTACTTTTAAAAGTCCACCTTTCCAGAAACAAGTCTCTCACCGTTGCCGCTTGCTATAGACCACCCTCTGCCCCCAGGTGTGCCCTGGACACCATATGTAAATTGATTGCCCCCCATCTATCTTCAGAGCTCGTGCTGCTAGGTGACCTAAACTGGGACATGCTTACCACCCCGGCCATCCTACAATCTAAGATAGATTGAGGGCATCTATCAATGAACCCACCAGGTACAACCCCAAATCCGTAAACACAGGCACCCTCATAGATAACATCCTAACCAACTTGCCCTCCAAATACACCTCTGCTGTCTTCAACCAAGATCTCAGTGATCACTGCCTCATTGCCTGCATCTGTAATGGGTCTGCGATCAAACGACCACCCCTAATCACTGTCAAACTCTCCCTAAAACACTTCAGCGAGCAGACATTTCTAATCAACCTGGCCCGGGTATCCTGGAAGGATATTGACCTCATCCTGTCAGTAGAGGATGCCTGATTATTCTTTAAAATGCCTTCCTCACCATCTTAAATAAGCACACCCCATTCAAAAAAATGTAGAACCAGGAACAGATATAGCCCTTGGTTCTCTCCAGACCTGTCTGCCCTTGACCAGCACAAAAACATCCTGTGGCGTTCTGCATTAACATCGTGCATTAACATTGCCCCCGTGATATGCAACTTTTCAGGGAAGTTAGGAACCAATATGCACAGGCAGTTAGGAAAGCTAATTGTTGCCACCCCTATTACTAGCCTGTTTAACCTCTCTTTCGTATCGTCTGAGATTCCCAAAGATTGGAAAGCTGCCGCAGTCATCAACCTCTTCAAAGGGGGAGACACTCTAGACCCAAACTGCTACAGACCTATATCTATTTTACCCTGCTTTCCTAAGGTCTTCGAAAGCCAAGTTAACAAACAGATTACCGACCATTTCGAATTCCACCATACCTTCTCCACTATGCAATCTGGTTTCAGAGCTAGTCATGGGTGCACCTCAGCCACGCTCAAGGTTCTAAATGATATCATAACCGTCATCGATAAGAGACATTACTATGCAGCAGTCTTCATCGACCTGGCCAAGGCTTTCAACTCTGTCAATCACCACATTCTTATTGGCAGACAAAAGCCTTGGTTTCTCAAATGATTGCCTTGCCTGGTTCACTAACTACTTCTCAGATAGAGTTCAGTGTGTCAAATCGGAGGGCCTGTTGTCCTGTTGTCTCTATGGGGTGCCACAGGGTTCAATTCTCAGGCCAACTCTCTTCTCTGGATACATCCAGAGATGTACATACATGTCGCTCTTGCTGCGGGTGACTCTCTGATCCACCTCTACGCAGACAACACTATTCGGTATACTTCTGGCCCTTCTTTGGACACTGTGTCAACTAACCTCCAGACGAGCTTCAATGCCATACAACTCTCCTTCCGTGGCCTCCAACTGTTCTTAAATGCAAGTAAAACTAAATGCATGCCATTCAACCGAACGCTGCCTGCACCTGCCCGCCCGCCCGCCCAGCATCACTACTCTGGACGGTTCTGACTTAGGTATTTGTTGTTGTCCACATATTCTAGGTGTCTGGTTAGACTGTAAACTCTCCTTCCAGACTCACACGAAGCATCTCCAATCCAAAATTACATCTATAATCGGCTTCCTATTTCACCTCAAAGCATCCTTCACTCATGCTGCCAAACATACCCTCGTAAAACTGACCATCCTACCAATCCTCGACTTTGGCGATGTCATTTAAAAAACGGCCTCCAACACTCCACTCAACAAATTGGATGCAGTCTATCACAGTGCCATCCGTTTTGTCACCAAAGCCCCATATACTACACACCACTGCGACCTGTACACTCTCGTTGGCTGGCCCTCGCTTCATACTCCAGCAGGTATATCTCACTGGTCACCCCCAAAGCCAATTCCTCCTTTGGCCACCTTTCCTTCCAGTTCTCTGCTGTCAATGACTGGAACAAACTGCAAAAATCGCTGAAGCTGGAGACTCATATCTCCATCACTAGCATTAAGCACCAGTTGTCACAGCAGCTCACAGATC
Source organism: Oncorhynchus kisutch (assembly GCF_002021735.2). NCBI lineage: Eukaryota > Metazoa > Chordata > Actinopteri > Salmoniformes > Salmonidae > Oncorhynchus > Oncorhynchus kisutch. The sequence continues at coordinate 16,392,285 of NC_034186.2, read as the reverse complement.
ACTGCACCTGTACATAGCGCAACTGTAAATAGCCCACCCAATCCACCTACCTCATCCCCATTCTGTATTTAATTATTTATCTTGCTCCTTTGCACCCCATTATCTCTACTTGCACATCTATCACTCCGGTGTTAATTGCTATATTGTAATTACTTCGCCACCGTGGCCTATTTATTGCCTTTCCTCTCATATCATACCTCATTTGCACACACTTTATATAGACTTTTTCTACTGTATGTTTGTTTATTCCATGTGTAACTGTGTGTTGTTGTATGTATCGAATTACTTTGCTTTGTCTTGACCAGGTCGCAGTTGTTTGAGAACAAGATCTCATTTACTAGCATACCTGGTTAAATAAAGGTGAAATAAAATAAACATCCTCTATGAAATGCTGTTCTGGAACATGAATTGTGGTCCACCTGACATTCCTTTGCATGTAATATTTCTTGGTATCATACCCCACAACAAACGGAAGAGACTAAACTACCAGTAGAGCCACCTGTTCATCAGACAGTGTTTTTTTCTTATTCTGACAAACTTTACAGTTGCAGTTTAGGAATTGTGTATGTGTGTATGGCTGTCTATGTGCCAGTGTGTGTGTGTGTGTGTGTGTGTGTGTGTGTCCATGAAGTCTGTAGGGCCCAGGCTGCGAATTATTAGTTAAATGGATGAGTGTGACCAGGACTGGTGACAAGCATTTCAGCTGGCAGCTAGGGAGTAGAGCTCAGAGATGAATGCTCAGTGTGGATTAAACACACAAAGAAGGCCAAGTATAGTCCCATCAAAGAAGGTATTGTTGCACAGCCATCTTGTGATACCCCTTCTTCTTTTACATCCTTGAACTATTCCCTAAACTTGTATTGACTCTACAGACACATGTATTCTGCTTTATCTTCTTGAAAATATCTTTACCCTGTCAGAGCTCTTTCCAAGGAGGCACTTTTGTATTCTTCACTGATGGCTAGCATGCATTTTCCCCTTCGCTGCAATACATGCATTTTCCCTTATGCAGGTTCACCTAGGCCTATTGTCTGTTGCCAGTTATCTCTGTTTTTTTTTTAAATCTCTGGTAGGCCTGAAGTAAGCAGTTAGATTATCATAACAGCTGCCTGGTGGCACGTGTAGGTTCAGTGGTCTACGAATAGTGCCTTGCTATTGACTGACTGGCATCCTGTTGTCTTCTCTGGTGTGTCTCAATTACTCATTAAGGTCAGGGCCGCCTTAAAGGGACATTTCAAAAATGTTCTACTTCATATTAATCATCTCCAGCACCACCCCAACATCAACATATGTAAAAATGGCACATTTCTGTTTAGTAGTAAAAATATGGAGGAAGATAAGTGTTTCCAGTGATATCAACCAATTAGTAGGCAATTAGTAAATGGGACAATGTGTGCATGACCCCCTTACAAACAGGCCCATTTTCAACACATTCTTGCCTGATATGCCTCTTATACCTCCCGTGGACATGCCAGCATGCTGGTGACGAGTGGTAGTAGTGGTGTGCAGATGTGGTTGGGCGTTTATTTGAATAAATCCATTGAATATACACCATCAAAATGAATCCATTATTTATTTGTTTAAGCAGATCCTAAGAAACATTCCAAGACTAATCAAATATTTCAAAAGAACACAGAAGTATATTTTGAGTTTAATTAGGCATTACGGGTCTGTGCAGCCATGGCCATGCCCCATCCAAATAAATATCATTTGTTTGTTATTTTGTTCATTAAAAACAGACAAGAAACACCTATTCAATCACAGTCAACACACATTTTATATTAAGAATATTATGGAATATAATATTATGGAAGATATTTTCCTGACAACTTGTGTCACGTGAACATGTGGAACCGCTTTCATATAAAAAAGTGTTCTTTTGCTTTTTTAAATCCACGTTTCATTGCCTTCCTACCCCCACTTCACTTTGTTAGGGAGCAGGCATAGGGTTTTATCTTCTCTCAGGGAGACCGTAGAAAAACAAAACAGAACACAAGACGTAACATTAACTTCCTTCAGAGGGGGCGGGGGGGGGTTAACAACATTTCTGAACACCTGCCAAATGCCACCTGTCAAATGACTCTGCTGTTTCAGTCAAAATAAGGTTACCTAAAAAAGATATCCTAAAAATTGGTTAATGTAAACAAGCCTCGATGCATCTGAAAGGTCATAACAGTTTACCTAACCAGACAGACAATTGTGAATATTTTCTAGACCAAGACAAAACACAGTGAGCTAGATAATACAGATATCACTTTATAAATCATAGTATGACTTTGGCATGGTTGAATTCGGCCTACTGTGTCTTGGGGAGAAAAAAAAACATTTATTTATTGAACCATGACTAACAGTAGCCTACATTGGAAAAGAAGCAGCTGGCTGATGTAGGCCGAGCCTTTATTATATATAGAATATACTAGATGACTGACAGGGGGCGCTGTTTTGAAGTCACTGCATCCCCATTTTACTATTCCCCCACCATTGTAAAAAAGATTTTGAAAGCTATAAAATGCATTTATTAATGTCTACATTAGTTTTGCCACATTTATTCAATTGCAGTCACTTTAATGCATATACCTTAAATTATGTCAGCTAAACATAGGACTAAAAAACTAAGAATATAGAAAATACATTTTCCTTAAAGTAGTTTTTTTTAGAGAGTAGGCCTGCTAATGTAACTGTCCCCACAATAACAAAACCATTTCCCTTTTTCAACTTGAGGTTTTATGGGTATTGTGACACCTCCGCTATGGGGCTCTATAGGAATTGATGGTATTCTACAATATTTCAATTAGAGGTCAAACAGGGAAATGGTTCTAATTTTTTATTTTTTATTTCACCTTTATTTAACCAGGTAGGCTAGTTGAGAACAAGTTCTCATTTGCAACTGTGACCTGGCCAAGATAAAGCATAGCAGTGTGAGCAGACAACAAAGAGTTACACATGGAGTAAACAATTAACAAGTCAATAACACAGTAGAAAACAAAGGGGGAGTCTATATACAATGTGTGCAAAAGGCATGAGGAGGTAGGCAAATAATTACAATTTTGCAGATTAACACTGGAGTGATGAATGATCAGATGGTCATGTACAGGTAGAGATATTGGTGTGCAAAAGAGCAGAAAAGTAAATAAATAAAAACAGTATGGGGATGAGGTAGGTGAAAAAGGGTGGGCTATTTACCAATAGACTATGTACAGCTGCAGCGATCGGTTAGCTGCTCAGATAGCTGATGTTTGAAGTTGGTGAGGGAGATAAAAGTCTCCAACTTCAGTGATTTTTGCAATTCGTTCCAGTCACAGGCAGCAGAGTACTGGAACGAAAGGCGGCCAAATGAGGTGTTGGCTTTAGGGATGATCAGTGAGATACACCTGCTGGAGCGCGTGCTACGGATGGGTGTTGCCATCGTGACCAGTGAGCTGAGATAAGGCGGAGCTTTACCTAGCATGGACTTGTAGATGACCTGGAGCCAGTGGGTCTGGCGACGAATATGTAGCGAGGGCCAGCCGACTAGAGCATACAAGTCGCAGTGGTGGGTGGTATAAGGTGCTTTAGTGACAAAACGGATGGCACTGTGATAGTAAACTGGATGCAGTCTGAGTAGAGTGTTGGAAGCCATTTTGTAGATGACATCGCCGAAGTCGAGGATCGGTAGGATAGTCAGTTTTACTAGGGTAAGCTTGGCGGCGTGAGTGAAGGAGGCTTTGTTGCGGAATAGAAAGCCGACTCTTGATTTGATTTTCGATTGGAGATGTTTGATATGAGTCTGGAAGGAGAGTTTGCAGTCTAGCCAGACACCTAGGTACTTATAGACGTCCACATATTCTAGGTCGGAACCATTTATTTTATTTATTTTTTATTTTTATTTTACCTTTATTTAACCAGGTAGGCAAGTTGAGAACAAGTTCTCATTTACAATTGCGATCAACCATCCAGGGTGGTGATGCTAGTCGGGCATGCGGGTGCAGGCAGCGACCGGTTGAAAAGCATGCATTTGGTTTTACTAGCGTTTAAGAGCAGTTGGAGGCCACGGAAGGAGTGTTGTATGGCATTGAAGCTTGTTTGGAGGTTAGATAGCACAGTGTCCAAAGACGGGCCGAAAGTATATAGAATGGTGTCGTCTGCGTAGAGGTGGATCAGGGAATCGCCCGCAGCAAGAGCAATATCATTGATATACACAGAGAAAAGAGTCGGCCCGAGAATTGAACCCTGTGGCACCCCCATAGAGACTGCCAGAGGACCGGACAGCATGCCCTCCGATTTGACACACTGAACTCTGTCTGCAAAGTAATTGGTGAACCAGGCAAGGCAGTCATCCGAAAAACCGAGGCTACTGAGTCTGCCGATAAGAATATGGTGATTGACAGAGTCGAAAGCCTTGGCAAGGTCGATGAAGACGGCTGCACAGTACTGTCTTTTATCGATGGCGGTTATGATATCGTTTAGTACCTTGAGTGTGGCTGAGGTGCACCCATGACCGGCTCGGAAACCAGATTGCACAGCGGAGAAGGTACGGTGGGATTCGAGATGGTCAGTGACCTGTTTGTTGACTTGGCTTTCGAAGACCTTAGATAGGCAGGGCAGGATGGATATAGGTCTGTAACAGTTTGGGTCCAGGGTGTCACCCCCTTTGAAGAGGGGGATGACTGCGGCAGCTTTCCAATCCTTGGGGATCTCAGACGATATGAAAGAGAGGTTGAACAGGCTGGTAATAGGGGTTGCGACAATGGTGGCAGATAGTTTCAGAAATAGAGGGTCCAGATTGTCAAGCCCAGCTGATTTGTACGGGTCCAGGTTTTGCAGCTCTTTCAGAACATCTGCTATCTGGATTTGGGTAAAGGAGAACCTGGAGAGGCTTGGGCGAGGAGCTGCGGGGGGGGGGGGGGGGCGGAGCTGTTGGCCGAGGTTGAAGTAGCCAGGCGGAAGGCATGGCCAGCCGTTGAGAAATGCTTATTGAAGTTTTCGATAATCATGGATTTATCAGTGGTGACCGTGTTACCTAGCCTCAGTGCAGTGGGCAGCTGGGAGGAGGTGCTCTTGTTCTCCATGGACTTCACGGTGTCCCAGAACTTTTTGGAGTTGGAGCTACAGGATGCAAACTTCTGCCTGAAGAAGCTGGCCTTAGCTTTCCTGACTGACTGCGTGTATTGGTTCCGGACTTCCCTGAACAGTTGCATATCACGGGGACTATCCGATGCTATTGCAGTCCGCCACAGGATGTTTTTGTGCTGGTCGAGGGCAGTCAGGTCTGGGGTGAACCAAGGGCTGTATCTGTTCTTAGTTCTGCATTTTTTGAACGGAGCATGCTTATCTAAAATGGTGAGGAAGTTACTTTTAAAGAATGACCAGGCATCCTCAACTGACGGGATGAGGTCAATGTCCTTCCAGGATACCCGGGCCAGGTCGATTAGAAAGGCCTGCTCACAGAAGTGTTTTAGGGAGCGTTTGACAGTGATGAGGGGTGGTCGTTTGACTGCGGCTCCGTAGCGGATACAGGCAATGAGGCAGTGATCGCTGAGATCCTGGTTGAAGACAGCGGAGGTGTATTTGGAGGGCCAGTTGGTCAGGATGACGTCTATGAGGGTGGCCTTGTTTACAGAGTTAGGGTTGTACCTGGTGGGTTCCTTGATGATTTGTGTGAGATTGAGGGCATCTAGCTTAGATTGTAGGACTGGCGGGGTGTTAAGCATATCCCAGTTTAGGTCACCTAACAGAACAAACTCTGAAGCTAGATGGGGGGCGATCAATTCACAAATGGTGTCCAGGGCACAGCTGGGAGCTGAGGGGGGGTCGGTAGCAGGCGGCAACCGTGAGAGACTTATTTCTGGAGAGAGTCATTTTCAAAATTAGTAGTTCGAACTGTTTGGGTATGGACCTGGAAAGTATGACATTACTTTGCAGGCTATCTCTGCAGTAAACTGCAACTCCTCCCCCTTTGGCAGTTCTATCTTGACGGAAGATGTTATAGTTGGGTATGGAAATCTCTGAATTTTTGGTGGCCTTCATGAGCCAGGATTCAGACACAGCAAGGACATCAGGGTTAGCAGAGTGTGCTAAAGCAGTGAGTAAAACAAACTTAGGGAGGAGGCTTCTGATGTTGACATGCATGAAACCAAGGCTTTTTCGATCACAGAAGTCAACAGATGAGGGTGCCTGGGGACATGTAGGGCCTGGGTTTACCTCCACATCACCCGCGGAACAGAGAAGGAGTAGTATGAGGGTGCGGCTAAAGGCTATCAAAACTGGTCGCCTAGAGCGTTGGGGACAGAGAATAAGAGGAGCAGGTTTCTGGGCATGGTAGAATATATTCAGGGCATAATGCGCAGACAGGGGTATGGTGGGGTGCGGGTACAGCGGAGGTAAGCCCAGGCACTGGGTGATGATGAGAGAGGTTGTATCTCTGGACATGCTGGTAGTAATGGGTGAGGTCACCGCATGTGTGGGAGGTGGGACCAAGGAGGTGTTTTTCCACCGTTCATTTTTCCCCATAGGGGATTTTAGAAACAGTTAATATAAGGGATGTGTTCTTTGTAGGCTTACTCTGGAGTGACATTTTGATAACCATGTAAATCTCTTTCGGGACAAGGTGACTTTTATCAATGTATTCGGCTCTATTTACTCTGATTCGAAAATGCTAAATAGCATCAAAGACTACAAATCCCTGCACCTCACCTCTAGCTGACATCTTTGCTAACAACTATTGTGTCAGTTTAAATCTTTCACAAGACAGTTCACAGAATTTTCAATTTAAATGTAGCCAATTTATTCATTACTACATTTAGCTAACATTAGATAGTTAATCCAGAGATTCTTACATTTGCCTCTATTGGGCAGGCTCGTTCAGATCATCATGACATTTGTAGTTCTTTATGATAGCCACATTAGCAGCTAATTAGCATTTAATTTGTTGGGGATTTATTATTTATTTACCCCGGACGACGCCAGGCCAATAGTGCTCCGCCCTATGGGACTCCCAATTACAGCCGGTTGTAATACAGCTTGGATTCGAACCAGGGTGTCTGTAGTGACACATCTAGCACTGAGATGCATTGCATTAGACTGCTGCGCCACTCGGGAGCCGATTGATAATATATTGATCAAATTCATCACCTTGTTCGTAAGATATTTACATGTTTATCAAAACGTCACGCCAGGGTAAGTCTACATGAAACATAGCCCTTATTTTAAGTGTTTCTGAAATCTCCTAAAAAAAATGAATGGTGGAAAAACAATTGGAAAACCATTTCCCTGTTTGACCACTATGTTATGATTATTATGACTATTATTATGACTAATCTATGGAGGACTGAGTCTTCTGAGGAATACCAATATGGCAGGCCGGAGGCTTCAAAACCTCTCATTGGCCAATACATAGCAACTGAAATCTAGTGTTCATATACATTATTTGCTGTTACACTAGAATGGGGTCAGTGGCACAGTAATGTGCATTATGGCGAATATGCAGTGTTTTTACTGATCGCCAGGCACAATCAGTTGGTCTTGTTGACGCAGTCAATAAACAATAACACTTGGTTGGATAACTGTATGGCTCTTATGAATAACAAACAATTAGTTCGTAACGGATTGTATGTGAATGTCACCGCCAAGATATTTGTCGGGAGAAGACACCGGCTTTGTCCTTCGATCGCTCACGTAAACTGTTAAGATTTCCGTTAGATTTCCCAACCCCCACGATGGTCACTGTCTCCGAGCGAGCGAAGAGTTCTTAGAAACATAGCAGATAAATTGTTGCTACTTGGATTCCTTTCTTTCTACATTATAGAGCGAGAATGACAGCCATCCAAGATTCCATCGGATGGAATGACCAGCAGCATTAGCCAGACAGCTGTGACATGCCTCCCAACAAAAGGTGCTGTAAGGCTGGGCTATATTTTAGATAGGCCGATTAGCTATAGAATATTGTACAGCCTACATTGACATGATATGTAAAAAATAATATCTCCGAAAAGACAGGATAAAAAGGGGCCATCTTTGTTATGGATTTTCTGTCTGGGTTGTCATTAATACCCTTTCTGAATTTAAATAATAATTTAAATATTCCTAGTCATAATAGATTAAATCGTGAAATCCACGTATCAAGGAGGTTTGTGGAAATGTTGAATTATTTGTACACTATTTGATAGGGCTATTAGGAGAGTGGGCTAAATTCTTGCCAAACAGTGGCCTATACCTATCATCTTAACCAACTAATGTTTTTCCTGAAATTATTAGAGAACAAACTAGCTTTGAAGGAACAAATGTGACATTCATTCATTGGTCTATCATGAACCACGCGGTCAGTGCGTTCTCATATTTCAACCACGTTGACAATTCCATGTCACTGTTTACAGGCTAGAAAAACAGGACATTTCTAATTCATAGACAATATTAATGCCAACCTTGCCGCTGGCAGTCCCTCCTGCTACCCCGATGAGGAAAGGTTGCCGTGTAACGTTTTCGACTTGACTGTCCAGTCTTGTCTCGCTGTCGCCTGCCATGCTTGCTATAAACGCATACTGACGCACGGAGGTGGTTTTGCCCCTCGACTGCGCTCCTCCCTTTTTTCAGTTGTGCATTTGCTTTGATGCTCTGAGTGTGCGTGGATTTCAATCCAGTTTTTTGTAGCCTGCTTGAAATGCAGAGCGTTTACATAAGGTTTTACATGTTTTTGAAATTATCAGAACTCTATGTATCAGATAGGCCTATCGCTACATTTGATTGTCAGCTCAGACACATTTACAATAGTTGTAGTGTGTGTGTGTGAGAGAGAGAGAATCCCTACCCCTAGAGACAACTGCGACAACATAACCAACAAAAACGGGTCACAACTCCTGCAGCTCCCTCGCACGCTGGGTATTTACATAGTCAACGGTAGGCTTCGAGGGGACTCCTACCATAGGTACACCTATAGGTCATCCCTTGGCATTAGTACTACTTCATCACTGACCTCAACCCAGTCTCTCTCTGAGCGTTCAGTCAGTGCACTGGCACCCCCATCAGATCACAGCAAAATCACAGTCTACTTGAAAAAAGCAATACTCATCCAAAAGGCATCAAAGCCAAAGGAACTGAATACTATTTAGAAATGCTATAGTTGGAAGGAAAGTAGTGTGGAAACCTACAAAAACAAACAATTGGGCAACAACAAATTCAATCCCTTTTAGACAACTTTCTGGACAAAACATTTCACTGTAACAGTGAAGGTGTAAACTTGGCAGTAGAAAACCTAAACAGTATATTTGACCTCTCAGCTTCCCTATCAAATCTAAACAATTCAAGCAGACAACCTAAGAAAATTAAACAACATTGACAAATGGTTTGATGAAGAATGCAAAAACCTAAGAAATAAATTGAGAAATGTATCCAACCAAAAACATAGAGCCCAGAAAACCAGGGCCTATGCCTTCACTATGGTGAATCACTAAAACAATACAGAAATACACTACGGGGAAATAAAGCGACAGCACGTCAGAAATCAGCTCAATGTAATTGAAGAATCCATATAATCTAACCACTTGGAACACACTAAAACAAACAACAACAGGAAGTGTTATCTCTCCAAAACAGAGATGTATGGATAATTATTTTATTTAACTAGGCAAGTCAGTTAAGAACAAATTCTGATTTACAATGACGGCCTACCGGGTTAACTGACTTGTTCAGAACAACACATTTTTGCATTGTCAGCTCGGGGATTCAATCCAGAAACCTTTCGGTTACTGGACCAATGCTCTAACCACTAGGCTACCTGCTGCCCCCAAAGCACTTCTCCAATATGTTTCTCTCTATAACAAAGAACAAACAGCAAAAACATATACATGATCAAATACAAATCTTCAAATCAACTTTTAAAGATTACCAGAACCCACTGGATTCTCCAATTACATTGAATGAGTTACAGGACAAAATAAAAACCCTCCAACCCAAAAAGGCCTGTGGCGTTGATGGTATCCTAAATGAAATGATAAAATATACAGACCACAAATTCCAATTAGCTATACTTAAACTCTTTAACATCATCTTCAGCTCTGGCGTTTTCCCCAATATTTGGAACCAATGACTGATCACCCCAATCCACAAAAGTGGAGACAAATTTGTCCCCAATGACTACCATGGGATATGCATCAACAGCAACCTTGGGGAAATACTATGCATTATCATTAACAGCAGACTTGTACATTTCCACAGTGAAAACAATGTACTGAGCAAATGTCAAATTGGCTTTTTACCAAATTAACGTACAACAGACCACGAATTCACCCTGCATACCCTAACTGACAAACAAACAAACCAAATCAAAGGCAATGTCTTCTCATGCTTTGTTTATTTCAAAAAAGCTTTTTATTCAATTTGTCATGAGGGTCAGCTATACAAATTGATGGAAAGCGGTGTTGGGAGAAAAACATACATTATAAAATCCATGTACACAAACAACAAGTGTGCTGTTAAAATTGGCAAAAAAACACATTTCTTTCCACAGGGCCGTGGGGTGAGAGAGGGGTGCAGTTTGAGCCCTACCCTCTTCAACATATACAGTGCATTCGGAAGGTATTCAGACCGCTTGACTTTTTCCACATTTTGTTACGTTACAGCCTTATTCTAAAATGGATTAAATAAAAACAATTCCTCATCAATCTACACACAGTAGCCCATAATAACAAAGCTAAAACCGTTGTTTGTTTTTTTTGCAAATCTATTAAACATACAAATAAAATAAAATACCTTATTTACATAAGTATTCAGGCCCTTTGCTATGAGACTCGAAATTGAGCTAAGGTGCATCCTGTTTCCATTGATCAACCTTGAGACATTTCTACAACTTAATTGGAGTCCACCTATGATAAATTCAATTGATTGGACATGATTTGGAAAAACACACATCTGTCTATATCAGGTCCCACAGTTGACAATGAATGTCAGAGCAAAAATCAAGACATGAGGTTGAAGGAATTGTCTGTAGAGCTTTGAGACAAGATTGTGTTGAGGCACAGATTTGAGGAAGGGTACGAAAACATTTCTGCAGCATTGAAGGTCCCCAAGAACACAGTGGCCTCCATCCTTCTTAAATTGAAACAGTTTGGATCCACCAAGACTCTTCCTAGAGCTGGACGCTTAGGCCAAACTGAGCAATCGATGGAGAAGGACCTTGGTCAGGGAGGTGACCAAGAACCCGATGGTCACTCTGACAGAGCTCCAGAGTTCCTGGGAGAAGGGAGAACCTTCCAGAAGGACAAGCATCTCTGCAGCACTCCACCAATCAGGCCTTTATGGTAGAATGGCTAGACGGAAGCCACTCTTCAGTAAAAGGCACATAACAGCCCGCTTGGAGTTTGCCAAAAAGCACAAAGGATTCCCAGACCATGAAAAACAAGATTGATTATTTGGCCTGAATGCCAAGCGTCATGTGTGGAGGAAACGTGGCACCATCCCTATGGGACTGGGAGACTAGTCAGGATTGAGGGAAAGATGAACGGAGCAAGTAATGAGATCCTTGATGAAAACCTGCTCCAGAGCGCTCAGGACCTCAGACTGGGGGCGAAGGTTCACCTTCCAACAAGACAACAACCCTAAGCAAAACAGCCAAGACAACACAGGAGTGGCTTCGGGACAAGTCTCAATGTCCTTGAGTGGGCCAGCCAGAGCCAGGACTTGATCCCAATCTAACATCTCTGGAGAGACCTGAAAATAACTGTGCAGCGACACTACCCATCCAACCTGACAGAGCTTGAGAGGATCTGTAGAGAAGAATTGGAGGAACTATGTTAATAAAGGTGTTCAAGCTTGTATCATCATACCCAAGAAAACTCGAGGCTGTAATCACTGCCAAAGGTACTTCACAAAAAATCTATTTCAGGTTAACCTACCAAAATTTGAAAAAAGTCAAGGGGTATGAATACTTTCCAAATGCACTGTATATAAAAAAATTGGCGAGAGCACTAGAACAGTCTGCAGCCTCCCCTACTAGAAGTTTGAAGTCAAATGTCTGCTGTTTGCTGATGATATGGTGCTTCTGTCCCCAACCAAGGAGGGCCTACAGCAGCACCTAGATCTTCTGCACAATTTCTGTCAGACCTGATAAAAACTGGCCCTGACAGTAAATCTCAGTAAGACAAAAATAATGGTGCTCCAAAAAAGGTCCAGTTGCCAGGACTGCAAATACAAATTCCATCTAGACACCGTTGCCGTAAAGCACACAAAAAACAATACATACCTCAGCGCCACAGGTAACTTCCACAAAGCTCTAAACGATCTGAGAGACAAGGCAAGAAGTGTATTTTCATTTTTTGACCTCTCTTTCTCCCCAATTTCATGATATCCAATTGGTAGTTACAGTCTTGTCCCATCACTGCAACTCCTGTACAGACTTGGGAGAGGTGAAGGTCAAGAGCCATGCATTCTCCGAAACACAACCCTGCCACAGGAGTCAATAGAATGTGATGGGACATCCTGGCCGGCCAAACCCTCCCCTAACCTGGATGACACTGTGCCAATTGAATTAGGCCGATAACCACTAATTATCCAAATCCAGCAAAGAGCAATTACAGTTGAAGTCGGAAGTTTACATACACCTTAACCAAATACATTTAAACTCAGTTTTTCACAATTCCTGACATTTAATCAGAGTAAAAATTCCCTGTTTTAGGTCAGTTAGGATCACCACTTTATTTTAAGAATGTGAAATGTCAGAATAATAGTAGAGAGAATGATTTATTTCAGCTTTTATTTCTTTCTTCACATTCCCAGTGGGTCAGAAGTTTACATACACTCAATTAGTATTTGATAAACAGCTGTCTCTGATTGGGACCATTTCAGACCAACAGAGAAATACAAATTCACCTAGATGACCCACCCAAGTCACCATCATGCCCCAACCAACACAGAGAAAAAAAACAACTTACTATGGTCAGGGTGTGACAGGGTCAAACGTTTCAGGTAGCCTTCCACAAGCTTCGTACAATACGTTGGGTGAATTTTGGCCCATTCCTCCTGACAGAGCTGTTGTAACTGAGTCAGGTTTGCAGGCCTCCTTGCTCGCACACACTTTTTCAGTTCTGCCCGCAAATTTTCTATAGGATTGAGGCCAGGGCTTTGTGATGGCCACTCCAAAACCTTGACTTTGTTGTCCTTAATCTATTTTGCCACAACTTTGGAAGTATGCTTGGGGTCATTGTCCATTTGGAAGACCCATTTGTGATGAATCTTTAACTTCGTGACTGATATCTTGAGATGTTGCTCCAATATATCCACATAATTTTCCATCCTCGTGATGCTATCTATTTTGTGAAGTGCACCAGTCCCTCCTGCAGCAAAGCACCCACACAATATGATGCTGCCAGCCCCGTGCTTCAAGGTTGGGATGGTGTACTTCGGCCTCCCCCTTTTTCCTCCAAACATAACGATGGTCATTATGGCCAAACAGTTCTATTTTTGTTTCATCAGACCAGAGGACATTTATCCAAAAAGTAAAATAATTGTCCCCATATGCAGTTGCAAACCATAGTCTGGCTTTTTTACGGCGGTTTTGGAGCAGTGGCTTCTTCCTTTCAGGTTATGTCAATATAGGACTCGTTTTACTGTGGATATAGATACTTTTGTATCTGTTTCGTCCAGCATCTTCACAAGGTCCTTTGCTGTTGTTCTGGGTTGATTTGCACTTTTCGCACCAAAGTACGTTCATCTCTAGGAGAATGTGTCTCCTTCCTGAGCGGTATGATGGCTGCGTCGTCCCATGGTGTTTATACCTGCGTACTATTGTTTGTACAGATGAAGTGGTACCTTCAGGCATTTGGAAATTGCTCCCAAGTACATCTCCTATTGACTCAATTATGTCAATTAGCCTATCAGAAGCATCTAAAGCCATGACATAATTTTCTGGAATTTTCCAAGCTGTTTAAAGGCACAGTCAACTAATATGTATGTAAACTTGTATGTAAACTTCTGACCCACTGGAACTGTGATACAGTAAATGATAAGTGAAATAATCTGTCTGTAAACAAATCAAATCAAATGTATTTATATAGCCCTTCGTACATCTGCTGATATCTCAAAGTGCTCTACAGAAACCCAGACTAAAACCCCAAACAGCAAGCAATGCAGGTGTGGAAGCACGGTGGCTAGGAAAAACTCCCTAGAAAGGCCAGATCCTAGGAAGAAACCTAGAGACGAACCAGGCTATGAGGGGTGACCAGTCCTCTTCTGGCTGTGCCGGGTGGAGATTATAACAGAACATGGCCAAGATGTTCAAATGTTCATAAATGACCAGCAAATAATAATAATCACAGTAGTTGCAACAAGTCAGCACCTCAGGGGTAAATGTCAGTTGGCTTTTCATACCCGATCATTAAGAGTATCTCTACCACTCCTGCTGTCTCTAGAGAGTTGAAAACAGCAGGTCTGGGACAGGTAGGATGTCCGGTGAACAGGTCAGGATTCCATAGCCGCAGGCAGAACAGTTGAAACTGGAGCAGCAGCACGGCCAGTTGGACTGGGGACAGCAAGGAGTCATCATGCCAGGTAGTACTGAGGCATGGTCCTAGGGCTCAGGTCCTCCGAGAGAAATAGAGAAAGAGAGAATTAGAGAGAGCATACTTAAATTCACACAGGACACCGGATAAGACAGGAGAAGTACTCCAGATATAACAAACTGACCCTAGCCCCCCGACACAAACTACTACAGCATAAATACTGGAGGCTGAGACAGGAGGGGTCAGGAGACACTGTGGCCTCATCCGATGATACCCCCGGACAGGGACAAACAGGAAGGATATAACCCCACCCACTTTGCCAAAGCAAAGCCCCCACACCACTAGAGGGATATCTTCAACTACCAACTTACCATCCTGAGACAAGGCCGAGTATAGCCCACAAAGATCTCCGCCACGGCACAACCCAAGGGGGGGGCACCAACCCAGACAGGAAGATCACGTCAGTGACTCAACCCACTCAAGTGACGCAACCCTCATAGGGACAGCATGAAAGAGCACCAGTAAGCCAGTGACTCAGCCCCTGTAATAGGGTTAGAGGCAGAGAATCCCAGTGGAGAGAGGGGAACTGGCCAGGCAGAGACAGCAAGGGTAGTTCGTTGCTCCAGAGCCTTTCCGTTCATCTTCACACTCCTGGGCCAGACTACACTCAATCATATGACCCACTGAAGAGATGAGTCTTCAGTAAAGACTTAAAGGTTGAGACCAAGTCTGCATTTCTCACATGGGTAGGCAGACCATTCCATAAAAATTGAGCTCTATAGGAGAAAACCGTAGCGTACTTGTAGGTGTGTACGGCAGGACCAAATCGGAAAGATAGGTAGGAGCAAGCCCATGTAACGCTTTGTAGGTTAGCAGTAAAACCTTGAAATCAGCCCTTGCCTTAACAGGAAGCCAGTATAGGGGGGCTAGCACTGGAGTAATATGATCAAATTGTTTGGTTCTAGTCAGGATTCTAGCAGTAACCTAGCACTAACTGAAGTTTATTTAGTGCTTTATCCGGGTAGCCGGAAAGTAGAGCATTGCAGTAGTCTAACCTAGAAGTAATAAAAGCATGGATACATTTTTCTGCATCATTTTTGGACAGAAATTGTCTGATTTTTGCAATGTTACGTAGATGGAAAAAAGCTGTCCTTGAAACAGTCTTGATATGTTCGTCAAAAGAGAGATCAGGGTCCAGAGTAACGCCGAGGTCCTCCACAGTTTTATTTGAGACAACTGTACAACCATCAAGATTAATTGTCAGATTCAACAGAAGATCTCTTTGTTTCTTGGGACCTAGAACAAGCATCTCTGTTTTGTCCGAGTTTAAAAGTAGAACGTTTGCAGCCATCCACTTCCTTATGTCTGAAACACAGGCTTCTAGCGAGGGCAATTTTGGGGCTTCACCATGTTTCATTGAAATGTACAGCTGTGTGTCATCCGCATAGCAGTAAAAGTTAACATTATGTTTTCGAATGACATCCCCAAGAGGTAAAATATATAGTGAAAACAATAGTGATCCTAAAACGGAACCTTGGGGAACACCGAAATGTACAGTTGATTTGTCAGAGGACAAACCATTCACAGAGAAAAACTGATATCTTTCCGACAGATAAGATCTAAACCAGGCCAGAACTTGTCCGTGTAGACCAATTTGGGTTTCCAATCTCTCCAAAAGAATGTGGTGATCGATGGTATCAAAAGCAGCACTAAGGTCTAGGAGCACAAGGACAGATGGAGAGCCTCGGTCTGATGCCATTAAAAGGTCATTTACCACCTTCACCTTCAAGTATTTACTCTGAGCATTATAATAACTTACGCAAAATGGAAAAGGGGAAAATAGGAAAAGGTCGCAGAGCTACAACAACAGCCCGTAACAAGACAGCAGAAGATATAATCGTCGATGAACCCGAAATGGCTAATGCTAACGCAAATAAGATAGCAGCAGCAAAAGAACCCTCATTTCGTGAGGTGATGAAGGAGGAATTGCGCGAAGCACTCACAGGCCTACTAGAGGAACTTCAAGAAGATCTAAGAAACTAACTAAATGAGTTCAAGAAGGATATTAACCAGAAACTGGAAGAAAACAATTTAGAACTTCACAGCATATCTACAAGAATGGGGGGCACCGAACAGCGCATTGGGGAAACGGAAACATGGAACTCCGCAGTCAAAGAAATCCTTGAACAGTCACTGATAAGCCAACACTACAGACAAAAATGACAGAACTCTAAGGTTTCTCACGTCGAAACAACATTAGACTTTATAACGTAGTTGAGGGCGTAGAAAAAGACTCTATGCCAAACTTCGTGGAGGGTCTATTCAAGGGCATACTTGAATGCGACACTGACCTGGGAATCGAGAGAGCACACCGAGCTCTGGCCTCAAACCCCCCCCCCCCCAGCGGCGCCCCACCAAGATCCATAGTAGTACGGTTCCTAAAATTCTCAGTCAAAGAGAAAGTCTTACATGCAACCTGGAAAAAACCTGTTAACTTCCAAGGCCAAGGAGTGTTTGATCATGACTACGCGGGAGAGGTACTGAAAAGAAGGAAAGAATACGCCCCCATTAAGAAAGCACTTAAAGAGAAGGGTATTCGCTTCCAAACACCATTCCCGGCAAAAATGCATGTATTTCTGGAAAATGGCCCGGTTACATACGAGCATGCAGACGAGGCGGCTGAGGACCTGAAGTCAAGGGGCTTCCCAGTGGAGTATACCGCCAGGAGAAAGGCGACATCACCAGTGGAAAGACTCGAGCAAGCTCTCCCATGGATCATTGTAGGCAAGCAGAGTCATGGAGAAAGAGGGAAACCATCTCGGCGAGAGGACGTTCACATCCGAGAGAGACTCAGGCATTTCCAACGGGAAGATGTAAGACGCTGAACTGGATTTAACATAATTAAAAATGACCACGAGCTGTTAAGACTTTGGGTTGTTACGGTTGACATTGCAATAGGTCAAATATCTCCCCTATTTTCCCCCAATGCTGAAGAAGGGTGAGTAGCCAAAAGCATGTGTTCTTTACGAACACACTAAGTAGCGTCACGTTAATAACATAAATATTAGCTAAGGATTAATGACACATTGACAACGGGGCGACAGAAGGGCATATCAAGGGGAGGGTTCATGATTTGCAAGCATGACCGATATAGTTTTCACTTGTAATTAACCGATGTATAAGCTACGAAATAGGCGCCCTTATTATTTTCGGTTCCACCAGGTCTTGTTTGTGACTACATCACGCATTTTCATATCTGAGCGAGGGGCCTATCCTGCGGACAGGCTCATCCCCTAAAATCCCATAGGCAAGAGACAGTCCTCTGACGTGAGTCCAAATACCAAAGTATTTTCCAACTTTGGTTTACTTTATTATCGTTCTTGATTTTTTGTTCATTTTTAGGTTCATGATAAGCAGGCAGACATGGTGCACAGGTTTTTTTGTTTATATCGATGCATCATCGGGAATTTAAGGTCATAAGTCTCAATGTAAACAGACTGGGGAGTGCCATCAAGAGAAGTAAGGTCATCAGTCTCATTGTAAACGGACTGGGGAGTGACATCAAGAGAAGTAAGGTCATCAGTCTCAATGTAAACGGACTGGGGAGTGCCATCAAGAGAAGTAAGGTCATCAGTCTCAATGTAAACGGACTGGGGAGTGACATCAAGAGAAGTAAGGTCATCACTCTCAATGTAAACGGACTGGGGAGTGACATCAAGAGAAGTAAGGTCATCAGTCTCAATGTAAACGGACTGGGGAGTGCCATCAAGAGAAGTAAGGTCATCAGTCTCAATGTAAACGGACTGGGGAGTGCCATCAAGAGAAGTAAGGTCATCAGTCTCAATGTAAACGGACTGGGGAGTGACATCAAGAGAAGTAAGGTCATCAGTCTCAATGTAAACGGACTGGGGAGTAACATCAAGAGAAGTAAGGTCATAGCAAAGATGAAACGGGAGGGCGGTGACATACTATTCTGGCAGGAAACTCACTTATCCACCTGAACACGAGAAACTCAAGAAAATGGGATATAGGAACACTTTTTTTTCTTCTTACAAAATGGGTAGAAGGGGAGTTGAAATCTTGATCCCAAATTCAGTTAATTTTTAGTTTATGTCAGAAATAAAAGACAATGAGGGTAGATTTATACTTGTTAAATGTAAACTGGATAACAAGGAAGTTACATTATTTAATGTATACGCACCCCTGAGAGATTCAAAAGGTAAAACAGGAAATTAAACAGATTTATAGAGAAGAAGTAGAGAAAAAGCTTAGGTTCCTGAAACAACAATATTATGAAGCAGGCTCAAAGGCAACCAAATTACTAGCATGGAGACTCAGGAAACAACAAGCACAGAATACCATTTTCAAAATAAAAGACCCCAAAACAATAAAAGATCACATGCAAAGTAGATAAAATACAGAATGCATTTGAATCATATTACAAAAATCTGTACAAGCAACCAGAGAAGGCCGATGCACAGACAATAGAGCACTTTTTGAACTCACTCAATCTCCCCTCAATTGGGACAGAGCAAAATGATAGACTAACCTCATAAATATCCACCGAAGAGATTAATAAAGCAATATCTCAGCAAAAAGCCAACAAGTCTCCAGGCACTGATGGCTTCCCTTCAGAATGGTTCAAGACCTTCAGAGAACAATTAGCACCTCTACTTAAGGCCTGTTTTAACTGGACTCTGAGGGAGGGGGGTCTCCCACCGTCATGGAGAGAGGCCATCATATCAGTAATCCCAAAAGAGGGTAAAGATAAGAACGAATGCCGTTCATATAGACCTATCGCAATTCTTAATACAGATTATAAACTATATGCATCAATAATAGCCAAAAGAATGGAGAACATAATCCCAGAATTGATCGACGGAGATCAAACTGGTTTCATACCAAATAGGCAGACACAGGACAATATAAGGAGAACTCTACATGTCACGGACCACATTACTCAGAATAAGACAAGTGCAATATTAATCAGCCTAGATGCAGAAAAAGCATTTGATTCAGTGGGATGGGATTACCTATTCCAAGTTATGGAAAGATTTGGTTTCAACAAAGTGATACAGTGCATCAAAACACTGTATTCATGTCCGACCGCTAGAATAAAGATATATGGACATTTGACACGAATGATAAAATTAGAGCGAGGGGCAAGACAAGGCTGTAATCTTTCACCCACGCTCTTCTCCTTGTACCTAGAACCATTAGCACAGGCAATAAGACAGGACACAACATTAGAGGGAATAACAATACGAGGCAGTGAACATAAGATATGCATGTATCCTGATGACGTTCTGTTATTCCTTAAAGACCCAGGCTCAAGTGTACCTAGATTGATGGATGTTTTACAAACATTTGGAACATATTCAGGGTATGTGCTTAACGTACACAAGACCCAAACCCTAGTATATAATTATACCCCACAGGAAGAGCTGAAGAGTAGGTGTAACTTCACCTGGACCTCTTCATCCATTAAATATCTGGGAGTAAATGTACCAAAAGATATACCCAAACTTTATTGCATGAATTACGATCACATTAACAAGAAAATATATGATGACCTAGAAAGGTCGAATTCACTTCCCTTAGATCTTAGTAGTAGAATTGAAACAATCAAAATGAACATCCTGCCAAGGTTACTGTATTTGTTCCAATCACTGCCCATAGAAATCCCGCCTAAACAGTTTAGGGAATGGGATAAACGGATATCAAGGTTTATCTGGAACAGTAAGAGACCAAGAACTAGATATACAACATTACAGTTACCAAAAAACTGTGGGGGTATGGCCTTACCAAACCTAAAAGATTATTATGTGTCAGCCCAATTGAGACCTCTGGTGTGTTGGTGCAATTCAGAATACGAATCCAAATGGAAAGACATGGAGACTACTCTGACAGAGATACCCATACAGTCAGTACTGGGAAATAAGGAGATAAAGAAATATACAATAGACAAAATCAGTGGATTCATTTCTCTCTGAAGACATGGTTTAGGGTAATTAAGCTAAATAATTTAGACAGAGAGATCAAACTGCTTAGTTGGCCCGCATACGACCCCAGCTTCATCCCTGCAACTCAGGACAGCAGGTTTAAACAATGGACGCAGAAAGGCATCACATCATTCAGTACAATTATAAGGAATGGGAACCTAGATAACTTCCAGGACCTAAGTAAAAAACATGGCTTGGATAAACAACATTTTTACAGATACCTACAAGTTCGACACTATTTCTTAAGGTAGATAAAAGTGAATGACCCCCGAGCACCTCCAAAATTAATCCAAGTATTCACTAACGCATACAACTTGGGGAGTAACTAAAAAACGATTTCAAATCTCTACTTGGGTATTCAATCCTCAAAGAAACATTCTACAAACTATATTAAAAAGAAATGGGAGGAAATTAACATTGAAATAACTGATGAAACATGGTTGAACATATTAGAGACTCAACATAGCTCCACCAACTCAAGGTCATGGAGAGAATTCTGTTGGAAGAATGTTATACGTTTCTTCATAACACCAAAACTGAAATCAAAACAGACGGGCTCACTACACCATTGTTGGAGAGAATGCAGTCAATTGAGGGCGGACCACTCTCATATCTTTTGGACTTGCCCCGCAATCGAAACTTACTGGGGAGAAATAAGATCTAACATTGGAAAAATAATGGGATTTGACATAGAACAAACATACCTTGTACATGGGTGAAATACCTGATAACTTACACAATAGAGAAAAGTACCTCTTGAAGGTCCTACTGGCAGCCAGTAAAAAGGCTATCACTAGGAAATGGCTACAAAAAGACCCTCCCACAGTGACACAATGGATAGACATTGTAGAAAAAATACACCACATGGAGCGTATGACCTTTGCTTTAAGAACTAAACAGGAGAGAGGTCAAGAATACTGGGAAAAATGGGTTTCGTACTTGGAAAAGGACTAATTCAAAGATGTCAATGTAACTAATATGATGATGAAGATATGAAGTGCACTGTAACTGACAGATCTTTTTTTGTTTTGTTGTTATTTTATTTGACTTTATTTGTCATTTCTTTGTGTTCCTACAATAAAAACAAAGTTTTAATGTGTGGAGTGGTTGAAAAACGAGTTTTAATGACTCCAACCTAAGTGTATGTAAACTTCTGACTTCAACTGTACATTGTACAACCACCTAAAAGGAAGTGATTCCCAAACCTTCCATAACAAAGGCATCACCTACAGAGAGATGTACCTGGAAAAGAGTCCCCTAAGCAAGCTGGTCCTGGGGCTCTGTTCACAAACACAAAAATACCCCACAGAGCCCCAGGACAGCAACACAATTAGACCCAACCTAATCAAGAGAAAAATATATAATTACTTGACCCATTGGAAAGAATTAACAAAAACACTGAGCAAACAAGAATGCTATTTGGCCTTAAACAGAGTACACTGTGGCAGATTACCTGACTACTGTGACTGAATAAAAATTAAGGAAAGGCCGCAGTAGGCAGACCTAGCTCTCAAGAGAAGACAGGATACTGCCCACAAAATGAGGTGGAAACTGAGCTGCACTTCCTAACCTCCTGTCCAATGTATGGACATATTAGAGACACATCTTTCCCTCAGATTAATTTATTTTGCCTTTTGTACTTGAACTATTTGCCTATCGTTACAACACTGTATATAGCAATAATATGACATTTGAAATGTGTCTATTCTTTTGGAACTTTTGTCAATCAATCAAATGTATTTTATAAAGCCCTTTTTACATCAGCCGATGTCACAAAGTGCTATACAGAAACTCAGCCTAAAACCCCAAACAACAAGAAATGCAGATGTAGAAGCACGGTGAATAGGAAAAACTCCCTTCAAAGGCAGGAACCTAAGAAGAAACCTAGAGAGGAACTGAGAGGAACTGGCCAGAATAAAAACAAAGGTCAACTCAGTCTGTGTAGGCATTTTGTTATGTATTTAGTTAGCTATTTAGCAGTCTTATAGCATGGAGATAGAAGCCGTTCAAGAGCTTGTTGGTGTCAGACTTAAGGCACCGGTACCGCTTTCCCTTGCGGAGGCAAGAGAACAGTCTATGGCTTGAGTGGTTGGAGTCTAACGATTTTCCAGGCCTTCCTTACACACCGCATGACATAGAGTTCCAGGATGGCAGGGAGCTCGGCCCCAGTGATGTACTGAGCTGTCAACACCACCCTCTGTAGCGCCATGCAGTTGAGGGCAGTGCTACTTCCATACCAAGCCATGATGCAGCCAGTCAAGATGATCTCAATTGTACAGCTGTAGAACTTTTTGAGGATTTGGGGGCCCATGCCAACCCTTTTCAAGGTTCAGCTCCTTGAGCAGCTCCTTGGTCTTACTGATGTTGAAGGAGAGGGTTGTTGTTCCGGCCCCACACTGTCAGGTCACTGACTTCCTCCCTGTATGCTGTCTCATCATTGCCGGTGATCAGGCCTACCACCGTCGTGTCGTCAGCAAACTTGTTGATGGTGTTGGAGTCGTGCGTGGCCACGCAGTCATGGGTGAACAGGGAGTACAGGAGGGCACCCATGTTGAGGGTCAGCGGGGCAGAGGTGATGTTGCCTACCCTCACCACCTGGGGCCCATCAGGAAGTATGGAGTGGTTGGAGGGGTCAATGGTGTTGAGTACTGAGCTGTCAATGAACAGCATTCTCACATGGGTATTCCTCTTATCTAGGTGGGTGAGGGTAGTGTGGAGTGCAATTGAGATTGCGTCGTCTATGGATCTGTTGGGGCGGTATGCAAATTGGATTTGCCTAGGGTTTCTGGGATGATGGAGTTGATGTGTGCCATAACCAGCTTCTCAATGCACTTCATGATTACAGATGTGAGTGCTACAAGGTGGTAGTCATTGTGGCATGAAGCCTTAGAGTTCTTGGGAACAAGAATTATGGTGGTCATCTTAAAACATGTGGGGATTACAGACTGGGACAAGGAGAGGTTGAAAATTACAGTGAATATACCTGCCACCTGTTCGGGGCATGCTCTGAGAAAGCACCCTGGAATACCATAAGGCCCCATGGCCTTGCGGGTATTGACCTGATTAAAAACTTCTCACTTCGGCCTCGGAGTGCGAGATCACCCACACCCGGGACAATGGTGTTAATGTCAAAGCTGGGACTTCCTTTGTAATCTGTAATGGACTATAGCCCCTGCCACATGTGGCAGTCGTCGGAGTCTGTGTAATATGATTCCACCCTATTCCTATATTGTTCTCTTACTCATTTGATGACTCTGCTGAGGTCATTGTGGGACCTCTTGACCTTGATCCTGTCCTCAGCCGTAGCCTCAGGGTTGTCTGCAATAGCCCTGTGTGCGGTAGCCCTATCCTTTAGTTTAGTGCCAACTTTAGTGTTAATCCAGGGCTTTTGATTTGGGAAGCAGCGAATCTGTGGGGACAAGTCGCCGATGAATTTCCTAATGAAGCCAGTGACAGAGGTGGTTAGCTCTTCGATGTTATCCGCGGAGTCCCAAAACATATTTTTATCAGCTCTAGCAAAGCAGGCCTGAAGTATAATCTCTGATTCCAGAGCATTTCTCAAAGGATGAGTCACAAATAATTCCCGTTTGAGCTTCTGCTTTTAAACAGTAGCAGGAGTATGTATGGAGTCTGATTTGCTGAATGGCGGACGAGAGGGTAGCCAGCTTGCCATACACTGGACCGGTAGACAGTGTCCTACGCCCCACCTGGCGGGCACTGTTTTCCCGCAGTTTTGTTAACAACAGAGAGGGCAGGTGTTCAGCAGGCGGGAGAAAAGGACACTGTGTGCTAGCTTAGCCAGCTAGTCCTAACACTGTGTGCTAACTAGCTAGATAGCTCGCTAGTTAGCGTCACCATGTGCTAGTTAGCTGGTCCCGCCTTCCGCCTGCTGTGTCCCGGTGTCATCCTTAGGACTACCTGGCTAAACTGCAGTGCTAGCGAGAGGCAGGGATGACAGGTAGGTGGGTGAAAAAACTCAGATAATACTTTTTATTTCCCTTTTGACCCACATTCCAAAGTGTAACACAAGCGGGAAGGGGGGGGGGGGGGTAATTCATGCAGGAACCAGTGCTGGGGGCGGGGGGTTCATGCAGATGCAGGAACGCCACGAATGTTGGGCTGCTACTTAAAATATATATATATATATATATATATATATATATATATTAACAACAAATCAATACAGAAAGTATATGAGGGAACACAAGTATATATAGATTATAAACAATGGGCAATCGAGCTAGGGGGTACAATATCACATTACAATTACACAAGGACCTTAAGGGAACATACATACACTTTACAAGCAGTTGCACACTACTGCCTCGCTTAGCCTCTTCTGCGTTGATGTATGTTGATTTACCAACCGGAAGCGCTAGCCGGAAGTTACTCCCGTATTCGTGACGTGTACTTGTAACTACTATTTGCAGTTGCTGCTGACATCAAATTCCATACTCAAATGCGGCTAGAGTTTGCTGATAAATTATAGCCACGTTCAGTACCATAGGAAAGGGATCGTGATACGACCTACAAAAATGACAACCATGTTCGCAGACACTATTCTTATTGTTTTCATCTCTGTTTGCACAGCTCTGTTAGCTGAGGGTATGTAACTAACGTTACAGTAGCTAGCCAACGTTAATTTTAGCTAAGCTATCTGGCTGACTTTAGCTAGCTACCTGATACTGACTTTCTAATTTTGGCTAGCAACCATCAAACATATTCGTGATGTATTTTATTTGGTTAACGCTGAGTGCTGTAGATGTTTTGTCATTTGGAAACCTGTTTAATCCGGGGCATGAGTAGCACGACGCTTCTTAGCTTTGGGACACAACATTGGGTAGGAGTCTGTCTTTATGAGGCTACAGCCATCAGATCGAAGAATTGCGAGCTCTCAGCCAGGTCACTGGGTATCTGTAAACGACTTTGTGACAACGGCTGATGTTAAAATGACTTTATGAAATACATGTGATTGATTGACGGTCACCATTGGTGTACTAATGATAATAACCGCATACTTGTTATTTGTAGTTCGTGACTGAGCTTATGGTTCATCAGGAGATGATTGGGGCATCATCTAATACACATGCATGATTTTATATGCACATTCATTGATATGTTGATGTATTGATTGCTCTAAATGTAGTATTTGCCTAACCTTTAAACATCTCCATCCTAAGGAATTACATGGGTGTTGGTGTATCGTACTGCAAAGTACAAGAGTCTGAAGGCAGAGGTGGAAAAGCAAAGCAAGAAATGTGAGTGTCTTTAAATACATTTTCATTGCTTTTCACAATTTACACACAGATGACATTGTTCAGTTCTTGGATCAAATTGTATTTGTCACATGCACAGAATACAACAGGTAGACCTTACAACAGTTGTAGACCTTGAAAACCATAGTACCCTCAAAGCTCATCACTAAGCTAAGGATCCTGGGACTAAACACCTCCCTCTGCAACTGGATCCTGGACTTCCTGACGGGCCACCCCCAGGTGGTGAGGGAAGGTAACAATACATCTGCCATGCTGATCCTCAACACTGGAGCTCCCCAGGGGTGCGTGCCCATGACTGCATGGCGACTCCAACGCCATCAGTAAGTTTGCAGACGACACAACAGTGGTAGGCCTGATCACCAACAACGACGAGACAGCCTATCGGGAGGAGGTCAGAGACCTGGCCGGGTGGTGCCAGAATAACAACCTATCCCTCAACGTAATCAAGACTAAGGAGAGGAGTGTGGAATACAGGAAAAGGAGGACCGAGCACGCCCCCATTCTCATCGACGGGGCTGTAGTGGAGCAGGTTGAGAGATTCAAGTTCCTTGGTGTCCACATCAACAACAAACTAGAATGGTCCAAACACACCAAGACAGTCGTGAAGAGTGCACAACAAAGCCTATTCCCCCTCAGGAGTCTGAAAATATTTGGCATGGGTCCTCAAAAGGTTCTACAGCTGCACCATCGAGAGCATCCTGACGAGTTGCCATAAGACTCCTGAACAGCTAATCAAATGGCTACCCAGACTATTTGCATTCGCCCCCCCCCCCCCCCTTACAGTGAAACGCTTACTTACAGGCTTTAACCAATAGTGCAAAAAAGGTATTAGATGAACAATAGGTAGATAAAGAAATAGAACAACAGTAAAAAAAGAGAAGTCTTTTTGTCCTAGACTTGGCACTCCGGTACTGCTTGCCATGTGTTAGTAGAGATAACAGTCTATGACTGGGGTGGCTGGGGTCTTTGACAATTTTTAGGGCCTTCCTCTGACACCGCCTGGTATAGAGGTCCTGGAGGGCAGGCAGCTTAGCTCCAGTGATGTACTGGGACGTATACCCACTGTAGTGCCTTGCGGTCAGAGGCCTAGCAATTGCCGTACCAGACAGTGATGCAACCAGTCAGGATGCGCTCAATGTTGCAGCTGTAGAACCTTTTGAGGATCTCAGGACCCCTGCCAAATCTTAGGTTTTGTCGTGCCCTCTTCACGACTGTCTTAGTGTGCTTGGACCATGTTCGTTTGTTGGTGATGTGGACGCCAAGGAACTTGAAGCTCTCAACCTGCTCCACTACAACCCCGTCGATGAGAATGGGGGTGTGCTCGGTCCTCCTTTTCCTGTAGTCCACAATCATCTCCTTTGTCTTGATCACGTTGAGGGAGGGGTTGTTGTCCTTGCACCACACGGTCAGGTCTCTGACATCCCTATAGGCTGTCTCATCGTTGTCGGTGATCAGGCTGTTGTGTCATCAGTAAACTTAATGATGGTGTTGGAGTCGTGCCTGGCTGTGCAGTCATGAGTAAACAGGGAGTACAGGAGGGGACTGAGCACGCACCCCTGAGGGGCCCCCGTGTTGACGATTCGCGTGGCGGATGTGTTGTTACCTAACCTTACTGTTGTTGTTTTCAAGGGTGACGGCTCTGTAGTGAAAACTATTTTTTTTATACACTGCTCAAAAAAATAAAGGGAACACTAAAATAACACATCCTAGAACTGAATTAATTAAATATTCTTATTAAATACTTTTTTCTTTACATAGTTGAATGTGCTGACAACAAAATCACACAAAAATTATCAATGGAAATCAAATTTATCAACCCATGGAGGTCTGGATTTGGAGTCACACTCAAAATTCAAGTGGAAAACCACACTACAGGCTGATCCAACTTTGATGTAATGTCCTTAAAACAAGTCAAAATGAGGCTCATTAGTGTGTGTGGCCTCCACGTGCCTGTATGACCTCCCTACAACGCCTGGGCATGCTCCTGATGAGGTGGCGGATGGTCTCCTGAGGGATCTCCTCCCAGACCTGGACTAAAGCATCCGCCAACTCCTGGACAGTCTGTGGTGCAACTTGGTGTTGGTGGATGGAGCGAGACATGGTGTCCCAGATGTGCTCAATTGGATTCAGGTCTGGGGAACGGGCAGGCCAGTCCATAGCATCAATGCCTTCATCTTGCAGGAACTGCTGACACACTCCAGCCACATGAGGTCTAGCATTAGGAGGAACCCAGGGCCAACCGCACCAGCATATGGTCTCACAAGGGGTCTGAGGATCTCATCTCGGTACCTAATGGAAGTCAGGCTACCTCTGGCAAGCACATGGAGGGCTGTGCGGCCCCCCCACACCATGACTGACCCACCGCCAAACCGGTCATGCTGGAGGATATTGCAGGCAGCAGAACGTTCTCCACGGCATCTCCAGACTGTCACGTCTGTCACATGTGCTCAGTGTGAACCTGCTTTCATCTGTGAAGAGCACAGGGTGCCAGTGGCGAATTTGCCTATCTTGGTGTTCTCTGGAAAATGCCAAACGTCCTGCACGGTGTTGGGCTGTAAGCACAACCCCCACCTGTGGACGTCGGGCCCTCATACCACCCACATGGAGTCTGTTTCTGACCGTTTGAGCAGACACATGCACATTTGTGGCCTGCTGGAGGTCATTTTGCAGGGCTCTGGCAGTGCTCCTCCTGCTCCTCCTTGCATAAAGGCGGAGGTAGCGGTCCTGATGCTGGGTTGTTGCCCTCCTACGGCCTCCTCCACGTCTCCTGATTTACTGGCCTGTCTCCTGGTAGCGCCTCCATGCTCTGGACACTACGCTGACAGACACAGCAAACCTTCTTGCCACAGCTCGCATTGATGTTCCATCCTGGATGAGCTGCACTACCTGAGCCACTTGTGTGGGTTGTAGACTCCGTCTCATGCTACCACTAGAGTGAAAGCACCGCCAGCATTCAAAAGTGACCAAAACATCAGCCCGGAAGCATAGGAACTGAGAAGTGGTCTGTGGTTATCACCTGCAGAACCACTCCTTTATTGGGGGTGTCTTGCTAATTGCCTATAATTTCCACCTGTTGTCTATTCCATTTGCAGAACAGCATGTGAAATTTATTGTCAATCAGTGTTGCTTCCTAAGTGGACAGTTAGATTTCACAGAAGTGTGATTGACTTGGAGTTACATTGTGTTGTTTAAGTGTTCCCTTTATTTTTTTGAGCAGTGTATATGTATTTTGAATATTACAGTGGAGAAGAAGAAGGAAACCATTACAGAATCTGCAGGACGTCAACAGAAGAAGAAGATTGGTAAGAAAGAAGAGTCATGTGTTTATACAGTATGTATTTGGACCAAAGCTTTCCTGGACCATAGCTATCGTCTCATCATAATTTTGACAAGACTATTACGATAATAGATATGACAGTTGGTGTATATAAAATAATATGTGGTCCCCATACACAATGTTTTAATTTCAACTTCAGAGAGACAAGAGGAGAAACTGAAGAACAACAACAGAGATCTATCCATGGTGAGGGAAATGTGTTTTTATGTCATACAAATTAAACAAGCCAACGCCCTGTGTATTCCTTCCTCATTTGCTATCTAGCTTCATTGATGAAGGGGTGACCACATTTCATCTGACTGTCCTCCCGTCTTGTGTTACAGGTACGAATGAAGTCCATGTTCGCCATTGGCTTCTGTTTCACAGCGTTGATGGGAATGTTCAACTCCATGTGAGTGTACAGACAATGACAAATGCTATCTGTTAGATCTAGTGGCACGGGTGGCTACTCTGTTATGATGACAAACAACTCACTGTTTTCATTGTGAGTTTCTTTTGTTAAGCAATCGCTCTCAGCTCAAAGTTAGTCATTCAATGCACCTCCTTACCCACCACGTGCTAATATCATTGTCTGGTTTTAGCTTTGATGGAAGGGTGGTGGCCAAACTGCCATTCGTCCCACTGTCCTACATTCAGGGTCTTTCCCATCGCAACCTTTTGGGCGAGGACTTCACTGACTGCTCATTCATCTTCCTGTACATTCTCTGCACCATGTCCATCAGACAGGTAACTCAACTGACACTATTTTACCACCTGTCATGGGTTGCAGTTTATTGACAAGAGTAGCAAAAATTCGGCTAACAAAAAGAGTTAAGGACATAAATTTATGGATTTGAAGTTGAAGGTTTCCACAGATCCAATCTCTTAAAATATGATTCCACATTCAACAGCTTATGGTTCACAACTTTCCGGAACTGGGACTTCTCATAAATATCCTTGGTTTCTGTCTACTTACTATGTAAATATTGTTTCTATCCATCCACAGAACATCCAGAAGATGCTGGGTCTGGCCCCCTCCAGAGCTGCCACCAAGCAGGCTGGAGGTTTCTTGGGACCCCCTCCCCAGGCAGCTAAGTTCTCCTAAGAACCAAGCATATGGGTGGCCTTCCAGGCTGACTACATTACATTACAGTCCAATGGTTGTGTACCATGTCATCGAGTGTGCAGCCGAGCATCAGATCCTATATCATATGATGTGATTTTTGCAATGTAGTCTGCTTAGAATGCGTCTTCAGTCCTATTTCTACACTGTGACTGTCTGGCCACAGAGAGAAGGGAGAGGACAGCCCCCTCATCTGTACAGAGAATGACATTGCTGTCACAACGATGGATGGGGCGACTCTTTGTATACATTGAATACCATCAGCAGCTACTGTATCATTCATTCATTACCTGTACCCATTATTTCATTGAAGTTTGTAGTGGTAGTACCTGGTTTGACCCATTTTCCTTATTTTGATGCTTTAAGTTTTAGTTAGATTAGTTTGACATTAAAGTAGCTATGATTGTGAGTGCTAATGATTTACAAAATGTTACAAAAGTGTGAAATATATCCTGTTTATTTTCAGATAAACATTGTGATAAGATGCTAAACAAAAATCGTATGAGATTGGAATAAATTAAGCAGACCTGGGAGTGGATTGGCTGTTTGGTTCATCAGTACATTGTGATTGCCTGGCTCTGTAGTATTTCATTTCTTACTTAATGAATAAATGTTTTATCAAATTTTAGCCTGTTTGATGCTGTTTTCTTTTCTTTCTTTGCAATTTTGTATGATCTATGTCTGCTACCACAGAATATCATAAGTAAAACAAGTATTCATGACTTTGGTGGTTCCTATCTTAGAAAGCCATAAGTGGGTTAATGAGTCAGCAGAAAATTGTTACTCTATAGTCTACACTATTGGAGCTGGGCTGGGGCCAACAACACACAGATCGAGAGGACTGCTAAATTAATTGGCAGGGTCATTCCTATTATACAGTGCCTTTTTTGTTCCAGGAATGATCTGTTCTTATTTAGTGTAAAATGTGGATTCCAAAAGGCTTTAAATTTAAGGTCAGGTGTCTACTTTAACACAAAAACGTGGATCCTGAAAGGGAATTGTATTCATGTTATTACACTTTTTTTTGTCAGTGGCTATCTGTGTTTTTTTCCATGTCCCCAGGTGATATTTATCAACTTCTACAATAAATATAAGCCATATAATAATAAAATATACCAAACCTTTCACTATTTTATCGTCCTAGTTAAGTATTTTTCATCAATAATGTTTTTTTCATGATTATTGTATTTATTTTATTTAAAATATTCTGTGTGTCCCACTTTCCAGTGTTAGTTTGTTGTAATTCTCCATTTAAGAAAACACCTTCCTATAATGACCCCACATTCAGGAAGTGTGGGAAAACTATGGTGCAAAGCTACATAAATATAAACACTCAGTTATATCTATGTGTCCATGTTTCAGGTTGTTGTCCTACTCATCAATGTCCACCCTGTTAGGCTAAATTATAGAGAACATTTAAAATGTTAAAATATGTTTGATAGAGCAGTTAAAATTCTGTTCAAGTTTTCACCATTATGCTAGCTCAATCTTGCTCACTCACAGAGCTATCGCTAATTTAGGCTCAACATGTCCACCCAGTTAGGATTATGCACCCAAACAGTTTTTTAAGTGCCTGAGCTTGACCAATAAGTTTTTCTGAAAGTCAAACATGTCCCTTTTCTGATATACAGTACCAGTCAAACGTTTGGCAACACATTCAAGGGTATTTCTTTATTTTTACTATTCTCAACATTTTCCACCCTTTGCCTTGATGAAAGCTTTGCACATTCTTAACATTCTCTCAACCAGCTTCACCTGGAATGCTTTTCCAACAGTATTGAAGGAGTTCCCACATATGCTGAGCACTTGTTGGCTGCTTTTCCTTCACTCTGCAGTCCAACTCATCCCAAACTATCTCAATTGGTTTGAGATTGGGTGATTGTGGAGGGCAGGTCATCTGATGCAGCACTCCATCACTCCCCTTCTTGGTCAAATAGCACGTATGCAGCCTGGGGGTGTGTTGGGTCATTGCTCTTGAAAAACAAATGATAGTCCCACTAAGTGCTGTTGGGTTCGGGGTGAAATTTTGAACATTTCTATACTAGAGACATTGTTATACCCAGAAGAATAGCATATAAATGAGTGAAAGAGATTGGTTTTTACATCAGAAGTTAATGGTTATCTATAGGAGACAGATGGCTGTGGGATGAGGGGAGACGGGTGGAGATCTTTGGATTAGGCCTCAAGGGGGTTGAGGTCAGGTCAGTTTCCCTTAAGGGAGAAACAATGGTTTATTATCCTATCACTTCGTCTTCCTGTCAGACCATAAAAGATGTAAGGATTGGAGAGAAGGAGGAGTGTCTAAATTGGAGTATATATACTTGTGGTGGAAACGTGATGTCTGAATGAAGCTGTATAGACCCATTGAGAAGATTTACACTTGGTTAAGCTTCTCTAGTGTCCGTGAGTTATTTACTCAGAAAATTAGAACCTAACAGCGAAAACCAGATGGCATGGCGTATCGCTGCAGAATGCTGTGATAGCCATCCTGGTTAGGTGTGCCTTGAATTCTAAATAAATCACTGAACATGTCACCAGCAAAGCACCCCCACACCATCACATCTCCTCCTCGGTGGTAAACACATGCAAAGATCATCTGTTCACCTACTCTGCGTCTCACAAAGACACGGTGGTTGGACCAAAAATCGCACATTTGGACCAAAGGACAAATTTCCACCGGTCTAATGTCCATTACTCATGTTTCTTGGCCCAAGCAAGTCTCTTCTTCTTATTGGTGTCCTTTAGTAGTGTTTTTTTTTACCAGCAATTTGACAATGAAGGCCTAATTCACCCAGTCTCCTCTGAACAGTTGATGTTGATGTGTCTGTTACTTGCAATTTCCGAGGCTGGTAACTAATGAACTTATCCTCTGCACCAGAGTTAACTCTGGGTCTTCCTTTCCTGTGGCGGTCCTCATGAGAGACAGTTTCATCATAGCGCTTGATGGTTTTCAAATCAAATCAAATGTATTTCATAAAGCCCTTCTTACATCAGCTGATATCTCAAAGTGCTGTACAGAAACCCAGCCTAAAACCCCAAACAGCAAGCAATGCAGGTGTAGAAGCACGGTGAATAGGAAAAAAATCCCTAGAAAGGCCAGAACCTATGAAGAAACCTAGAGAGAAACCAGGCTATGAGGGGTGGCCAGTCCTCTTCTGGCTGTGCTGGGTGGAGATTATAACAGAACATGGCCAAGATGATCAAATGTTCATAAATGACCAGCAGGGTCAAATAATAGTAATCACAGTGGTTGTCGAGGGTGCAACAGGTCAGCACGGCCAGGTGGACTGGGAACAGCAAGGAGTCATCATGCCAGGTAGTCCTGAGGCATGGTCGTAGGGCTCAGGTCCTACGAGAGAGAAAAAGAAAGAAAGAAAGAGAGAATTAGAGAGAGCAAACTTAAATTCACACAGGACACCGGATAAGACAGGAGAAATACTCCAGATTGAACAGACAAACCCTAGCCCCCCGACACATAAACTACTGCAGCATAAATACTGGAGGCTGAGACAGGAGGGGTCAGGAGACACTGTGGCCCCATTCAATGATACCCCAGGACACGGCCAAACAGGAGGATATAACCCCACCCACTTTGCCAAAGCACAGCCCCTACACCACTAGAGGGATATCTTCAACCACCAACTTATCATCCTGAGACAAGGCTGAATATGGCCCACAAAGATCTCCACCACGGCACAACCCAAGGGGTGGTGCCAACCCAGACAGGAGGACCACGTCAGTGACTCAACCCACTCAAGTGACGCAACCCTCCTAGGGACAGCATGAAAGAGCACCAGTAAACCAGTGACTCAGTGACTTAGCTTTAGCCAGCATCATCTTCATATTAGCCTTAACGTCGGTAGCCCTGCCCCCTGGTAAACAGTGTATGGTTGCTGGGTGATTAATTTTAAGTCTAATACTGTGGGTAATGGAGTCGCCAATGACTAGGGTTTTCATTTTGTCACAGCTAATGGTGGGAGGCTTCGGCGTCTCAGACCCCGTACTTACTGGTGGCACAGTCGCTGTTTCATCCTTTCCTACACTGAAATTACCCTTGCCTAACGATTGCGTCTGAAGCCTGGCTTGTAGCACAGCTATCCTCGCCGCAAGGCGATCGTTCTCCTGTATATTATGAGTACAGCGACTGCAATAAGAAGGCATCATGTTAATGTTACTACTTAGCTTCGACTGGTGGAGGTCCTGACGAACCACGTCCAGATAAAGCGTCCGGGGCGAAAAGGTTGAATGGAAGAAAAAAAATGAAAAAAAAGTTGAGTGAGGGAAAAACAAAAAATATAAACGATAATTAAAAAGTAAAAACTGTTACGTTGTCCGGTAGCACTTGAAGAAACTTTCAAAGTTCTTGAAATGTCCCGGATTGACTGACCTTCATGTCTTAAAGTAATGATGGACTGTTGTTTCTCTTTGCTTATTTGAGCTGTTCTTGCCATATTATGGACTTGTTTTTTTACCAAATAGGGCTACCGTGCTTCTACACCTGCATTGCTTGCTGTTTGGGGTTTTAGGCTGGGTTTCTGTACAGTACTTTGAGATATCAGCTGATGTACGAAGTGCTATATAAATACATTTGATTTGATTTGATCTTCTGTATGCCACCCCTACCTTGTCACAAACCAACTGATTGGCTCAAATTTATTAAGAAGGAAAGAAATTCCACAAATAAATGTTTAACAAGGCACACTTGTTCATTTAAATGCATTCCAGTTGACTGCCTGTTTGAGAGAATGCCGAGAGTTGGCAAAGCAAGGCAAAGAGGGGCTACTTTGAAGAATCTCAAATATAAAATGTTCAGATTTTGTTTTAGCACTTTTTTGGTTACTACATGATTCCATATGTGTTATTTCATAGTTTTTATGTTTTCACTATTGTTCTACAATGTAGAAATGTAGAAAATAGTAAAAAATAAAGAAAAACCCTTGAATGAGTAGGTGTGTCCAAAAATTTGACTGGTACTGTATATATATTTATTTTTTCAAAAGGTTGAGATCCAAATGGCACCGCATTGTAGGAATGACCCGGTTATTGACACTTGTTATTGACACTTGTGTCCTCATGACCTAAACTGTAATGTAAGGGGCCAACTCAATTGCCCAGGTTTTAGAATAAACGTCGAAACACGTATTTCAATAGCTCAAGGATTCGGATAATACAGTCCATGTATATGTGAAAGGCAAGCTATCAGACACCCTGAAACTAATCCCGCCCATATTGTGTAATTGCTGAAGATTTAAACTGCGGTCATATTCATACATTATTTCCACACTGGTTTAGTGGCTAATATTTTACACATTCCCTGTTTACGAGGGGCGAAGTGCGTCTGTCTGATACGATATCTGCTGACTTCGATCAATAAAACGTCAAATCCAAAGCAGGACGAAAGCTTCGATTTACGGAACAGACGACGGTAGGAACACTCAAATGATTAAATAAGTGTGATTTTGATTAAATATGCAGAATAATTCGGTTTAGTTCGCTGCTAGGCTAGGCCTGAAGCCTGCGTTTTTGCTGCCATGTGAAAGGGCGTGTTTATATTGTTGCTGGCTGTCTGGAGGACTTTTTCTTCTGCAAATACGCACGAATGCATGCTAACTAAATTAGGAAAAGTCTACATGCATGTAGATACATATTTAGCTAACTAAATATTTTGCCCATGCGCTATTGTTTGCCTGAAACTGCCGCAACGCTTACATTTGAATAATGTTGCAGTCTGATCACTCCTATTTTATTTGTCCTACAGGTGATTCACACACAGTTTGACATTGTCGAACATGGCCCAGCTTCTAGAGTCTATGCCAGGTGCCTCCACAGGACAGGTCGTGGTGACAGACCACTTAAATTTCTGGGGCGGGTGCAGAGTTAAACCCAAGGATGGAATTAACGCGGAGCCCGTCCACGAACCTGCAACTGGTTTGTAGCATACTACATACACTAGACCGTTTACTAAATCAAATGTTATTCGTCACATGCTTCGTGAACAACCGGCGTGGACTAACAGTGAAATGCTTTTACTCGTAGGCTTTCTGATTTAATAGAGCTGTAGGCCTATATCTCAGATGCATTGAATATATTTAGATACATTACTGTATTGTAGTAAAAAGGTATCTCAGTGCACAGTTGACCAGACATAGATCTCCTAGTTATCCAGTATCTGGAATGTAAGTGTTAAGTTTCACTGACCTTTTTATGTTGTTTTGTTTCCATTCGAATATTATTATCAAATAAAATGTATTTATATAGCCCTTTGTACATCTGCTGATATCTCAAAGTGCTCTACAGAAACCCAGCCTAAAACTCCAAACAGCAAACAATGCAGGTGTAGAAGCACGGTGGCTAGGAAAAACTCCCTAGAAAGGCCAAAACCTAGGACGAAACCTAGAGACGAACCAGGCTATGAGGGGTGGCCAGTCCTCTTCTGGCTGTGCTGGGTGGAGATTATAACCGAGCATGGCCAAGATGTTCAAATGTTCATAAATGACCAGCATGGTCAAATAATAATAATCACAGTAGTTGTCGAGGGTGCAGCAAGTCAGCACCTCAGGGGTAAATGTCAGTTGGCTTTTCATAGCTGATCATTAAGAGTATCTCTACCACTCCTGCTGTCTCTAGAGTTGAAAACAGCAGGTCTGGGACAGGTAGCACGTCCGGTGAACAGTTCAGGATTCCATAGCCACAGGCAGAACAGTTGAAACTGGAGCAGCAGCACGGCCAGGTGGACTGGGGACAGCAAGGAGTCATCATGCCAGGTAGTTCTGAGGCATGGTCCTAGGGCTCAGGTCCCCTGAGAGAAAGAGAGAATTAGAGAGAGCATACTTAAATTCACACAGGACACCGGATAAGACAGGAGAAGTACTCTAGATATAACAAACTGACCCTAGCCACCGGACACAAACTACTGCAGCATAAATACTGGAGGCTGAGACAGGAGGGGTCAGGAGGCACTGTGGCCCCATCCGATTATACCCCCGGACAGGGCCAAACAGGAAGGATATAACCCCACCCACTTTGCCAAAGCACAGCCTCTACACCACTAGAGGGATATCTTCAACCACCAACTTACCATCCTGAGACAAGTCCGAGTATAGCCCACAAAGATCTCCGCCACGGCACAACCCAAGGGGGGGCGCCAACCCAGACAGGAAGATCGCGTCAGTGACTCAACCCACTCAAGTGACGCAACCCTCCTAGGGACAGCATGAAAGAGCACCAGTAAACCAGTGACTCAGCCCCTGTAATGGGGTTAGAGGCAGAGAATCCCAGTGGAAAGAGGGGAACCGGCCAGGCAGAGACAGCAAGGGTGGTTCGTTGCTCCAGAGCCTTTCCGTTCACCTTCTCACTCCTGGGCCAGACTACACTCAATCATATGACCCACTGAAGAGATGAGTCTTCAGTAAAGACTTAAAGGTTGAGACCGAGTCTGCGTCTCTCACATGGGTAGGCAGACCATTCCATAAAAATGGAGCTCTATAGGAGAAAGCCTTGCCTCGAGCTGTTTGCTTAGAAATTCTAGGGACAATTAGGAGTCCTGCATCTTGTGACCGTAGCGTATGTGTAGGTATGTACGGCAGGACCAAATCGGAAAGATGGGTAGGAGCAAGCCCATGTAATGCTTTGTAGGTTGGCAGTAAAACCTTGAAATTAGCCCTTTCCTTAACAGGAAGCCAGTGTAGGGAGGCTAGCACTGGAGTAATATGATCAAATATTTTTGGTTCTAGTCAGGATTCTAGCAGCTGTGTTTAGCACTAACTGAAGTTTATTTAGTGCTTTATCCGGGTAGCCGGAAAGTAGAGCATTGCAGTAGTCTAACCTAGAAGTAACAAAAGCATGGATTAATTTTTCTGCATTTTTGGACAAAGTATTACCTCACTATTTGGGGTCAGCAAAAGTTCACTGACCAATTTACAATATGCCCCCCCCCCCCCCGCCCCCCCTGCCCGTTAGATGTTTGAAGTGTTTATTTGTCTTTTTCATCTGGTGTCTGCAGGGCGTAAGCTGTGTGACATGTTTCCATGTGGGAAAGAGGAGGTGGACCAGGCCATCCAAAGTGCACATACTGCCTACCTAAAGTGGAGCAAGATGGCAGGCATGGAGAGGGCCCGAGTTATGCTGGAGGCTGCTCGCATCATCAGGGTGAGACATGTCATGTGAGCAGAATGCTGCATAATTTCATAACATTGCTGTTAGAATTAGAATATAAGCTACTGAACAGAGAAATTATATTTCTCTTTAATAATTTGACTTTTCATGAGTGCTCCCCATCCCCCGCAGCTACTTGCCCAAGCCTCCCCAGCTTCTCATTCACCCAAATCCAGATAGCAGGTGTTCTGAAAGAGCTGCAAAACCTGGACCTGTACAAATCAGCACCGCTAGACAATCTGGACCCTCTCTTTCTAAAATGATCCGCCGCCATTGTTGCAACCCCTATTACCAGTCTGTTCAACCTCTTTCTTATCGTCCGAGATCCCTAAAGATTTTAAATCTGC
Source organism: Oncorhynchus kisutch (assembly GCF_002021735.2). Taxonomy (NCBI): domain Eukaryota; kingdom Metazoa; phylum Chordata; class Actinopteri; order Salmoniformes; family Salmonidae; genus Oncorhynchus; species Oncorhynchus kisutch. The sequence goes on along the minus strand of NC_034186.2, from coordinate 16,353,602 downwards.
CGCGGTCATCCCCCTCTTCAAAAGTGGTGACACTCGTCCCAAACTGTTATAGACCTATATCCATCCTGCCCTGCCTTTCGAAAGCCAAGGCAAGGAACAGATCACTGACCATTTCGAATCCCACTGTACCTTCTCTGCTGTGCGATCTGGTTTCCGAGCTGGTCATGGGTGCACCTCAGCCACGCTCAAGGTACTAAACGATATCATAACCGCCATCGATAAAAGACAGTACTGTGCAGCCGTCTTCATTGCCCTGGCCAATAGCTTCCAATACTCTACTCAGCAAACTGGATGCAGTCAAAGTCTCGCAGTGCCATCCGTTTTGTCACCAAATCCCCTTATACCACCCACCACTGCGACCTGTATGCTCTAGTTGGCTGGCCCTCGCTACATATTCGTCGCCAGACCCACTGGCTCCAGGTCATCTATAAGTCTATGCTAGGTAAAGCTCCGCCTTATCTCAGCTCACTGGTCACGATAACAACACCCACCCGTAGCACGCGCTCCAGCAGGTATATCTCACTGGTCATCCCCAAAGCCAACACCTCTTTTGGCCGCCTTTCCTTCCAGTTCTCTGCTGCCAATGACTGGAACGAATTGCAAAAATCTCTGAAGCTGGAGACTTACATTTCCCTCACTAACTTTAAACATCAGCTATCTGAGCAGCTAACCGATCACTGCAGCTGTACATAGCCCATCTGTAAATAGCCCACCCAATCTACCTACCTCATCCCCATATTGTTTTTATTTACTTTTCTGCTCTTTTGCTTACCAGTATTTCTGCTTGCACATCATCATCTGCTATCTATCACTCCAGTGTTAATTTGCTAAACTGTAATTACTTCACTACTATTATTTATTGCCTTTACCACCTCACGCCATTTGCACACACTGTATATAAACTTTCTTTTTTTTCTATTGTGTTATTGACTGTACGCTTGTTTATTCCATGTGTAACTCTGTTGTTGTCACACTGCTTTGCTTTATCTTGGCCAGGTTGCAATTGTAAATGAGAACTTGTTCTCAACTGGCCTATCTGGTTAAATAAAAAAACATACAAAAACACTGATATGAAGAACAATTCCAAAAAGTCAACCTGCAGTAGAGCATGCTGGGTAAAAGTAAATTTCTTTAAAAAATGTGGTTGTGAATTCTCATTTAGTTTTGAGTCAGTACCACAAAAATTTGAGGTAATAATGATTTTTCATTGACTCAGTTCAACTAGAAGTATTTGAGTGGAAAATGCCTTGGGGTTCACAGTGTGCTGTACCTCAGTGATCACATTTTAGAAAAAAATGGGTGATCTCGGGAATCAAACCCATTACACTGACGTTACAAGCGCAATGCTCTACCAACTAAGCTACAAAGGACCACTATTCTCAATGCTGTTAACAGGAGAGAAGAGACAACATTGCCAAGTTGGAGGTGATCAACAATGGGAAGTCTATCACAGAGGCCCGGGTGGACATTGATGTTTCCTGGCAGACCTTAGAGTACTACGCTGGCATTGCTGGCACACTGGCAGGTAGGAACACACTCTGTGGAAGACATGTATAAACAAAATGATTTTGACCAATTACCATCTTATGCTATTGTGGTTCTTAAACACATATACATTGTATTGTTATAGGCCTGACTATTTCTTCTCTTTAAACAATGTATTCTTCACTTTTCTTTGTCTTTTACGCTTATGGGCGTAGTGACAGGTTTTTAACTTTTACTGAATGATGCATAACACAGACAAATTTGTTGCACCCTAATAATGAATCACACAACTACAATATATCTGCAATAGCATTCATAGCAATGTTACAGTTTACCTTTCATTCACCTCAGGCGAGCACATCCAACTGCCCGGAGGATCCTTTGCTTACACCAGACGGGAGGCCCTGGGGGTATGTGTGGGCATCGGGGCCTGGAACTACCCCTTCCAGATCGCCTGTTGGAAGTCTGCTCCTGCCCTGGCCTGTGGTACGTTTGCCAAGACCTCCAGCGTTCATGCATTACCATCACCCTGTGGAATGTTTTTTTTGTTTTGTATAATGAATGTTTCCGAATGTATCCGTTCTTTTCATGGAAATTTAAATTAACTATGCATATGAAGAGGAATAGTAGATTTTGAACCGGTATCTCTGAATGTCTTTTAGAGACCGATTGTACTGTGAGTGATACTAAGTATTTTATTTATTTACGTGTCTCTCTTTATCCCCAGGTAATGCCATGGTGTTCAAGCCTTCTCCTTTCACTGCTGTGACCGCTGTGATTCTGGCTGAGATCTACAAAGAGGCTGGGGTACCTGATGGGCTCTTCAACGTGGTGCAGGGTGGGGCGGAGACCGGCACCCTGCTCTGTAATCACCCTGGCGTGGCTAAGGTGTCCTTCACTGGCAGTGTCCCAACTGGGAAGAAGGTACAGACTGAAACAAAATACTTTGTGTTTACCAAGGTCGTAATCATTAGGCACCAAACATAAGAAAACAGACTGAAACAGGGAGGGACTACCTAAACTAGTCCAATAAGAAATGCTTGTTTCAGTTGCAAAAGATTTTGCCACTGTGTCCTCTGAGTACAATCCTAAATTCTTGTCATGGCAAGCCTTCAGTCACCTCATAATCTCAGTCTCACTGAAACTCATAGCCAGTAATTGACCTCTGGATCTATTGATAACGAGAGTAACTTGAGAAACCGAATTGCTTCTCTGCTCATCAATGACAAGAACGCTGAACAAGAGTTTGTACTGTTAGGTGACCTAAACTGGGATATGCTTAACACCCCGACCGTCCTACAATCTAAGATGGATGCCCTCAATCTCACACAAATTATCAAGGAACCTACCAGGTACAACCCTAAATCCATAAACACGGGCACCCTCCTATATATCATCCTGACCAGCCTGCCCTCTAAATACACCTCTGCTGTCTTCAACCAGGATCTCAGCGATCACTGCCTCATTGCCTGTGTCCGTAAAGAACAAAAACATATTGTGGCGTACTGCATTCGCATCGAATAGCCCCTGCGATAGGCAACCTTTCAAGGAAGTTAGGAACCAATATACACAGGCAGTTAGGAAAGCAAAGGCTAGCTTTTCCAAATACAAACTCCACAAAGTTCTGGGACACTAAAGTCCATGGAGAATAAGAGCATCTCCTCCCAGCTGCCCTCTGCACTGAGGCTAGGAAACACTGTCACCCCTGATAAATCCATGATAATTGAGAATTTCAATAAGCATTTTTCTACGGCTGGCCATGCTTTCCACCTGGCTACCCCTACCCAGTCAACAGCTCTTCACCCCCACAGCAACTTGTACAAGCCTCCCCACTTCTCCTTCACCGAAATCCAGATAGCTGATGTTCTGAAAGAGCTGCAAAATCTGGACCCCTACAAATCAGCTGGGCTAGACAATCTCTTTCTAAAATGATCAGCCAAAATTTTCGAAACACCTATTACTAGCCTGGTCAACCGCTCTTTCTTATGGATTCTTATATCTCCCTCACTAACTTTAAGCATCAGCTGTCAGCAGCTTACCGATCATTGCACCTGTACACAGCCCACCCAACTACCTCATCCCCATATTATTATTATTTTTTCCTCCTATGCACCCCAGTATCTCTACTTGCACATATATCACTCCAGTGTTCATACTAAATTGTAATTATTTTGCCACTATGGCCTATTTAATGCCTAACCTCTAATCTTACTGCATTTGCACACACTGTATATAGATTTTTCTATCGTGTTATCGACTGTGTGTGTAACTATTTGTTTTTGTCGCACTGCTTTGCTTTATCTTGGCCAGGTTGCAGTTGTAAATGAGAACTTGTTCTCAACTGGCCTACCTGGTTAAATAAAGGTGAAATTAATAAATTGGCTACCCAGACCATTTGCTTTGGGTTTTGTTTTCAGTGCTGCTATTTACTGTTTATTATCTATGCATAGTCACTTTAGCCCTACCTACATGTACATATACCCCCTAGCCTCCTTTTTATTGTTATTTAATTGTGTTTCTTTAACTTTTAGATTATTTAATATTTTCTTTCTGCATTTTTGGTTAAGTGCTTGCAATTAAGCAATTCACGGTAAGGTCTACACCTATTGTATTCGGTGCATGTGACATAACTTTTGATTTATGACCCATGTTCTTTGTCACCATCACCACGATCAATGTTAGGGACAACACTGCCATCTAGAGGTAGTTATTTATCATACAATATAATGGTCAGTAGGAGGCAGTGTAGTCCTGCAATTGTCTAAAACATCTGTCAGACAAGACTTGTTCATTAAACATTCATTTGGGAAGTACTATTCCCATGGCCATACCTTTTTTAACACTGTTGATATGATTATTGGTCAGTATTCATTTATTTCAGTTCTCATTGGCTAATTGGACCTTTCCTACAATCATGTTCTCTCTTCCTTTCAGATCATGGAGATGTCTGCGAAGACTGTAAAGCAGGTGACTCTGGAGCTGGGAGGGAAATCACCCCTCATCATCTTTAAGGACTGTGAGCTGGAGAACGCAGTGAGGGGGGCGCTCATGGCTAACTTCCTGACTCAGGGAGAGGTGAGCTCTCAATGTTAACCGACTTCTTACTTTACTTTCAGTGCTGACTGACTTCTTACTTAATGTCCCAATACTGTTGTCTGTATTTCTGTACAGTGTTTTCTACTAGCGCCGGCTGTCGTCTAAACAGCCAATTACAGACTAATTTTCAGCCGGCTTCTTTTTCCAATTAAATTAACTAGGCTACTTTTCAATTCGCTAGTCAAAAAAAAAAGTTGGCCAACGCTGTCTCCCTCACGCTAGAATGAACAATGTGCATCTTCTAGCAATCTATTGATAGTTCGATCAATGACAGGGAAACGCTACTAGTTTGACAGTCTGCTGTCTGTCCCGCCTCCTGTGGGGAGTGTGATTTGTGTGTGCTGTGGTTGGTTGTGTAAGAGGTGGAGAGGATGCTTCTTTATTGTCTCTCAGTGTATTTCAGGGCTCTAGAGCGCTACCATTTTACTTTCATATGCGGCAAAAAATTGATGTGCGAATTGAAAACTGATTTATAGCAACAAAAATCCTGCTGTTTTTTTGTCTTTCTGCCATTTTGTTTAATAGCTGGTAGCTAATCACACAAGGAACCATAGAAATAAGAATGATTTCTTATGTCTATGCAAATAACTACTACATTGAGTGAAGTGCTGAAAGATACATTTGTAGAAGCGCACAGGCATAGAAGTTGGTTGAATTTACCCAAAAGTCTACTAAAGTGACTTGTTTCTTGGATATTTACATAGTTTTGTTCACACACTAGGTTGTTGTTCAATGTTAGTTTGAGTTTTCTAAACTGCTACTAGCAAGGTGATATCAGAGAATCTCAGCCGTTACCACGGCTCACCCAAAATTTGCTGTGTATTTCGGCTGGAATAGAGGCATTAGAATGTACCAGAGGCAACCAAAATATAGGTTGTTCTGTGAAATATTTTGGGGACTTGTGGGAAACACTGAATGTAGCACAGGGATAAGCAACTTTGATGGGTGCGGGTGCCATTTAAAAAAAAATAATAATAATAATCTGAATTCATCAAGAGGGGCCCAGTGGCTCGCACGTCTGCTAGCCCTCATCCATACCCACATATGCAGTGGAGAGACATTTTTTTTTTAAAGTTTCATAGTTATTTATTGCAATTCTATACATTTTGCTATGGGGCTGAGAGAATCATTAGCAGTTTTACAGCTAATGTCCTGCAATTCTACACATTTTGCAATGGGGCTGAGAGAATCATTAGCAGTTTTACAGCTAATGTCCTGCAATTCTACACATTTTGCTATGGGGCTGAGAATCATTAGCAGTTTTACAGCTAATGTCCTGCAATTCTACACATTTTGCTATGGGGCTGAGAGAATCATTAGCAGTTTTACAGCTAATGTCCTGCAATTCTACACATTTTGCTATGGGGCTGAGAGAATCATTAGCAGTTTTTTACAGCTAATGTCCTGCAATTCTACACATTTTGCTATGGGGCTGAGAGAATCATTAGCAGTTTTACAGCTAATGTCCTGCAATTCTACACATTTTGCTATGGGGCTGAGAGAATCATTAGCAGTTTTACAGCTAATGTCCTGCAATTCTACACATTTTGCTATGGGGCTGAGAGAATCATTAGCAGTTTTACAGCTAATGTCCTGCAATTCTATACATTTTGCTATGGGGCTGAGAAATGTTTGCGGTTTTCTAATATGATATTTGAGTGAGAGTGACTAACAATCAATGGGAGCCACTCGGTCGGTAATTTGACATGATTACTACGAGTTTAGATTGGTAAGTTAGCTAACTTTCCAATCTTTCCATAATTTTAGCTGACATGGGCTAATTGACTGTCAGTAGTTAAGTTTCCATCCAATTGGTGAATCTTTATGCAGATTTTAGAATATTTGCATGAAGAAAATATGCACATTATCCCACCAGTGATGTGTTTCCACCAAACGGATTTGTTGCGGATTAAAGCCGGTGGGTGACGACGTAGTGCACACAAATTAAGCAACAAAAGTACAATTTTCAATGAATCGGATAAAGTTCAATGTGTTTCAATTGCATTTTCTACCCTACAGATTTAGTTTTGTCAAACTGTTGCATTAAATAGCAAATGGTCTTGGCACATGCGCTCTAGCCAACAGATTGCAGATACAGTACGGGTAGACTGCAGGCAGGGTTGTCTACATGATGACATTTTATTATGGATAAGAGTGAGAGTATTTGTCAAACCGCAGTCAATCATCTTGTCACCAGAATAATACCCTCAATATTTATTGGAAAGGACCAAGGTCACTGTGGATTTTCACAACCCTGTGAAGTTCATAACTGGGATCTCCCGAGTGGCACAGCGGTCTAAGGCACTGCATCTCAGTGCTAGAGGCGTCACTACAGACCCTGGTTTGATTCTAGGCTGTATCACACCCGACTGTGATTGGGAGTCTTGTAGGGCGACGCACAATTGGCCCAGCGTCGTTAGGGTTTGGCCGGGGTAGGCCGTTATTGTAAATAAGTATTTGTTCTTCACTGACTTGCCTAGTAAATAAAGGTTACATTTAATATATATGTATATTTTTAACCTTTTTATTAAATAAATAAAATTAAAATAACTTCTCATCTGTAGCCTAATAAACTGCATGGTTTCCAGTCATAGTGGGAGGACCACACACCATATCTTTGCGTGACTCCAAGTTTACTTCGATATAATACTTATATCAATATTTGCACATATAAAGGTGTTTCCACCACCACCATTTCTCACATAATTAATTTTAACACAAAAAGATTGAGCTAACATTATCTGTCTGCATTTATAAAGTTGTACCGAAACTACCTGTTTCCATGACTGCTGTCATGATTTTATTTTTATATTGTGACTTTACTTGCGTTAACTTTGGATGGAATCGTGGTTAGTGACTGACATAATGAGAAACCAATGCACAACCACAAATCTAAATTGCACGATGAGTATTCTACTATTCTAACTCTCAACACTGAGTTCCAAAAACATTTTTAATTGATGCCACGGGCTGCCAGTTGCCCATCCATGATGTAGTATGTACAGGAGTACTGTATTACCTTCTCCATGCATGGATATTGGACAAGAATGCTGTTCATTGACCTATAGCTCAGCATTCAACACCATAGTACCCTCCATGCTCATCATTAAGATCGGGGCCCTGGGTCTGAACCCCGCCCTGTGCAACTGGGTCCTGGAATTCCTGACAGGCTGTCCCCAGGTGGTGAAGGTAGGAAACAACACCCCCACTTCACTGATCCTCAACACAGGCCCCACAAGGATGCGTGCTCAGGCCTCTCCTGTACTCCCTGTTCACCCATGACTGCGTGGCCACACACACACCTCCAACTCAATCATCAAGTTTGCAGACGACACAACAGTAGTAGGCCTGATTACCAACAATGACGAGACAGCCTACAGGGAGAAGGTGAGGGCCCTGGGAGTGTGGTGCCAGGAAGATAACCTGCTCAATGTCAACAAAACAAAAGAGCTGATCATGGACTTTAGGAAACAGCAGAGGGAGCACGCCCCTATCCACATCGACGGGACCACGGTGGAGCAGGTAGAAAGCTTCAAGTTCCTCGGTGTACACATCACTGACGATCTGAAATGGTCCACCTACACAGACAGTGTGGTGAAGAAGGCATAACAGCGTCTCTTCAACCTCAGGAGGCTGAAGACATTTGGCTTGGCACCTAAAACCCTCACACACTCTTACAGATGCACAATTGAGAGCATCCTGTCGGGCTGTATCATCACGTGGTACGGCAACTGCACCGCCCGCAACTGCAGGGCTCTCCAGAGGGTGGTGCGGTCTGTCCAACGCATCACCAGGGGCAAACTACCTGCCCTCCAGGACACCCACAGCACCCGATGTCACAGGAAGGCCAAAAAGATTATCAAGGACAACAACCACCCCAGCCACTGCCTGTTCACCCTGCTACCATCCAGAAGCCAAGGTCAGTACAGGTGCATCGAAGCTGGGACCGAGAGACTGAAAAACAGCTTTGATCTCGAGGCCATCAGGCTGTTAAATAGCCATCACTAGGTGGCTTCCACCCAGTTACGTAATCCTGCTGCCCTATATACATAGACTTGAAATCACTGGTCACTTTATGAAAGTGACTAGTGTTCCATTATTATTGTTTACATTTTTGCTTTACTCTCATGTATATTCTGTAATCTATTCTACTGTATTTTAGTCTATGCCATTTTGACGTTGCTCATCCTAATATTTATATATTCCTTAATTCCATCTAACTTTTAGGTTTGTGTGTATTGTGAATTGTTAGATATTACTGCACTGTCTGAGCTGGAAACAAGCATTTCGCTACACCTGCAATACACATGTTTAGCTGATGTTATGTGACAAATAAAATTTGATTTGATATTTTTTCTGACCTTGATTTAAGCATTTGTGAAGCTTGGCTTTCCTTACCCTTTGAACTTGTGATACATGTATCTTCTTCCACTCTTGGTTTCTATTGAGTTGAATTCTATTGACTTAATATCATGTTGACATGCAACCTTCTTGACCAACCACCTGCCTATTGTCTCCCCTGTTTAGGTGTGCTGTAACGGGACGCGGGTGTACGTGCAGAGGGAGATCATGCCTGTGTTCCTGGAGGAGGTGGTTAAGAGGACCAAGGCCATCCGAATAGGGGACCCTCTCCTGGAGAACACCCGCATGGGAGCCCTGATCACTAGGCAACACCTGGACAAGGTGCTGGGCTTCGTCAGCCAGGCCAAGAAAGAGGTATCAGTAAATGAATGTGCAACCTGGATCGTGTTCAGTAGGGTACTGTGGCAGACCAGGGGGTTTGGTCAAGACTTGTACCCAGATCAGACACGGACAGTGAAGGATTAGCTCAGTTTCAAGGGTGTTTATTTAAATAATAGATCAAATATTATAGGTTTCGCCTATGAGACCCCCTCCGGGATACCGGGTCTGGCTGTATCCTGTCGGGCACAAAACTGAACTACCTCTTGTTACCTCTGAAACCGTCCACAAAAACAGAGAGGGGGGAAGAAAGGACTCCCATGTGTGCTGCCCTTCTGGCAGCTTTATGGGCCTTGCACAGTTGGTGAGCAAATCAGCCCTAGATTACTCACCGGCTACCAATCGGAGAGCCCGTCAAGACCTGGCACGTCCAGCAGATGGAGCCATCGCCTCTGTATACTCCATCTGTTACCAGGCTTTGACGAGTCTCCCCTGGTGGCTGACCTGTTGTATGCCACAGTACACTGTAACTAAATGCAGTGCAATGTCCAGTTTAGACAATGTAGAGAAGTTCTGGCAGCCCCTTACTGTTTCACAATGTTTTCTTCTTACTGAACACAGCCCTGATGTTTGAACATCTGCCTCATTCAGGACAGTGGGTACCTTATAATGTCTACCCCATCCTTCAGTCTACTGTTTGTCTGAATTTTATACCTAACCCAAATCATCATGTTGTGATCTGCAATGTAATTTTTTTTGTCAGCCTTTGTCTAATACAAATCTGTTTTCCTTTAGGGAGCAATGGTACTCTGTGGAGGGGAAGCCTTTACCCCGATTGAACCCAAACTGAAGGGAGGTTACTACATGTCTCCCTGTGTCCTGGGTAAGTCTTGTTTAATCATAATTACACCAATTGTCATGCTCTATAATACTGCTGCATGGTATACCAGGACTGCAGTAATGTCATGGTACCAAAACATCATGATACTTATGATGCCAATATTTTAGAATACTGTAGTACCGTTTCATGATACTACTGACTTTCAGCCCTACTGATCTAAAGAAACTACTGGCGTCCTTACAAAAAAGGTTTGCTGTTCTAAAAGTGCAGTAACTGCAGTTGACTGTTATTTTGGATGCACCGATTGCAGAATAATGGCAGTGTGCTGCAGAATTACTTCAGTAAAAAAATACTGTAGTGGTACTGCAGTCTTTTTTTCGTAAGGACGCCTGTTACAAAATGTTTATTAAAGTCAGTATTGTTTATAAATTCAGTTCAATTTAAGCAACAGCCATTGGTCTTTTGTATGCGCAGGTCCAATAATATCCAGCTGTAATCAGCCAACCAACTCATTACCAGCCCTCACTCATCTGCTTCTCTCCGTACGCTCTTCACACTTGTCTATTTCTCTGTCCTTTAAAAAAATATATATAATTTAACCGTGATGGCGAGCGGGGATGCAGACCCTGATGAGTCTTCTGATGTTAGATTTGTACATTTGTTACATTGGAGCACTATGCAAAGCTGCAGTGTTGATGCATTGTATCATTTCCTCCTTAGTTATAAGTAGAGCACAGACCAGTCTGCGTAGACTTTGCAAGTTCCCTGTCATGTAGCTGCTGATTGTCCGGGAGGGAAATTGAGCACCGTTTCATAACAGGCATGCTTGCAGCTTTTGTCTCCAGTCTAAACTGTTAAAGAATATGCCCCCTATTACCGGAGATTCCTTTTCTTTCTATCTGGATTCGTGCCCATTTTTTTTATATAATTTCACAAACCATTTAGCGAGCCATTTTAAACTAATCCTGGGTCTCTAATTTATTGGTTTGATAACTAACAACGTTCAGTCATGATACCTAGCTAGCTAACAGCCTGGTAACTTAACAGTAGGTTTAGGCAAATTTGATTGGCACAGGAAGAAAGGAAAAGGGTCTGCTACTCATGAGTTGTGCTTCAAAGGTAGAATTCATATAACTTAAGGGGGCTGAATAATTTTGCACGCCCAATTTTTCAGTTTTTGATTTGTTAAAGTTTGAAATATCTAATAAATGTCGTTCCACTTCATGATTGTGTCCCACTTGTTGTTGATTCTTCACAAAAAAATACAGTTTTATATCTTTATGTTTGAAGCCTGAAATGTGGCAAAAGGTCGCAATGTTCAAGGGGGCCGAATACTTTCGCAAGGCACTGTATATTCCTCCAGCCAAATCACAGGTAGGCCTTTGAAAATATTAGCAAAGCAGCAATTCTATGCGGTCTGCTATTATACGCTGAACAGTGTGAAGTTAAAGTCAATGTGCTCTACTTAGAAGTGTGAATTTCAGTGACGGGGTATTGGAGAACATTTAGAAAACGTGAACAAGCGTCCGGGGCAAACAGGATGCACCGCGCTCCAGTCAAATTGGGCATGCTCTGCACCCCTGTGCTCACATGCACATACTATTTGAAATGATGAGCATTTTATTTTTATGATTTTTCTCCCCAATTTTGTGACATCCAATTGGTAGGTAGTCTTGTCCCATCGCTGCAACTCCTGTACAGACTCAGGAGAGGTGAAGGTCGAGAGCCATGCGTCCTCCGAAACACGAACCTGCCAAGCTGCACAGCGTCTTGACACACTTAACCCGGAGGCCAGCCACACCAATGTCTTGGAGGAAATACCATACAACTGTTGCCCGAAGTCAGCATCCATGCACCCATCCCGCCACAAGGAGTCGCTAGAGCGTGATGGGTCAAGGACATCCCGGCCAGCCAAACCCTCCCCTAACCCGGACAACGCTGGGCCAATTGTGCGCCGCCTCATGGGTCTCCCAGTTGCGACCGGGAGCAAACCCGGGTCTGTAGTGATGCCTATAGCACTGCGATGCAGTGCCTTAGACCGCTGTGCCATTCTGGAGGCCATGAGTGCTTCTTAAAGTCATGTTTATTCAAATAATTTTCATTCAAATCATATGGTTTGGTTTCAATACTTCAAAGCCAAAAGTTAGGTCAAGGCCGTCACAAAAATAGATAGGTGTTGGTTAAATTGTGATTTTTAATGAATGGAGCGAATTTGGAGCGGTTTTTCGTGGAGCAGTTGGAAAGGACGTGAAGAGCAAGGAACTCTGGTAGTGACTGTCCAGTCTATTTGGAGCTATGACTGGAACTCCACATTTTGTATCTAACTTTATATGTAACTCCACATCCATGTATTCCAACACAGACAACTGCACTGACGACATGACGTGTGTGAAGGAGGAGATCTTTGGGCCTGTAATGTCAGTGATGCCCTTTGACACAGAAGAGGAAGTGCTGAAGAGAGCCAACAACACTACATTTGGCCTGGCCTCTGGAGTCTTTACCAGGTACAGTACCAGACCCATGCACATTTAACCTTCTACAATAATCTTTCCTCGATTCCTTGCATCCTCTCTCCTTGACTCCTCAAAATGTATTGGATAAGGTCTGATGGGAGGGGCATTGGCCTTTTTCCTCCAATTAGGTTGAGGAGGTGAGGAAATAAGATTCAAGGAATAGTGGGAATTGAGATGGAGACTTTGAATCACTAACTTGTCTAGTACACTGAGTCTCTCTTCCTGTTCTCGTATCCCTGTAGGGATATATCCCGGGCCCACCGGGTGGCTGAGAACCTGCAGGCTGGAACCTGCTTCATCAACAACTACAACATCAGCCCTGTAGAGGTGCCCTTCGGAGGGTACAAGCAGTCTGGTATGATGATGATGATGATAATAATAATCCATTCAATGTAATGTTTGTCAGGACCCTACTTACGAACCCATAGCGAAAGAGAGACACTATTGTCACATATTATTGGTTCGAATATGTCAGCAGATCTGATGTTGTAACCATGCCATAATGGTAATATGAAATGAAGGAATAATAATCATTTTGTTACCATTACAGCACTTTTGCAACAAAGGAATAACAACAAAAATAGAAAGCAAGAGGGCAGATGGGGATAACAAGACATTACATATTCCTCATTAGATGGATGTGTTCTATGTTGTGCTCATTGAATTCTTCTCTTTCTCTGCAGGTTTTGGCAGGGAGAACGGCCAGGTGACCATCGAGTACTACTCCCAGCTGAAGACTGTGGTTGTGGAGATGGGAGACGTGGACGATTACTTTAATTGTTAACTTACCAATTAAGTGCCAAGGAAAACCAAGACCTATAAGCTACTGTCCTTGAGACGTTTGGTGTATTTGTCCAGCCGAGGAATGTAGCATTGTTATTGATAGTTTATAACTGCAAGTAACTAACATGGCTGGTCTGTCTGTACAATGTGTAAGTATGAGGATGTCACCAAGTGCTAAAAAGCCTAGTCTTCCACCCACTTGATCAATACATTTAATACTTTCCATTTCAGCTGTGATCCTAGCCAAAGTCAATATGAAGAAACGTTTCCCATGGTCCGTCACTTTCTAGCACATGTATCTCTCACATTTTGAATAAAAGTTTGTAATACTCACAGCTTTCCTATTCCCCAAAACATTGTATTCCATTTCAGATGTTTGATACTTAAGAATATAAAATTCATTTAAAAACCTCACAACGAATTATAATTCACATATAAGCTATGGTACTTAACTGGCCTGAGTGGAACCAATATTAAATCTACTACCCCATTCAGAAGTCTAACACATGGGGATGTGTACAACCTCACCACAGATTCTAAGATGTGTAATGTGTGTGAAGTTGAAAGCTGGATGGAATAATGATTACCATGCACGTACACTTCAGAGGTAAAGTGGTAGGTTGTGACCTTTACAGCTAAGACAAGACCTACTGACACCAACCCAGTAAAATAGACTCCATAGATATTAGCCAGACAAACATTTCATTAAATATCATTTATTATACACAAGACTTACTGTACATACCCTGGTTTCATGAGTTATATGTAGGTTTTATTTGGCAAGAGCTCAACAGGATCTGGCTGAAACAGACCAATCATCTACCAGTATACACTGAGAACGGGGTATCAACAAAAATGAGAACCGAGTAAAGAGCCTTTCACATTTTCTCTTCAGTGCAGGTCATTGGAATTCCAATATGCCGGGGCCAGGTCATGAACATCCCAAACCCAGGGTCTCACAGAGCTGGAGCGAGGTGCTGGTTGGGTTTCTCTTACTGGACAAGATAACGTATACTCTTCTGAAAACAGATGTAAGAACAAAATTAATGCCAAATTGAAGGGTCAAAAATCCTAGAATTGTCCAATGCTGGCTTGCTGACCATCTACTTACCTGAGGTGTAACGTCTCCAATAATGGCCACAGCATCCTCGCACCCGGTTCAAGACTGCTGACACTGAGGTGAGAACAAGCTGGATAGTAGATGGACTAGGATGCATTCCTGTATGGATCAGGAGACAGTGGGTTTTATTCATGAACAATTAGTCCTAACTAGACCTAAACATGTATGGAAAGATTACACTTGTTCGAAAAGGGCCCGCAGGTAGCCTAGTGGTTATAACGTTGGGCCAGTAACCGAAATGTTGGTTGATCGACTCCCTGAGTTGCCATGGTCAAAATCTGTCGTTCTGTTCCTAGGCCGTCATTGTGAATAAGAATTTGTTCTTAACTGACTTTTAAAATGTATTTTACCTTCATTTAACCTGGCAAGTCAGTTAAGAACAAATTCTTATTTTCAATGACGGCCTAGGAACAGTGGGTTAACTGCCTTGTTCAGGGGCAGAATGACAGATTTGTACCTTGTCAGCTCGGGGATTTTAACATTCTTACCACTAGGCTACGCTGCCGCCACCTAGTTAAATAAAAAATAGCAAGCCAGCATCGATATCTGGGCTGATCTAAACTTAATTCCAATGGGAAAATGTTATTGCTGGTAGGCTACGCTGTCAGCAGGTAAACCTATATAATAGTCTATATTTGATCCGATAATGTCATGAAGATATATCTGGAAAAGTGTCTATCTCGCCTCCTTCTGAAAAGGCTATTTTGTTCCCACTAGGCAACAGTCTAGATCAATTGATCCACCATTCACACCCAGGTGGTTCATTGGGCTGTTGCCTCCATCGGGTAACTCGGCGGCGTGTGTGTAGGCTGTGCCTATAGAAATTGTACAGGAGAGGCTTTACAGGCTGAACTTGCGACTAGATCCATTGGGCAAGCTGTTGATATGTGGGCCATTTGTCCGTATCAAATAAATAATAGGTGTACATTATCATCACTACAGGCCTATCTACTGCTGCGTGAACAAAACAGTCTATGAATGGAACGTTTAATCAATGATATAAGCCCCTCGTTGCGTTGACCATTTTACAACAGAACGGAGGTCAATTGTGCACTTTGGGAACAGCACAAAAGCGCGCTGCTCTGTAACCTCATCTGCTGCAGCGAAACGCGACCATCTGTCATTATTCCGACACTTTTTGGTGTTTTAATTGACGTCTCTTTCCATCGTCATGGCGGGTACACAGTGCACTGTTTCCGATGCTGGAATTATTTGAAAGTGGATGAATGTGCACAAGTAGCCTACTTTTTGAAGTGGTTTGTTTGACAGTCCGATGAAAACATCGTGCCTGCTTGTGTACATTGCACATCGCACAGTTAAATAACATATGTGACGAAATGACATATTTTTTTCACCTCTGGTCATGGCCGAAATCAAATGGCATTGACTAGTTTGGTTGCGATATCGGCGAATATCTTTTCGCGATACTCTACATCACAAATAGTAAGTAGGCTATAGCCTAGAAACTCTAACAGATTAAGAGAATGCTGAGAATGATAGTTTACCTTAGCAGTAGTGACAGTGTTTCCCTGAAGTGCAAATAGCCAATCTGATTCCCGGATCATGAGTGGTGTTTAACAACTAATCATGGATGTGTGGATCTCAAACGATCAAGTGCGAAAAACTTGTTCGCTTGATTTGTCGCTGCTCAGGTCGTGTCTAATCGTGAATTTGTTTGCGATTTCTGCCATCAGAATACAAATATCGCATTGAAAACACGGGTGTAGACGCATAAAAGTCGCATCGTGATCTGATTGTGTTCAAATCTGGTTGACCATCTCCGCAATGTATGCAGATTTCTACTGTCTGGACCGTTCAGTATGGGCCTACCTCTGACTTCTACTGAACGCGCATACAGTGGGCGACGTCATCGAACACCGCCCACAATCAGAATAAAAATAGTTTTGGGACTTGAGAGTAGTGGATATAGAGGTTTCGTTCGTTTGAGTCCGTAATGAGTCATCAGAAATCTAGCAAGAAAGATAAAGGGATTGCAAAAGGTTTACTACAACCAGGGTTGGTAAGGGATTACATAAACCCAATAACTCTAAATCGTTACATTACCAGTAAAAATATTGTAATCAGATTACAGATACTTTTGAAAACTAGGTGATTACTTTTAAATTCAGAAAGGAGGTTTTTTTTTAAACATATTTGACACCTATGTTTTCTCAATGACATTCAAATCAACATTGAATGAAGCAAATTTAAATTTGTTCCACTTGAGCGAGTCTGACTACAAATCAGTGAACACTATGATGACACACCAAATGGGTTTTATGGATTGCAAAGAGCAGGAATAGGCATTTGTAGTCTACAGTCCAAGCTGTGTCTTCCAATGGTACGACTGCTGTAGGCATTCAAAGATTATCACTTTTTTTAATAAACGCTTGGAGGTAAGGATGACAGCAGTGGTATAGTCTTCGGCGATACGGATATCACGTATTGATATCTACATAGCGCATTGATGTGACTCACACCGCTGCTCTCTCATTTAGCTATTTGCGCCTTACGGATTGTGGATGTTGTGGATGGCTGTTCACAAATCTAAATGTGAATTTGAACCCAATAATGGTTCAATTCAAGCAGTTTAAACTGCCTATCAATCATTGATTTTGAAACCGGTGGACAGCCAGAGAAAAATGCGCTCTTGTAACAGCTACCCAGTGCGGATCCCAGCCCATGGAATAAAAGCGGGGCTTTTATTGCTCAATCTAATTCATGCTGATACTTTTTTTAAAATCAATAGGCCTAATGGACACATGTTCAAACTCGCACACTTTTGATATACTTAACAGGCAATTTGTAGTTCCTACATCCAGTTTTGGACTTATAAATGATATATACACTACTGGTCAAACATTTTAGAACACTTACTCATTCAAGGTTTTTAAAAATTATTTTTACTATTTTCTACGTTGTAGAATAATAGTGAAGACATCAACACTATGAAATAACACATGGAATCATGCAGTACCCAAAAGTGTTAAACAAATCGAAATATATTTCATTTTTGACATTCTTTAAAGTAGCCGCCCTTTGCCTTGATGACTGCTTTGCACACTCTTGGCATTCTCTCAACTAGATTCATCTGGAATGCTTTTCCAACAGTTTTGAAGGAGTTCCCACATATGCTGACCACTGTTTGGTTTTCCTTCACTATGCAGTCCGACTCCATCACTCTCATTCTTGGTCAAATAGCCCTTACACAGCCTGGAGGTGTGTTGGATCATTGTCCTGTTGAAAAACAAATTTAGTAGCACTAAGCCTTAACCAGATTGGATGGCGTATTGCTGCAGAATGCTGTGATATCCATGCTGGTTAAGTGTGCCTTGAAGTCTAAATAAATCACAAAGTGTCACCAGCAAAGCATAACACCTCCTCCTCCATGCTTTACAGTGGGAAATACACATGCAGAGATCATCTGTTCACCCACACCGGGTCTCGGTTAGAAAACAAAAATCTGCAATTTGGACCAATTTCCACCCGTCTAATGTCTATTGCTCGTGTTTCTTGGCTCAAGCAAGTCTCTTCTTATTATTGGTGTCCTTAAATAGTGGTTTCTTTGCAGCAATTCGACCAAGAAGGCCTGCTTCATACAGTCCTCTGCAACAGGATCCTGGACTTCCTGACGTGCCGCCCCCAGGTGGTAAGGGTACGTAACAACACATCTGCCACGCTGATCCTCAACACAGGGGCCCCTCATGGGTGCGTGCTCAGTCCCTTCCTGTACTCCCTGTTCACCCATGACTGCATGGCAAGCACGACTCCAACACATTCATTTTGCGACACAATAGTGGTAGGCCTGATCACCGACAATGATGAGACAGCCTATAGGGGAGAGGTCAGAGACCTGGCCATGTGGTGCCAGGATAACAACCTCTCCCTCAAGATAAAGGAGCTGATTGTGGACTACAGGAAAATGAGGACCGAGCACGCCCCCATTCTCATGCAGTGGAGCAGCTTGAGAGCTTCAAGTTCCTTGGTGTCCACATCACCAACAATCTATAATGGTCCAAACATAGCAAGACAGTTGTGAAGACGCCACGACAAAGCCTATTCCCCTCAGGAGATTGAAAAGATTTGACATGGGTCCTCAGATCCTCAAAACGTTCTACAGCTGCACCATCGAGAGCATGGTTGCATCACTGCCTGGTATGGAAATTGCTCGGCCTCCGACCACAAGACACTACAGAGAGTAGTGCGTACAGCCCAGTACATCACTGGGGCCAAGCTTCCTGCCATCCAGGACCTCTATACCAGGCAGTGTCAGAGGAAGGCCCTAAAAATTGTCAAAGACTCCAGCCACCATAGTTATAGACTGTTCTCTCTGCTAATGCACGGCAAGCGGTACCGGAGGGCCAAGTCTATGTCCAAAAGGCTTCTTAACAGCTTCTACCCTCAAGACATAAGACTCCTGAACAGCTAATCAAATGGCTACCCAGACTATTTGAATTATCCCACCCCTCTTTTATGCTGCTGCTACTCTCTTTTTATTATCTATGCATAGTCACTTTAACTCTACCTACATGTACATATTAGCTCAATTACCTCGACTGACCTGTGCCCCCCGCACATTGACTCTGTACCGTTACCCAGCCTCGCTACTATTATTTTACTGCTGCTCTTTTTGCTCACATTGCTCTTTTTTAAACTTATTGATTCTTTACTTAACACTTATTTTTTATAAAACTGCATTGTTGGTTAAGGGCTTGTAAGTAAGCATTTCACTGTAAGGTCTAGACCTGTTGTATTCGGCGCATGTGACAAAATGTGTCACATAGCCCCTCCCCCTCTCGTAGGCCTATGGCAAGTGACTCAGCTGTAATCCACTGATTTGACACACACACATACACACACATTTACTTTACTTTATTTGTGTTTCACCTAACTTCATGACCAAAAACACACGTTGCTCTAAGTGTCATAACGCTCTGAAGTCTTCAGTGGTGTTATGTGGACTGTGTCAATGTGCATTCTATAGGAAGTGCACCCCTATTGATAAAACTAACACAAATGCATGGTTGTATAGGACATGGGAGGCATGCATTTCTATGTTTCCGTTCCACTCTTTGATTACTGTAATGTTAAACTGCTATACAGGTTGTTAAATTGCTTATCTAATTCCAAGACAAGCTTATTTTCTACCTTTTCATTTGAAAGTTTGCAGTCTTCCTAAAAATCATGACCGTCTTGTTCATTATCTGTCTTCTCAGTCTTGAAACCATGGTTGACTGAAGAGATGACCCTGCTTTATTACATGTCTCCTTATTATTCACCACTGTAGGACATCATTTTTCAATTCTTTGTAAGAGAGGACCTGCACTTACATCTGATAACATTGATGTTGAATCTCTTTTCATAGAAATTCCCTCATGTTCATTTCTTTGAGTAGAAGTGTGATTTTCAGTGAAAGGTTTTTGGAGGACGTTTAGAAAAAGTGAACAAGCGTCTGGGGGCGAACAGTATAGGCCACTACTTGGTATCGTGATACTTGGCGCATATCCTGAAAGTATGATGGTGTACTGGTGGTTAGCTAGCTAAGTGTGTGTCATTGAAGTATTTATAAACAAAAAATTAGATCTCTTAAAAGTTTCACTCATTTTCATTATATTATCTATACAATTGCTTGCTTTTGGGCCAATAGGCTTGACATATTACCTCTTTCAAGGAGCTTTCCATTTTGATAGGGTTATTTTACCTAAAAATCTTTAGGCCTACCAATAGAATAAAAAAAAAAATAATAATAATAACTCCGCATCCCTGCCCAGCCTTGCAAGAGTGATGCGGTGTGTAGCATCCCCACTGCTGGCCTGCTCTCCAGGCACCATCTCATGAGTCTGAAGCCACATCTGGCCAAACTCGTGTTTTTAAAAGTGAATTCAAAGGCACTATAGACTGAGCCTAATAAGGCATTTTCACGTAATTTTTATTTCATTGTAAATCACAGCCTATATGTGCAATTTAGACCATAATGATTTAATACAATGAAATGTTGTTTAAATGCTGAGCGCTTAATGTTCCTGCCAGCCAAGTGTGTCGCACTCGCAAATGCTATAGCCTTGAAATAATAGGCTAACAATATAGCCTAAATAATAAATTTTCTTAGGCTACCTGTCTGAAGGCCCGCACACTGCTAAAGCTCCCAATTACCAATTTATTGACAACGTTTTGATCCGAAACAGATTTTCGTCTTGTCCCATTGCTGCAACTCCCGTACGGACTCGGGAGAGGTGAAGGTCGAGAGCCATTTGTCCTCCGAAACACATACCTTCCAAGCTGCACTGCTTCTTGACATACTGCTCGCTTAACCTGGAGGCTAGCCGCACTAACGTTTTGGCAGAAACACCATACAACTGGCGACCAAAGTCAACGTCCATGCGCCCGGCCGCCACAAGGAGTCGCTAGAGCTTGAAGAGACAAAGACATTCCGCCCAGCCAAACCCTCCCCTAACCCGGACGACGCTGGGCCAATTGTGCGCCGCCTCATGGGTCTCCCAGTCGCGGCCGGATTAAATACAGCCTGGGATCAAACCCGGATCTGTAGTGACGCCTATAGCACTGTTATGCAGTGCCTTAGACCGCTGTGCCACTCGGGAGGACTTGAGCGCTACTTATAGTCATGTTTATTAAAATAATTTTACATTCAAATCATATGGTTTGGTTTCAATACTTCAAAACGTAAAGTTAGGTCCATGCAGTCACAAAAATAGATAGGTGTTGGTTAAATTGGGATTTTTAATGAATGTAGCGAATTTGGAGTGGCGTTTCTTTTTCATGTGAGCGAGGGGCGGTTTTTAGTGGAGCAGTAAGAAAGGACTTGGAGAGCAATGACCGGGATTTCCAACCGCTCAACTCTGCTCACTGCCACGTCTTCCGCCAAAGTTGTTCCCTCTCCTTGTTCGGGCGGTGTTCGGCGGCCGACGTCACCAAACGTCTAGCCATTTGCTGATCCATTTTTAATTTTCCATTGGTGTTGTCTTGTCTTCCATCACACCTGGTTCCAATCCCATCAATTACATGTTGTGTATTTAACCCTCTGTTCCCCCTCATGTCCTTGTCGGTGATTGTTTACTGTAAGTGTATGTGTACGTCTGTACTGGTGTGCGTCGGGTTATGTTATCCATAGATTTTTATTATTATGTTTTCCGGTGTTTTTTTTGTTGTAAATAAACTGCGCTGTTGGAAACACAGTTATTTCTCTCCTGCGTCTGACTTCTCTGCCGCCAGTTAATCACCCTTACAGAATTACTGACCCAAACTATGGAGTCAGCAGGAAACGGTACCCCGGCCATAGGAGTGGAGGACCGTGTCCAGGAGCATGCAGCAATACTACACCACCATGGACCGCATTGTCCAGAAGATGGGAGAGACAGGGAGTTCTTCCAGCGCCGCCACCAGCACAACCCGGGGTCTCCCCTGAAGCGCCCCTTTTCCGCCTGAACCCAGTGGGATTCGTCTCTCCTTGCCCCAGGAGTACGACGGGAGGGCTGCGAACTGCCATGGGTTCCTGTTACAATTAGACCTCTACCTGGCCACCGTCCACCCGGGTCCATCGGGTTGTGAGAGGGTGTCCTCCCTCGTCTCGTGCCTCACCGGGAAAGCCCTGGAGTGGGCCAACGCCGTGTGGAGAGAGGGAGATGCGGCGTTGGACTAGTTTGAGGAGTTCACTCGCCTTTTCCGGGCAGTCTTCGACCACCCGCCCAAGGGTAGAGCGGTGGGTGAACGCCTCTACCATCTGAGGCAGGAGACGAGGAGCGTCCAGGAGTTTGCACTGGAGTTTAGGACCCTGGCTGCCGGCGCGGGATGGAACAACATAGCCCTGATCGACCATTACCGCTGCAGTCTGTGCGAGGACGTCCGTAGGGAGCTGGCCTGCAGAGACACCACCCTCACGTTCGACCAGCTGGCGGACCTGTTCATCCGGCTGGACAACCTGCTGGCTACTCGCAGACTTCCAGATCGGGGTCTGGTGGTTCCATCCTCCCGCACCCCCTCTCCGATACCCATGGAGCTGGGAGGGGCGGTGCGCAGGGAGACCGGAGGGGGTTCCCGCTCGTGCACCATCTGTGGCTGCAGAGGTCACACTGCCGGTCGGTGCTCGGTTGGTTCCTCTGGGAATCGAGGCAGCAGGCAGGGCGCTCTTGCCTCACCCCAGGTGAGCCGGCACCATTCTCATCCAGAGCCCTCTGTTGCACATATGTTTGTCTGTCACGTTTCCTGAGTTTTCCCCGCATTCCCAGCATAAGGCGCTCGTAGATTCTGGCTCGGCTGGGAATTTCATTGATAGAGCGTTAGCTCATAGTTTAGGGACCCCCATTGTTCCCGTAGATGTGCCCTTCCCCGTTCACGCCTTAGATAGTCGACCATTAGGGTCAGGGTTAATTAGGGAGGTCACCGCTCCTTTGGGCATGGTGACACAGGGGGGTCACACGGAGAGAGTGAGTATTTTCCTTATGGACTCTCCTACGTTTCCCATGCTGCTGAGACTACCCTCGTTAGCTTGTCATAACCCCACTGTTTCTTGGCCACAGTGGGCTCTCAGGGGATGGTCGCGAGAGTGCTCAGGGAGGTGTTTAGGGGTTTCCGTTGGTGCTACTATGGTGGAGAGTCCAGACCAGGTCTCTACCGTGCGCATTCCCCCTGAATATGCCGATTTGGCTCTCGCCTTCTACAAAAAGAAGGTGACTCAATTACCACCTCATCGACAGGGCGATTGTGCGATAAATCTCCTGGTAGACGCTGCACTTCCCAGGAGTCATGTGTATCCCCTCTCACAGGCGGAGACGGAGGCTATGGAAACATATGTCTCCGAATCGCTGCGGCAGGGGTACATTCGGTCCTCCATTTCACCCGCCTCTTCTTCAAGTGAAGAAGGAGGAGGGAGGTCTGCACCCGTGTATTGACTACTGGGGTCTGATCAGATCACTGTTAGGTATAGTTACCCGCTACCGCTCATAGCCACAGCGATAAAGTCGATGCACGGGGCGCACTTCTTCACCAAACTAGATCTCAGGAGCGCTTACAACCTGGTGCGTATCTGGCAGGGAGACGAGTGTAAGACGGCGTTCAGTATGACCTCAGGACATTATGAGTACCTCGTCATGCCGTACGGGTTGATGAATGCGCCATCAGTCTTCCAAGCAGGGTATAGTGGTGTATATTGATGACATTTTGATATACTCCGCTGCAAGCACCGCGCACTTGGTCGCCTGTTTGAGCATGACCTGTAGGTCAAGGCTGAGAAATGCCTGTTCTTCCAACAGTCCGTCTCCTTCCTAGGGTATCGCATTTCCACCTCAGGGTTGGAGAAGGAGAGCGACCGCATTGCAGCCGTGCGTAATTGGCCGACTCCCACCGCGGTAAAGGAGGTGCAGTGGTTCTTAGGGTTTGCCAACTACTACCAGAGGTTTTTCCGGGGTTTTAGTCAGGTGGCGGCTCCCATTGCCTCACTACTGAAGGGGGGCCCAGTGCACTTGCAGTGGACAGCTGAAGCGGACAGGGCTTTTAGTCACCTGAGGACTCTGTTTAACTCTGCTCCCGTGCTGGCCCATCCGGATCCCTCTTTGGCGTTCATAGTGGAGTTGGACACATCCGAGGCTGGGATAGGAGCTGTGCGATAGGAGCTCTCAGCGCTTGGGTACGCCACCGAAGCTCTGCCCCTGTGCCTGCTTCTCTAAGAAGCTCAGCCTGGCAGAGTGAACTATGATGTGGGGGACCGGGAGCTGCTAGCTGTCATCAAGGCCTTGAAGGCGTGGAGACATCGGCTTGAGGGGGCTAGACACCCTTTACTCATCTGGACTGACCACGGCAATCTGGAGTATATCCGGGCAGCGAGGAGACTGAACCCTCGCCAGGCAAGGTGGGCCATGTTTTTCACCCATTTTGTGTTTACCCTTTCCTACAGACCAGGCTCCCAGAACGTGAAAGCAGACGCATTGTCCCGGCTGTATGACACAGAGGAGCGGCCCATGGATCCCACTCCCATACTCCATGGTTCCTGCCTGGTGGCGCTGGGAGTGTGGGAGCTGGACGCGGACATTGAGCAGGCATTACATGCAGAGCCCGCTCCCTTCCAGTGTCCAGCTGGGCATCTGTATGTTCCCTCTCCCTCTTCCCTCTCCCTCTGCGACCGTCTGATCTATTGGGCCCACACGTCACCTTCCTCTGGTCATCCTGGAATAGGTCGGACGGTGCGCTGTCTTAGTGGGAAGTACTGGTGGCCCACTTTGGCCTAGGATGTGAGAGTTTGTTTCCTCCTGCTCGGTGTGCGCCCAGTGTAAGGCTCCTAGGCACCTGCCAAAGGTAAATTGCAACCCTTACCCGTTCCACAACGGCCGTGGTCACACCTGTTGGTAGATTTCCTGAAGGATCTTCCTCCCTCACAGGGTAACATCACGATCCTGGTCGTTGTGGATTGTTTTTCTAAGTCCTGTTGTCTCATCCCGTTGCCCGGTCTCCCCACGGCCCTACAGACTGTGGAGGCCTTGTTTACACACGTCTTCCGGCACTACGGGTTGCCTGAGGATAGTGTCTGATCAGGGTCCCCAGTTCACATCGAGGGTCTGGAGGGCGTTCATGGAGCGTCTGTCTCTCCTCAGGCCGGTGGGGGCTGGCCCACTCCATGAGTTCCTCCGCCCCCTCTGGACATCGAGGGGGTCCCGGCATACTCCGTTCATTCCATACTGGATTTGAGACGTCGGGCGAGGGGCCTTCAGTACCTTGTGGAGTGGGAAGGGTATGGTCCGGAGGAGAGATGCTGGGTTCCGGTGGAGGACGTGTTGAATCCTTCTATGCTGCGACAGTTCCACCGTCTCCATCCGGATCGCCCTACGCCTCGCCCTCCGGGTAGTGTTGGTGTTCAAATACTGGAGAGTCGAGACCAAATCACGGACGCTGAACAGAGTGGATTTCAGTTGTAACAAAAGGCAGTTTTAATGAGTCAAAGATATCTTGTCCTGCAGTTTAACGTGCACAGACCTATTCGCATAACTCAGTAGGGAGTTAGGTGAAAAAGGGACATATACAAAGGTTACAATCATTTTTATACATAGAATAAAGTAGGTAGAGTCTTGTCGCCTTCTGGATGGTCCTGAAGGGTTGGAGGCGGACCTGCTCTGGCCAGAGCAGGAGCCCCATTGGTGCACAGCAGAATCTTCTGTTCTGAGCACCCGACCAGTAGAGGGGGGTTGAGATGTGTGTGTTTATGTAAGGAGATATTTGTGTGTCAGTGGGGGTCGTGAGGCAGGACAACAGAGAGGGGGCAGTTTTATGGCTGGGTGTATGTGTTCTTGCGATGGAATGTCTTTGTTTCCTGGGGTCGTGAGACAACAGAGCTGAGGGGTTAGTTTTAGGGGGGTAGTTTCATTGCTGGGTGTGTGAGCTGGTTCCTGTTTTAGCAGGGGTACGTAAGATGACTTGAGTCAGGCGGTTTAGTTTGGCACTGTATAATATATGAGCTATGTGTATGAATATATATATATATATATATGACAAATCCCCCTCTTCACGTCTACTAGACGTGAACCATAGAACCAAAAATATGAAGCAACCAAACAATTTGGTAGGGACCAACATTTTGAGTCCCCCTCTTCACGTCTTTTAAGACGTGAAAACTATAGTGCACTGGTGGTGGTTGCATTCGTGGGTATACATAAGGTGGTGCTTCTAATCTTGTCTGGTGTGCATGGTGGGTCTGTAGGTGTAGTGCTACGCTTGGTGCGTGTGAGATTGAAGGGAGTGATATCAGGAATGGTATCAGGGATAGGGGTTGGGGTGAGAGGGGTTGATGCTTTAGTATGTGTTTGTTGTTCTATTAACCATGTGAGAGTACCTAGGGTTACTCCAAATATCAGTAGGAATATCACAAACAGTGATATTTAACTGGTCGAGGTTCCTTTTTCAGGGGAGGCGGAGTTTGATGCCGCATCACCTGAGTCAGGAGTGTCTTCATTTGGAATCAAATTTAGGCTGTTCAAATCAGCTCTGACTTCAGTCAGTGTTCTAGAAGGAATTGGGGCTGGGGTGCAATGTGTAAGGTGGTGCCAAGGTGCGCCTGATTTACCTTTGACCTGGACTGAGTGTGAAGTAACCTCCTTCACTTCGTACGGTCCAGTCCACCTGGGTTCCAGCCACTTTCTCTTGTGGACTTTAACCCTCACCCAGTCACCAACCTTTACCTTCAGTGGTGGCGTGTCCCCCGGCAGCTCCCCCTCCTGGACCTTGTGAACCTGGGTAGAGAGTGCTGCAGAGAGAACCGTCTGTTTTTTCACATAATTAGACATTACAATTTGTTGTACATCAAATCAGCATATGACCTCCCTCCCTTGGTGGACCAGGCATGACTCTTCCAGTCATTATCTCATGAGGAGAGAGATGGGTGCCTGCTCCTGGTGAGGCTCTCATGGCCATCAATGCCAGAGGCAGGGCTTCAACCCATGTCAACTTCGAACCTGCACACACTTTAGTTACCTTAGCTTTCAGCTTTTGGTTTGACGTTCCACCAGACCTTGAGATTGGGGCCTGTACACAGATCCAAATCTGTGGGTTATGCCAAATCTTTCTTCCACCTGTCTTAGGTGTTTGTTACTGAAATATGAGCCATTTGTCAAATCTGATTTGTCTTTAGATGCCATACCTGGGTATTAGTTTGGTTTGTATCCACTTAACGACTGACCTAGCATCCCCCTTCGCTGTTGGTATTGCTTCTACCCATTTGGAGAACCTATCTACCATAACTAGGAGATAGCGTTTGCCTTTAGATACATTGTCGGGGCCCATGTCGGTGTAGTCTATGCTAATGTCCTGAAAACATGCATTAGGTACTGGGTATGAGCCCATTGGTGTTTGATATGGTTTCTTTGGGTTGTGGCTGTCACAAACATTGCATTCGTCGTAAAATAAGTCAGTCATATTTTTCATGTGAGGGTGCCACCAGATGTGCGAGACCTTTTGGAGGGTCTTTAGTTTGCCTTCGTGTGTGGGGCCATGTGCTTCTC
This sequence comes from Oncorhynchus kisutch, assembly GCF_002021735.2. Lineage (NCBI taxonomy): Eukaryota > Metazoa > Chordata > Actinopteri > Salmoniformes > Salmonidae > Oncorhynchus > Oncorhynchus kisutch. Next base: position 16,326,086 of record NC_034186.2, on the reverse strand, counting down.
GTAAAAGTTCTGGATCTTGGTTTTTCTTTCAGCACTGAACGTGAATTCTTTACTCATCAGATACGCAGCAATGCCATGGTGGGTGTGGATTTCCAATGGATGACATCACGAGGTGAGCTGTTTTTTCAATAGCTTTTGCTACTGCAGCAACGTATCTGGAACATGTTGTCTGTCCTACCTCAATGTGGTCAAGTTTAGAGGAGTGGTACATCAAGACCCTTCTCTCCCCCTCTTGTTTCTGGAATAGGACGGATGAGATGAATCCTTCCTTTTCAGAAACATCCAAATGGAACTTGTTCTTGTAGTCAGGTGCAGTCAGAGCTGCTGCCGCTGATAGATCTGTTTTCAGGAGTGCAATGGCTGATGCTTCAGCCGTCCAGACCAGGGGAGAATGTAGGTTCCTGGGTCCAACATCACGCACTATTTCCCTCAGGGGTTCAGTTCTGGATGTGTGTGCCACCGAAATGGAATCAGATGACAGCATTTGAGGGAACTTGATAGCAGAATAGGTGCATCCTGTGTCTTACCAGGAACTGATGGGGAACACCCTCAACTTCACACATCATAGTTGGTTCAGTATGTAGTTGAAAATATCGGCTCCCCCCTCCTGCCGTAGGTGGTGGGCATCTTCATGGCCAGGGGATGGTGTCCCCAGCCATTCCCTGGAACTGCGGTTGGTTGTAGTGTAGATGAGGGGGTCCTCCTCTTCCTCTCCATTGCTGTTGCTGCGGGGAGAGTGGTTTCATGCAATCTCTGGCAAAGTGACCGGAAATTCCGCAGTTAAAACACTGGTAGTTTCCCCCTCTGGGTGGTCCAGTGTAGGGGCCCTGTTGAGCCCATTGTGGCTGTTGCAGGATATACTGCTGTGGGGGAGGGTATTGGGGTGGTGGGACCCCCATAGGGGCAGTGAGTGGGGCTGCCTGCTGTTGGATCATCTGAGAAACCGTCTGGGCCACTATTTGAGAGATGTCTGTTTTGGTGCCTGACTCCTTCGTTTCTTCCGCCACCATCTGTTTCTTAGGTTTTTCTCCTTGTTGTGCTTCCTTCAATTGGAGTTTCAGGAGTTGTACCTGGAGGGACTGCACCTGGCTCTCAGCACCCCCTCTTTCCTTGTTGTGCTGGGTCACATGGTGGTGCACATGCGTATTGAATTGGGTCAGAGGAAGTGCAATCAACCCTACCGTTCCTCTCGGTTTCGTTTTCACATCTCCAGGACACCCGTTCACCACCATTTCCTTCCACATGCTGAGTGTGGTGTCTGTGTGATCGAATGGTTCTTCGTGGACCGATCTCCATGTGGTCTTAGCTCTGTCCAGGTATGCCGCAGGTTGCTCACCTGGGTTGATTGTAAAGGAGGATAAGGTGGCGTGGTTCCTTTCTGTAGGGTACGTTCTCCGTAGAACTTCCCATAATCTGGTACGGAAGTGGTCTATAGGCAGTGTTGGGGCCCGCCATCCAAGGTCAGCTGCTGTCATGAGGGCCTCCATGGTTCCGTGGTCGGTGGCCCTTGCTAGAAGTGCTTTCATGTCTCCTAGGCAGAGTTGTAGGCCTGACGTAAGTGTCTGCAGTTGAAGTAGCCACGCTGAGGCTCCTCCATGTAGGCTAGGCATCTGTCCCATCAGGGTTGTTAAATCGGTCATTTTCCAGGGCTGGTACTCCAAAACGTGTGCGTCACCTGGTGTCGGTCGCAGGGGGTACTGTCCTGCCATCTCCTGCTCTCGCTCTCTTCTATCAGCGATTCTGGAGGACCGACGGAGTGTTTCGGACCCCATTGATTCGGTGACTTCGGTTACTGTTCCTCTCATTATGCCTTCCACACGGTAGGCTCCCTCTCTGTTGTTATCTTGGTTAGCTATAAGCTCCCTGAGTTCCTTAGCTCGAGCTATTGATGATTGCAGCAGCTCCTGCATCTTAGTCACGTTTGGACCTCCCCTTGGAGCTGGGTGAGCACCATGTCAATTTCTTCTTAGTTTTCGATATCCATGCTCTGATGACAGTCCTCCCTATCCGTCTGATAGAAGTGGTTTGAATCTAATCTTGTTTGTAGGTGTCCTCTGGTTTCAGAGGTGAGAGTTCACAGAGGAGCATTGCGGCCTCCGTTCCTGGGGGAGGCCTCCTGCGCCTGGAGTCCCAGTTTCGAGCTGTTCACATACAATATGGCCACCCGTTATCCCCAATGTCATTTCCCCTTTTAGCTCCCCTTGCTGTACTCTCAGAACTGGAGCCTGTATTGCGGGAGGTGCCCTGGGCAGGAATGGGTTGTTACCGTGGAATGGGTTGTGTGACGGGCTCCGGTGATTTTGTCCCTTTGAGTATGGCGGGGGCTGAACTGCCTCCATTGTCAATTTTGGATATAGTGAGGGAGAAGCGGCCTCAGGGGGAGCCGTGGGTAAGTTCTCAGGCGGGGCTTTAACATCCCCTGTCGACGCAGAAGCCACGCCCATCATTTCCGGTTTGTCTTTTGGCAGCACCCTCCTACTTTCCTGTATAGCCCATTCCCCTATTTTTAGTTCCACTTCCGCTCTCTCTCTGTATCTCGTGCCTATTTTTTTTAACATGTGTTTCTTGTTTCTCTCCGTCTCACTCGCTTTTGCCTGCTCTACTGCGACCTCTAGCTCTTTCTGCATACCTTGGAGTTCCCCCCATGTAGGAGGTCCTCCGCTAAAGTAACCCGCTTGTGTCCATTTTAGCTGTAATCCTTTCCACACTTTCTCATACTGTTCTTTACCTCCCGCTCTATCAATCATACTCTGATCTAGATATTCATTGAATTTGAGTTTGGGCGTGGTGGCTGCAGACATTTGATCTAATTCGTCTGATATTGTGTATAATGCGTTATCTAGGTTTTAGTCAATCCTTTGTGTGGTGTTTATTTCTATCTTTGTATACCCAGCCCGTCCTTGATCGAGACCAGGGATGTGCTGTGGAGCTGACTCAGACTTCTCCCATGCGCCCCCACCCTCGCACAGAAAGATCTTATCAGTAACCTGGTGGCATTCACGTGTGTGCTTCTCCGGCATGTCATTTGAATTTGTTCAGCGATTTGTTTAGGTATTTTCTAGAAATGATTCGGCGATTTCCTTTTGGAACAATGTATCAGTGAATATATGCGGTTCTATAACAATTGTCAGAGTAATTCTAGCTCTGTAGGAAATATAGATAGAAATTTAGACAACTAAAAGTTGTTCAGTGAATTATTTAAATACTTTCTGCAAATAATTCAGTAACTTCCTTTTGGAACTTATATCAGTAAATTCAAGCGATTCTATAACAATTGTCAGAATAATTCTATCTCTAGGAAATATCGAAAAATAGAGAAACTAAAAGAAAATAGTTCAGATAATTATTTAAATACTTTCTCCAAATAATTCAGCAATCACCTTCTGGGACAATATATCAGAAAAATTCAGGCAATTCTATAACAATTGTCAGAACAATTTTAACACTTTAGGCAATACCAGCAGAATTGAGAAACTGAAAATCAGTGTTAGCCCGGCCGCTGTCAATCAAAGCGTCACGGTGATTCGACTATTGGGTGGCTAGGCTATCAGGACGAGTACATAATAGCCCTGTTACGTAACTTATCCTGGCGGTTACTCCACAACAAACGTTTCTCTCAATTTAATTTCCCCGGTCTCAAAATCGTGGAACGTCAACTCTGGTTCATATGTTTTCTCAATACTACATTCATTCGTACGAAATTCACATAGAATTTCCAACATCCATAATTGTGTCCTTTACATGTTAAAACACAGCCTCTGCTTAACCGCACCTCTATCAGATTTCAGAACAAACAGGGTCCCGAAGGAATTTAACACATTGGTCAATCACAATTCACACATTCCTATTAAAATAACTCAGTATAGGCCAATTAATAAAAAATAAAGAATAAAAACAAGCAAAACAAGATCTCTTTGATCAATGCCTTATGTTCTTATGTAAAAATAATTTGGCAACGATTCATACTCACGCTCAGTACTTTCTGATCAAAATTTGGTTTAGACTATAATACAATATGCAGATTTCGATTTAACAGGCTCTGCTTACCTTATAAGTAGAGCGCTCTGATCAGATTTTCTGAGGCAAGATGAATGGCTGATTGTCTCCTAGACAGGTCACTCTTCCGTCTGATTTTGAGCCGTGATCAGTTTCGTCCTCTCACACCAACTTATCATAGATCGAATTCAGGAATAACCATCCTCATGCTACCAAGTTCTATTGGTGTTCAAATACTGGAGAGTCGAGACCAAATCACGGACGCTGGACAGAGTGGATTTCAGTTGTAACAAAAGGCAGTTTTAATGAGTCAAACATATCTTGTCCTGCAGTTTAACGTGCACGGACCTATTCGCATAACTCAGTAGGGAGTTAGTTGAAAAAGGGACATATACAAAGGTTACAATCATTTTTATACATAGAATAAAGTAGGTAGAGTCTTGTCGCCTTCTGGATGGTCCTGAAGGGTTGGAGGTGGACCTGCTCTGGCCAGAGCAGGAGCCCCATTGGTGCACAGCAGAATCTTCAAGCTATGTGTATGAATACATATATATATATATATGACAGTAGTCCCCGAGGAAGGTGTCACGACTTCCGCCGAAGTTGTTCCCTCTCCTTGTTCGGGCGGTGTTCGGCGGTCGACGTCACCGACCTTCTAGCCATCGCTGATCCTTTTTTAATTTTCCATTGGTTTTGTCTTGTCTTCCATCACATCCCATCAATTACATGTTGTGTATGTAGCCCTCTGTTCCCCCTCATGTCCTTGTCGGTGATTGTTTATTGTAAGTGCATGTGTGCGTCGGGTTATGTTACCCATTGATTTTTATTATTATGTTTTCCCTGTGTTTTTTTTTGTAATTAAACTGCGCCGTTGGAAACAGTTATTTCTCTCCTACGTCTGACTTCTCTGCCACCGGTTAAAGAGCCTTACACTCACATACTCTGGTAGTGACTGTCCAGTCTATATTTGGAGCGGTTTTTCGTGGAGCAGTTGGAAAGGACGTGGAGAGCAAGGAGCTCTGGTAGTGACTGTCCAGTCTATATTTGGAGCTATGACGGTAACTCCACATTTTGTATCTAACTTTATATGTAACTCCACATTTTGACTGTAACTCCACATCCATGTATTCCAACACAGACAACTGCACAGATGCCATGACGTGTGTGAAGGAGGAGATCTTTGGGCCTGTAATGTCAGTGATGCCCTTTGACACCGAAGAGGAAGTGCTGAAGAGGGCCAACACTACATTCGGCCTGGTTTCTGGAGTCTTCACCAAGTACAGTACCAGACCCATACACATTTAACCTTCTACAATAATCTTTCCTCGATTCCTTGCATCCTCTCTCCTTGGCTCCTCAAAATGTATTGGATAAGGTCTGATGGGAGGGGTATTGGACTTTTTCCTACAATTAAGTTGAGGCGGCGAGGAAATAAGATGCAAGGAATAGCAGAAATTAAGACGGAGACCTTGAATCACTAACTAGTCTAGTACACGGAGTCTCACTTCTTGTTCTTGTCTCCCTGTAGGGATATATCCCAGGCCCACCGGATGGCTGAGAACCTGCAGGCTGGAACCTGCTTCATCAACAACTACAACATCAGCCCTGTGGAAGTACCCTTCGGAGGGTTCAAGCAGTGTTGTGGGAAGGCATGATAATAATAATAATAATAATAATGATAATAATAACCCATTAAATGTAATTAAGGTTTGTCAGGACCCTACTTAGGAACCCATAGGAAAAGAGATGGCTGAAATAGACATACAAACCGTATTTTCACAAATATCAGTTCAAATATGTCAGCAGATCTGATGTTGTAACAATGCCATAACGGTAATATGAAATTAAGCAATAATAATCCGATTTTGTTGTAACAGTGCTGTAATGCTAATACAGCAAAAGAATAACAACAAAAATAGAAAGCAAGAGAACAGACATGCAAGGCGGATAGGGAAAACAAGACATCACATATTCCTCATTAGATGGATGTGTTCTATGTTGTGCTCATTGCTCTCTTCTCTTTCTCCGCAGGTTTTGGCAGGGAGAACGGCCAGGTGACCATCGAGTACTACTCCCAGCTGAAGACTGTGGTTGTGGAGATGGGAGACGTGGACGATTACTTTAATTGTTAACTTACCAATTAAGTGCCAAGGAAAACCAAGACCTATAAGCTACTGTCCTTGAGACGTTTGGTGTATTTGTCCAGCCGAGGAATGTAGCATTGTTATTGATAGTTTATAACTGCAAGTAACTAACATGGCTGGTCTGTCTGTACAATGTGTAAGTATGAGGATGTCACCAAGTGCTAAAAAGCCTAGTCTTCCACCCACTTGATCAATACATTTAATACTTTCCATTTCAGCTGTGATCCTAGCCAAAGTCAATATGAAGAAACGTTTCCCATGGTCCGTCACTTTCTAGCACATGTATCTCTCACATTTTGAATAAAAGTTTGTAATACTCACAGCTTTCCTATTCCCCAAAACATTGTATTCCATTTCAGATGTTTGATACTTAAGAATATAAAATTCATTTAAAAACCTCACAACGAATTATAATTCACATATAAGCTATGGTACTTAACTGGCCTGAGTGGAACCAATATTAAATCTACTACCTGTTACTGTAATTTAATTATGCCAATGTGTTTTCATTAATTGAAAACCCTTAATCTATTTTATGAGAATTTGTAAGATTCTTGTTTGCATAAAATAAACGGAGACCAGTCTTTTCAATAATAGGTAACAGAATTTATTCTTGGAGCGCGCTGCCACGTTCCCACGAGCAACAGTTTATATACAAAACATGACGTCATTTCATTGCTTAACAGAAACCCCTCTCGACAAAGTGAGATGAAAAGTTCATTCTAACTTACTAACACACTCCCAGGTAAGTTTTGACCCCTCAACATTATCGATCACCACTTAGCTGACAGTTCTCATTAACAGAACCTAGGAATGCACTCACTGTCTAATCTAAAAACCCCAGAGCTCAGTTTCGGCAGTTCAACCATAGGTCATGATGAACATCACAAACCCAGGGTCTCACAGAGCTGGAGAGAGGTGCTGGTTGGGTTTCTCTTACAGGACGAGATAACGTATCCTCTTCTAAAAACAGATGTAGACCAAATTGAATGCCAAATTGAAGGGTCAAAAATTATAGAATTGTCCAATTCTGGCCTGCTGACCATCTACTTACCTGAGGGTGTAACGTCTCCAATAATGGCCACAGCATCCTCGCACCCGGTTCAAGACTGCTGACACTGAGGTGAGAAGAAGCTGGATAGTAGATGGACTAGGATACATTCCTGTATGGATCGGGAGACAGTGGGTTTTATTCACAAACAATTAGTCCTAACTAGACCTAAACATGTATGGTAAGTTGTGACTTGTACGAATAGTAGGTTACTGCAAGCCAGCATCGATATCCGGAATGATCTAAACTTTATTCCAATGGGAAAATGGTATTGCCAGTAGGCTACGCTGTCAGCAGGTAAACCTATACAATATAATAGCCTATATTTGATCCGATAATGAAGTGAAGATAAATCTTAGACCAACATCTGGAAAAGTGTATATCTCGCTTCGCTCTGAAAAGGACATTTTGTTCCCACTAGGCACCAGCCCAATGAACCACCTGGGTGTGTATGGAGGATCAATGTGTATAGGCTCCATTGGGTAACTCGGCGGCGTGTGTGTAGGCTGTGCCTTACAGAAATTGTACAGGAGAGGCTTTCCAGGCTGAACCTGTGGCTGGACCCATTGGGCAAAGCTGTTGATATGTAGGCCATCTGTCCCTAACAAATAAATCAAATCAAATGTTATTTGTCACATACACATGGTTGGCAGATGTTAATGCGAGTGTAGTGAAATGCTTGTGCTTCTAGTTCCGACAGTGCAGTAATATGAGCAACGACCGTGCGGCATAGGCAAGATGCAATAGATGGTATGAAACGCAGTATATGCATACAAGATGAATAATGTAGGATATGTAACATTATTAAAGTGGCATTGTTTAAAGTGAATAGTGATACCTTTACTAAATCCATTTATTAAAGTGGCCAGTGATATGGGTCTGTATGTTGGCAGCAGCCTCTCTATGTTAGTGATGGCTGTTTAACAGTCTGATGGCCTTGAGACAGAAGCTGTTTTTCAGTCTCTCAGTCCCAGCTTTGATGCACCAGTACTGACCTCACATTCTTGTGGGGCACCAGTGTTGAGGATCAGTGAAGTGGAGAGGCTGTTTCCTACCTTCACCACCTGGGGGTGGCCCGTCAGAAAGTCCAGGACCCAATTGCACAGGGCGGGGTTGAGACCCAGGGCTTTAAGCTTAATGATGAGCTTGGAGGGTACTATGGTGTTGAATGCTGATCTGTAGTCAAAGAACAGCATTCTTACATAGGTATTCCTCTTGTCCAGATGGGATAGGGCAGTGTGCAGTGTGATGGTGATTGCATTATCTGTGGACGGGGTGGTATGCAACCTGAAGTGGGTCTAGGGTGGCAGGTAAGGTGGAGGTGATATGATCCTTGACTGGTCTCTCAAAGCACTTCATGATGACAGAAGTGAGTGCTACGGGGTATTGGTCATTTAGTTCAGTTATCTTTGCCTTCTTTGGTACAGGAACAATGGTGGCCTTCTTGAAGCATGTGGGTCCATAAACACTCCAGCCAGCTGGTCTTCGCATGCTCTGAGGAAGCGGTTAGGGGTGCCGTCTGGGCCAGCAGCCTTGCAAGGGTTGACACGTTTAAACGTCTTACTCACATCGGCCACGGAAAAGGAGAGGGGGGGCCCGCAGTCCTTGGCGGGCCGAGTCAGTGGCACTGTATTATCCTCAAAGAAGGTGTTTAGAGTGTCTGATAGAAAGACGTGGCAGGTTGTGACGTGGAAGGTTTTCTTTTTGTAGTCCGTAATTGCCGGCAGACCCCGCCACATACGTCTCGTGTCTACCGACATTTCACTTGTTTGATTGGCTTGCGGAGGGAATGCTACACTGTTTATGTTCAGCCATATTCCCGGACCTCTTTCCATGGTTGAATGAGGTGGTTTGCGCTTTTAGTTTTGCGCGAATGCCGCCGTCTATCCATGGTTTCTGGTCAGGGTAGGTTTCAATAGTCACAGTGGGTACAACATCTCCAATGCACTTTCTAATAAACTCACTCAGAGTCAGCGTATAAATCGATGTTATTGTCTGAGTCTTCCCGGAACATTTTCCAGTCCACATGATCAAAACAATCGTGAAGCATGGATTCCTATTGGTCAGACCAGCATTGAATGGTTCTATTCATGGGTACATCCTGTTTGAGTTTATGCCTATAGGACGGTACGAGCAAGATGGAGTCGTAGTCGGATTTCCTGAAGGGAGGGCGGGGGAGGGCCTTTTATGCATCGCGTAAGTTAGAGTAGCAGTTGTCCAGTGATTTGCCCGAGCGGGTGCAGCAGTCAATGTGCTGGTAGCATTTAAGTAGCCTTGTTCTCAAATTAGCTTTGTTAAAATCCCCAGGTACAATAAATGCAGCCTCAGGATATATGGTTTCAGGGCTGTCGAGGTATCTGCTTGGGGGGGGGGGGGGGGGGGGGTTGCTCTTATATGCAATTTAAATAATAGGTCTACATTATTATTACTACAGGCCTATCCAGTGGGTCGCCACTTTTTGAGCCCCACATTTTTTGCAAAAATACAAATATAATGTTTCACATACTTAGATTAGAAGTGCCCTTCCAAGAAGACTTAAGGTCTTTGGCCACAGGTAAAATTGTCAAATCACGTTATATCTACAGTAGCATTTATTGGACTGATCATGTCAACATCTTACTTTCAAAGTCTTAGCTAGCAGTCATCATTAAGTGGACAATCTACTGGCAAATCCTTTTAAATCCTTGTCATATGAAGATGAATAATTAAGAGAAATTATAGATAAAACGAATTGGTGCACATCGGCCATTGGACATGAAGATTACACAACAAGTTGGAAAATGCAAATTCAACAATGAGTCGTTTGGAAGGAATCAGTGTCTAACTGCGAGCATTGCAAAGAAACCACTAATGTCACCTAAAGTTAGCTGATGTTCATTGGAGTGGCTGTGTGTGTGTGTGTGTGTGTGTGTGTGTGTGTGTGTGTCCCCGAGTTCCCACCATAAATCCAGAGAATGCCCGACTTTGATGACAAAATTTGCCCATAAAGGACCGCTGGCGCCACCTTCACAAGGAGAGTCCAAAAATTTATTGTATGCTGCTGCATAAATGATGTAATATGCCAGGGAGATATGTATACTGTAGCTTAGAAAATAATACTAAGTGTATGTGTAGTAAGCTGTTAGTAGCCCATGTGCCTCACCCTAACAAATTTGGTCTATTTTCACCAACGTGGTATTGTAAACACATGTCGTTCATGGCCCGGTGTTTGCTTGCTTGGCTACTTTTTTGTACAGCTTTGACAGTGGTGCTTGGCTTGTACGTGCAAATTCAGCACACACAACATTCTATAATAGAATGTTATTGTGTTATTTGACATGTCAAATTGAATGCTTATTTAACGTGTCAAATAGTGTTATATGACATGTACCTTTTTTGACACATAAAGACCCAAATGGCATTCAATGTGCCTCACCCTAAAAATGTGGTCTATTTTCACCTCTTAATTTTGCCTACTGTTCTAACTTGGTGGTGCACATATAGCCTATAACCTGTTTTAGAGAAATGTAATCATTAAATATTGTCAGCTTTCATTGTCTGTTTATATGCCCCCTTATCCTACAGTTCTGACTTGTACAGGGAGTGCACTGTAAGAATGGCCCATGTCGTTGTCACTTGCTCATTAATGTCTTAATCAAAATTACAGATGGCCTCTTATCCGATTGTTGTCCATTTATGCAATAGTTTGTACATCTCAATTGTCAGTAGAAACCACATTTGTTTAAGCAACTGCCATATCATCATTTTTTTTAAGACAGTAAATCAGGCTGAATGAACATGATTCACTGCCAGACTATGCTCCGCTGAAACCAAGGTGTTGGGACTCTGCTGTTGGGACAGATTTATGTAGGCCCTAACAGTTTGTGGGCACCGTTTGTCACCGTTATAGTGTAATTAATATATTGTTTAGTGTTGTATAGTGGCTTTGCTGCCCCCCCCACTTGTGCACAAGTAGCCTGCTTTTTGAAGTGATGTGTTTGACAATCAGATTAAAACATCGTGCCTGCATGTTTTCATTCCACATTGCACAGTCAAATGACATAGGTTCCGTACCGGGAAGAAATTACATATTTTTTTCACCTCTGTTCATGGCCGAAATCAAATGGCATTGACTAGCTTGGTTGCGATATCGGCGAATATCTTTTCGCGATACTCTACATCCCAAATAGTAAGTAGGCTATAGCCTAGAAACTCTAACGGATTAAGAGAGAGCTAATAATGTCAGTTTATTTTAGCAGTAGTGACAGTGTTTCCCTGAAGTGCAAATAGCCAATCCGATTCCCGGATCAGGACTGTTGATTAACAACTAATTATGGATGTGTGGATCTCAAACGATCAAGTGCGAAAAACTTGTTCGCTTGATAGTCGCTGCTCATGTCGTCTACTCTTGAAACGTATGCGATTTCTGCCTTCAGAATACGAATATTGCATTGAAAACACGGGTGTAGACGCATAAAAGTCACATTGTGGTCTGATTGTGTTCAAATCTGGTTGACCGCCCGCGCAATGTTTGAGGATTTCTACTGTCTGGACTGTTCATTATAGGTCTACCGCTAACTGCAACTCACTTGAGTCACTAACGAGTCAGACAATATATTATAATATTTAGAAATGTATTTCATCACTCAAAATCTTGCCATATTCTGTAGGCGGGGTTCATATGAATTTAAAATAATTGTACATAATTTAGATTAATCAGGTCATGAACATATGGACTTTGAAATGAACAAGGGAGAGGTTAAACGTAGGCTAAGACTGGCATAAGCTTATTCCCACACTTCACAATAACTCTGTTTCAGTGGTTTTAGGTTGTCTCCATATAGTCTATCCCCTCCATCGCACACTGCTTCCCAGTTGAAGAGCTTGTGATATCCATATAGCACCATGCGATGCCCTTCTGTAGGCATGCAGCCATAGTCATTATACCCTATTGTACAGTAGGCCTATTTGCCTGCAACTCATCATTCCAACATATTTGAACATTTAATTCATCAAGTTCAGTTTGTCAGTATGTCATCCATTCTGTAATTTGTCTGAGTTTCAATGGGAACTAAATCAAAGAGAATAGAACAGTCTTATCCATTTGTTTATTGAAATCCATGTATATTCAAAATCCTTGAAAGTTCTTTAGCCCAGCACTTTAGTAATTCCATGTTTAATTTAGGCCTATCCACAGCACTAATTTGTGAGTTGTGATCTCCCGCTCATTTAGTAAAGTGCAGTGAGTAAGTCCTCTGCCTTCTCTCTGTTTATCTACTAGTGCATGTGTAATCAAGTCTGTGTGTTTGCCACTTCACTGGCGGAAACATATTTTCGGGAGGCAGGGTGTGGGTTGTGTTTGCAAACTCATTTTAGCTCACAAGCTTGTAGCATGGCTAATACTAGACCGAAAAACGCTGCAAAGCTCAATGCGGAAGAGGAATACGTATCAAGAACTACACTCCATGAACTACTCGATCAACAAAAATAGTTCTATAATGATGTAAGAGATCTGCAGGAAAATAACTAAGTACTTCCTGCAACTTCTACCAACAAAAGGGTTGATGATCTGTTTAAGGATGTAATGGAATTTAAACACAGTTTGGCGTTTACGCAGTCAGAGGTGGAGGAGCTAAAGGGCACGAATGTCACCCGCCAGACTGCAATTTTTGGATAAAAAACGTTCCCGTTTTAAACAAGATATTTTGTCACGAAAAGATGCTCGACTATGCATATAATTGACAGCTTTGGATAGAAAACACTCTGCCGTTTCCAAAACTGCAAAGATGTTGTCTGTGAGTGCAACAGAACTGATGTTACAGGCGAAACCCAGATAAAAATCCAATCAGGAAGTGCCGCATGTTTTGAAACCGCCTCATGCCAATGACTCCTTATATGGCTGTGAATGAGCTACGAATGTGCTTATGTTTTCTACGTATTCCCCAAGGTGTCTACAGCACTGTGACGTCTTTTTACGCATTTATGTTGAAGAATAGCCGTAAGGGACCACATTTAGCAAGTGGTCACATGATGTCTCCCGCAGAAAATCTTGCGTAAAGTACTGAGGTAGCCATTTTTCCAATCGCTTCTTATGAGAAACCAATTGTCTCGACGGATATATTATCGAATAGATATGTTAACACCTTGAGGATTGATTCTAATGTTTCCATGTTTCTGTCGATATTATGGAGCTAATTTGGAAAAAAGTTCGGCATTGTAATGACAGCATTTTCCGGTCGAATTCTCAGCCAAATGTGAGAACAAACGGGAGCTATTTCGCCTACAAAAATAATCTTTTTGGAAAAGATGAACATTTGCTATCTAACTGGGAGTCTCCTGAGTGAAAACATCCGAAGTTCTTCAAAGGTAAATTATTTAATTTGATTGCTTTTCTTATTTTCGTGAAAATGTTGCCTGCTGCCAGCAGAGCCTAGCATAGCATTATGCCATGCTAAACTTACACAAATGCTTGTCTAGCGTTGGCTGTAAAGCATATTTTGAAAATCTGAGATGACAGTTTGATTAACAAAAGGCTAAGCTGTGTCTCAATATATTTCATTTGTGATTTTCATGAATAGGAACATTTTCTAGGGGTATTTATGTCCGCTGCGTTATGCTAATTCGTTTGAGGCTATGATTACGCTCCCGGATCCGAGTTTGAGAGTCACAAGAATTAACAAGCACTCTTCCGAAGGAGACTACCTCAAACCAATTGAGGCTCAAAAGCATTTTAATCGATGGAATTGAGGATGTAAATATTGAAACTTTAAAAAATTGTTTTTATTTAACTTGGCATGACACAGAAGTCAAGGCCAAGAAACTCCTGGCAGATCAACTCAAACTGAACCCTAAACTCATCGAGATGGAGAGGGCACATAGGAATGGTACTTTCTTCCCCGATGGACGGCCCAGATCTGTAGTGGTGAAACTACTCAGGTTCATAGACAAGGAGAAGATTCTCAGGAGGGCCAAGTGCCTGAAGGGAACTAACATCTTCATCAATAAAGACTTCTCCGGAAAAAGTATGCCTCAAAAGATAGGAACTGCTGCCACTACTAATTTAAGAATGACAAAAAGGCAACTTCGGCAAACCTGAAGTATGATCAGCTGGTCGTTCACCCCCCTCTTGTAGACCTATGGCAAGTGACTCCGCTCTTATCCACTGATTGACACACGCGCACACACACCCAGACACACATTTACTCTACTTTGTGTTTCAAAGTAGAGTAAATATGTGTCTGGGTGTGTGTGCGTGTCAATCAGTGGATAAGAGCGGAGTCACTTGCTATAGGTCTACAAGAGGGGGGATGAACGAACAGCTGATCATACTTCAGGTTTGCCGAAGTTGCTGACCTTCGGCTAGCAAGGGCAAATAAAAAATAATTAAACTAGCAGACCTCCAGTTGTGGCAGCGTCTCAATTAAAAGTACACAACGCAGAACGAACCAAGCTACACATGGTTGTATTGGACATGGGAGGCATGCATTTCTGTTTCCGTTCCACTCTGTATGATTTTGACTGTGTATCGCTCTTAGTTGGGCAGGATATCAACCCTGATAACATGGTCTTTAACCCATTAGATATTAATGAAGTGAATGATAAATATAATGATTGTGTTGCTCCAGAAATAAGTAACTTGTGATTACTATAATGTTAAACTGCTATACAGGTTGTTAAATTGCTTATCTAATTCCAAGACAAGCTTATTTTCTACCTTTCATTTGAACATTCAGTCTTCCTTAAACCTCTTGTAACTACCCATCCCGGATCCAGGAGCGTTGTCATCAACTGACACTAATTAGCATAACGCAACGGACATAAATATTCCTAGAAAATATTCATATTCATGAAATCACAATTGAAATATATTGAAACACAGTTTAGCCTTTTGTTAATCAGATTTTGAAAATATGCTTTACAGCCAAAGCAAGACAAGCATTTGTGTAAGTTTATCGATAGCCTAGCATAGCATTATGCCTAGCTAGCAGCAGGCAACCTGGTCACGAAAATCAGAAAAGCAATCAAATTAAATCGTTTACCTTTGAGCTTCGGATGTTTTCACTCACAAGACTCCCAGTTAGATAGCAAATGTTCCTTTTTTCTAAAAAGATTATTTTTGTAGCCGAAATAACTCCGTTAGTTGTTCACATTTGGCTGAGAATTCGACCGGAAATTGCGGTCACGACAACGCCGAAAAATATTCAAAATTAGCTACATAATATCGACAAACATGGCAAACGTTGTTTATAATCAATCCTCAAGGTGTTTTTCAAATATCTATTTGATAATATATCAACCGGGACAGGTGGCTTCTTAGTAGGAAAGAGAGAAACAATGGCCGCATTTTGTTTTTTACGCACAAAACACTTTAAAAAAAAATATTTTGATATATATTTTTTAATTAACAACAAATCAATACATAAAGCACATGAGGGAACACAAACAATTACAATTACAAACAATGGACAATCGAGCTAGGGGGTACAATATCACATCACAAGTTTTTATTTATTTATTTATTTATTTCACCTTTATTTAACCAGGAAGGCAAGTTGAGAACAAGTTCTCATTTACAATTGCGACCTGGCCAAGATAAAGTAAAGCAGTTCAACACATACAACGACACAGAGTTACACATGGAGTAAAACAAACATACAGTCAATAATACAGTATAAACAAGTCTATATACGATGTGAGCAAATGAAGTGAGATAAGGGAGGTAAAGGCAAAAAAAGGCCATGGTGGCAAAGTAAATACAATATAGCAAGTAAAACACTGGAATGGAAGAATGTGCAAAGTAGAAATAAAAATAATGGGGTGCAAAGGAGCAAAATAAATGAATTAAATACAGTAGGGAAAGAGGTAGTTGTTTGGGCAAAATTATAGGTGGGCTATGTACAGGTGCAGTGAGCTGCTCTGACAGTTGGTGCTTAAAGCTAGTGAGGGAGATAAGTGTTTCCAGTTTCAGAGATTTTTGTAGTTCGTTCCAGTCATTGGCAGCAGAGAACTGGAAGTAGAGGCGGCCAAAGAAAGAATTGGTTTTGGTAGTGACTAGAGAGATATACCTGCTGGAGCGTGTGCTACAGGTGGGAGATGCTATGGTGACCAGCGAGCTGAGATAAGGGGGGACTTTACCTAGCAGGGTCTTGTAGATGACATGGAGCCAGTGGGTTTGGCGACGAGTATGAAGCGAGGGCCAGCCAACGAGAGCGTACAGGTCGCAATGGTGGGTAGTATATGGGGCTTTGGTGACAACGGATTTCACTGTGATAGACTGCATCCAATTTGTTGAGTAGGGTATTGCAGGCTATTTTGTAAATGACATCGCCAAAGTCGAGGATTGGTAGGATGGTCAGTTTTACAAGGGTATGTTTGGCAGCATGAGTGAAGGATGCTTTGTTGCGAAATAGGAAGCCAATTCTAGATTTAACTTTGGATTGGAGATGTTTGATATGGGTCTGGAAGGAGAGTTTACAGTCTAACCAGACACCTAAGTATTTGTAGTTGTCCACGTATTCTAAGTCAGAGCCGTCCAGAGTAGTGATGTTGGACAGGCGGGCAGGTGCAGGTAGCGATCGGTTGAAGAGCATGCATTTAGTTTTACTTGTATTTAAGAGCAATTGGAGGCCACGGAAGGAGAGTTGTATGGCATTGAAGCTTGCCTGGAGGGTTGTTAACACAGTGTCCAAAGAAGGGCCAGAAGTATACAGAATGGTGTCGTCTGCGTAGAGGTGGATCAGAGACTCACCAGCAGCAAGAGCGACCTCATTGATGTATACAGAGAAGAGAGTCGGTCCAAGAATTGAACCCTGTGGCACCCCCATAGAGACTGCCAGAGGTCCGGACAGCAGACCCTCCGATTTGACACACTGAACTATATCAGAGAAGTAGTTGGTGAACCAGGCGAGGCAATCATTTGAGAAACCAAGGCTGTCGAGTCTGCCGATGAGGATATGGTGATTGACAGAGTCGAAAGCCTTGGCCAGATCAATGAATACGGCTGCACAGTAATGTTTCTTATCGATGGCGGTTAAGATATCATTTAGGACCTTGAGCGTGGCTGAGGTGCACCCATGACCAGCTCTGAAACCAGATTGCATAGCAGAGAAGGTATGGTGAGATTCGAAATGGTCGTTAATCTGTTTGTTGACTTGGCTTTCGAAGACCTTAGAAAGGCATGGTAGGATAGATATAGGTCTGTAGCAGTTTGGGTCAAGAGTGTCCCCCCCTTTGAAGAGGGGGATGACCGCAGCTGCTTTCCAATCTTTGGGAATCTCAGATGACACGAAAGAGAGGTTGAACAGGCTAGTAATAGGGGTGGCAACAATTTTGGCAGATAATTTAAAAAAGAAAGGGTCCAGATTGTCTAGCCCGGCTGATTTGTAGGGGTCCAGATTTTGCAGCTCATTCAGAACATCAGCTGAACGGATTTGGGAGAAGGAGAAATGGGGAAGGCTTGGGCGAGTTGCTGTGGGGGGTGCAGTGCTGTTGACCGGGGTAGGAGGTGGAAAGCATGGCCAGCCGTAGAAACATGCTTATTGAAATTCTCTATGGTGGATTTATCAGTGGTGACTGTGTTTCCTATCTTCAGTGCAGTGGGCAGCTGGGAGGAGGTGTTCTTATTCTCCATGGACTTTACAGTGTCCCAGAACTTTTTTGAGTTAGTGTTGCAGGAAGCAAATTTCTGCTTGAAAAAGCTAGCCTTGGCTTTTCTAACTGCCTGTGTATAATGGTTTCTAGCTTCCCTGAACAGCTGCATATCACGGGGGCTGTTCGATACTAATGCAGAACGCCATAGGATGTTTTTGTGTTGGTTAAGGGCAGTCGGGTCTGGGGAGAACCAAGGGCTATATCTGTTCCTGGTTCTAAATTTCTTGAATGGGGCATGTTTATTTAAGATGGTTAGGAAGGCATTTAAAAAAATATCCGGGCATCCTCTACTTACGGGATGAGATCAATATCCTTCCAGGATACCCCAGCCAGGTCGATTAGAAAGGCCTGCTCGCTGAAGTGTTTCAGGGAGCGTTTTACAGTGATGAGTGGAGGTCGTTTGACCGCTGACCCATTACGGATGCAGGCAATGAGGCAGTGATCGCTGAGATCTTGGTTGAAAACAGCAGAGGTGTATTTAGAGGGCAAGTTGGTTAGGATGATATCTATGAGGGTGCCCGTGTTTAAGGCTTTGGGGAGGTACCTGGTAGGCTCATTGATAATTTGTGTGAGGTTGAGGGCATCAAGTTTAGATTGTAGGATGGCTGGGGTGTTAAGCATGTTCCAGTTTAGGTCGCCTAGCAGCACGAGCTCTGAAGATAGATGGGGGCAATCAGTTCACATATGGTGTCCAGAGCACAGCTGGGGGCAGAGGGTGGTCTATAGCAGGCAGCAACGGCGAGAGACTTGTTTTTAGAGAGGTGGATTTTTAAAAGTAGAAGTTCAAATTGTTTGGGTACAGACCTGGATGGTAGGACAGAACTCTGCAGGCTATCTTTACAGTAGATTGCAACACCGCCCCCTTTGGCATTCTATCTTGTCTGAAAATGTTGTAGTTTGGAATTAAAATTTCAGAATTTTTGGTGATCTTCCTAAGCCAGGATTCAGACACAGCTAGAACATCTGGGTTGGCAGAGTGTGCTAAAGCAGTGAATAGAACAAACTTAGGGAGGAGGCTTCTAATGTTAACATGCATGAAACCAAGGCTATTACGGTTACAGAAGTCGTCAAAAGAGAGCGCCTGGGGAATAGGAGTGGAGCTAGGCACTGCAGGGCCTGGATTCACCTCTACATCGCCAGAGGAACAGAGGAGGAGTAGAATAAGGGTACGGCTATGAGAATTGGTCGTCTAGAACGTCTGGAACGGAGAGTAAAAGGAGTTTTCTGGGGGCGATAAAACAGCATCAAGGTATAATGTACAGACAAAGGTATGGTATGATGTGAATACAGTGGAGGTAAACCTAGGTATTGAGTGATGAAGAGAGAGATATTGTCTCTAGAAACATCATTGAAACCAGGAGATGACATTGCATGTGTGGGTGGTGGAACTAATAGGTTGGATAAGGTATAATGAGCAGGACTAGAGGCTCTACAGTGAAATAAGCCAATAAACACTAACCAGAACAGCAATGGACAAGGTATATTGACATTGAGAGGCATGCTTAGTCGAGTGATCAAAAGGGCCCGGTGAGTGGAGAGGTTGGTTGGGGGTCACGGCGATTTAGACAGCTAAATCGGTAGCAAGCTAGCATAGGATGGAGGTCTGTTGTTAGCCACCTCTTGCGTTCCGTCAGTAGATCAGTGGGGTTCCGTGTGGTAGAGGGGATTAATCCAAATCACACAACAACAAAAATAAAAACAATAGATATAGTTATAGAGGCCCAAGAAGAAAATAAAAATAAAATAAAAAATTGTCCGATTGTCTATTCAGATAGCAGCCGATAAGACAGCCAACGGCTAGCAGGCCGCAGATGGGCACCCAGGCAACGTCGCGCCGGAGGAGCCAGCCGGACAACTCCCTCGGGTAGACAACGTCGGCAGTCCAGCTGTGAAGGCCCGGTGGGGCTCCGCGTAGGCAGCAAAACAGGTCCGGATAGGTGACTGCAGCCCAGGAGTGATTTGATGGAACTCTTCAGCTGGCTAGCTCCGGAACAATTTATGTTTGCTCCGGAATCGACGAAAGCCGATAGTCACACGGATAGCAGCTAGCTAGCTGTGAGATCCAGGTATGAATGTCCAGAGCCAGCGGCCGAAATCCAGGGACATGGAGAGAAAAATTGGTCCGGTATGTTCCGTTCCGAGCCGCGCTGCGCCGCGCCGTACAAAACTGCCGATAGATTCTCGAGCCAAAGGACAGCCGATGACCACAAACCGTGGTTAGCTGAGTACTAACGATTTGCCAGTAAAGAAGCTAACTAGCTTCTGAACTAGCTTCTGATTAGCTTCTGGACCAGTTTCTGGCTAGCTCCTGGCTAGCTCCCGGCTAGTTTCTGGCTACCCTCTTGGAGCCTCCGGCTAGCTTCTTGGAGGATTACAGATCTGAGGTAAATAATACTTTTTTATAAATATAAATTGGTACACAAGGACCTTAAGGGACATGCCATATACTTACAATTCTAACAGCTTTTTTGTTAGTAGAGCATTTAACCGTCTTAAAATACAGTTTAATTTATTTTTGTAGGGTACGAAAATGTGGTTTTCTGTTTGTAAATTTACATTTGAGTATATGAAATTTGGCCAAAAGAATAATGAAATTAATTACATAAAAATGTTTCAGCTTATTTCTATTGTATGTAAAGAATCCAAACAGTACATCTCTCCACAATAGTGTAAAATCTTCATAAATGTGTTCAATTATAATCCTACTGATGTCTTGCCACAGTTTTCTTACATGCATACAATGCCAAAAAAGATGCAACACTGTTTCTGGGTGGTCATTACAAAAGGAGCAATTTGAGTTGATGCTTTCCTTAAACATCTTCATATAGTGGTTGGCAGGATAATATTTATGAATAATTTTAAAGGAAACTTCCTTCATTTTGTTAACAAGTAGGTATGTGTGTGGCAACATCCAAGCTTTTTTCAACAAATATTACCAATAAATCCATTCCAATAAGGCATGACAAGGTATAGATACAACATCCTGCTGAAACAAGGTTCGTACCGCTCTGTTGTTGAATGGACCAAAAGAGAAACAAATATTTCCTACTGATGAGTCAACAGGGTCAATAGAAGGTAGGCTCTGAGGGTCAGGTCTTGACACGTTCCTGAATAACATAGCAACACCTGAGGGAATGGCATCTAAAACAATTGCAAAATCTTTAGGTGTTACAGGGACCTTTGTAAAGTGATAATAATTCCTTATAACTGAGTAAAAGACCCTCTGCATTTACCAGTTGGCTCACCAATAGGATATTATTTCGGAACCAATATTCTAAAAACAAAGAGGTATTTTTATACAATATATCCCAATTTTTCCATATATAATATCTGTGTGGAGAAAAATTGTGTTTATAAATTAAGGACCATGACAAGAGAACCTGCCGATGAAAAGCAGAAAGTTTCACTGGAACTTTGTCAATATTATAATTGCAAAACAACATGAAGTTAAGGCCACCAAAAGTAGAGAAGACATGATGAGGAATAAAATTCCAGATAGAAGTGGGTCTTCTTAGGAATTGTTTTATCCAATTGATCTTAAAAGTATTATTTAAAGTAGTAAAGTCCAGAAAATTCAGTCCACCATTCTCATAAGTGTTCATTACAACAATAACCTTGCTGTGTCTTCTACCATACTTCCCATTCTCTTTGCTGGTGATACCAATTTGATTTTATCACACAATCATTTTTATTCACTAATTAATGAAGCCAACTCAGGTATGGCCAAATTTTCTGAATGGTTCCAGATAATTTGTGTATCTTTAAATGTAAAGTTCCTACCAAAGTGCGCAGGTGTGCGCAGTGACTGCCGTGCAGGAATATCAACCCACAGAGAAAAGCACGATTGAATTTCACTCTACTTTCTAGAGCAGTGGCCACCAACTGGTCGATCTCCAAGGCATTCCTAGTCAATCGCCAAACATTTCTGTAAAAAACTCAATGATAAAGCCTTGTGTTGCTATTTTTAATATTTGTCTAGGGCTGTTGGCTGTATGTGCACCCGATTCCTACCCGACCCTGTGCGCCAGGTAGGCCAACTGTTGCCATTTTGAACCACTTCATGTGTCTGAAGGCAAAACTCTGCCTTCCAGGTGGGTCCGAGAGCAAATCAAGTGCCCTATACTGTAGGTCTATCAATTGGCCAATTTGTTGGCTCAGATGACCGTGTCTGTAGTAACTTAGCAGGCATACATTAAAGCTAAAGCTACAGAAAAGTTGACAGAGGCAAAAACAGTTTCAAGTTGGATATTAGGTGGATATTCACGCTTTCAAACCTCAATAGCTTTCAAACCACTTGAGCCACAGACTCCAAATAAGTGTCATGATGTTGGAAAAATTGCGCACAACATTGCACAGGTCTTATTGGACATTAATTTGCTTTCCAAAGCTAATAAACATGTGGAAATGTGAGCAGAATTTTGTATTCCTAGTTGAATTAGTTACACACTTGTTTTACATTTGAATTTCGATAGCTCCTTGGTCATGTGACCTACTTGACTCAAACAAGGTTCAGAATGTCCACTGACTACCCTTCTATATTACACAGCCTTTGGTTTGTCCATTTTCACCTCACATGTTTTTACATAAATTTTTCTAACTTTCTCATTTCAATAGCTCCTTGGTCATGTGACCTACTGGGGGAGAGGGTGTAAATCTCACGCCGGGCCGTACCCATATCCGCAGCAGGTCTCCAAGGTGAACAGCCTCTGGCATGTTAGAACAATGTAGGTAAGGGAAGTTGCCAAAAAAAGATCCGTAACTTCGGGATAAGGATTGGCTCTAAGGGCTGGGTCGGTCGGGCTGGGGTGCGAAGTGGGGCTGGGCTCGAGCTGCGGCTGGGGGAGCGGTCGTTCCATTGCCCTCCTCTCGCCACCATTGGAAGCTTGTTGTCCGGCCCATCTCGCAGTCCCTCATCCGTGGTCTCAAGGGGCTGCGTGCGGGGGTTCGTCCGAAGGCGGACCGGTGGGGGGTTGGGTCCGACGGATGGCCTGCGTCAACTCTGGACATGCGCCGGGCTCTTCTCGTGGATCTCCCCAGCTACGGCGCTCGCCGGCACCACACATTGTAGGTAGGGAGGTCTCCTCTACGCTCACTAGATTTGAGGTCGGAGACTAAACCAATTGAGGTCAGTAGGTCACATGACCAAGGAGCTATTGAAATTAGAAACATTGAAATTTCATGTACAATTGCGTGAGATGAAAATAGACAAACTAAAGTGTGTGCAATGTGTATGCCCACTGAGTGTACAATCGGAACCTTGTTAGAAGTCAGTAGGTCACATGACCAAGGAGCTATTGAAATTCAAATGTGGAAAAATGAATGTAAAATTGCATGAGATGAAAATGGACAAACTAAAGGGTGTGCAATGTGTAGGCCCACTGAGTGTACATTCTGAATGTAACGATTGTCGTGGGGAGAAGGAGAAGAGGACCAAAGTGCAGTGTGGTACGTATTCATAATAAGTTTAATAAAGATGAACACTGAACAAAAACAACAAACAAACAGTTCTGTAAGGTGCAACGAAAACACTAAACAGAAAATAACTACCCACAACCCATAGTGGGAAAACAGGCTGCCTAAGTATGGTTCTCAATCAGAGACAATGATTGACAGATGCCTCTGATTGGGAACCATACCAGGCCATAACCAGAAATACAAAACAAAGAACAAAACAGAATGCCCACCCCAACTCATGCCATGACCAAACTAAAATAGAGACATAAAAAAGGAACTAAGGTGAGGACGTGACACTGAACCTCTGAATCTAGTAGGTCACAATAGCAAGGAGCTATTGAAATGTGAAAGTTTGTAAAAATGTATGTAAAAACGTGTGAGATGAAAATTGACAAACTCAAGAGTGTGCAATATAGAAGGGTAATCAGTGGACAATTTAACCTTGTTTGAGTCCAGTAAGTCACATGACCAAGGAGCTATTGAAATTCAAACATTTAAATAAATAATTTTAAATAGTGCGAGATGTAAATCGAGGTTAGCTAGAACGAGTTTTAGGAGTAATGGTTAAAGAGCTATTGAAATGACAAAATGTTGATTTGTCACTGCTGTTGGTGGACGTAAGGAAAACTACAGGCGAATATCCAATCTGAATCTGTCTTTACCTTGGTGCAAAGTTGTTACTGTGACATTTTATAACGTTTAAAACCATGACTGGAGACAGACTGTCAACAAATACAGCAAAGAGATGCTGTTTTTATAAGTGAGTTCATGTTTACGTTCTTACTCTGCACTATTAACACTTTGTATTCAACACTTTTATAAGCCATAAAATGCGCATTCTTCCTATATCCACCCAGCCTACAACAAGCACTGAAGTAGTAATGAATGAGTAGGAACGTGTATATAGGCTTGCGTTATTGTTATTATTATTGGCTTGGATCTTAGGAGTAACAATATGAATTTGTAAATGAGGCAGAAATATTGCGGTACGACTGGAGTTTCGCCATTAGCTGGAAGGCGGTGTACCTTTTTGGTCAGTGTCAGCGGAGGAAAGGGAGAGCAGAGGGATGTTGACAGGCGGACTCTCAGTCTGCTGCTCTCTCCCTCCGCCGAGACTGACCATCAGATGCAGGCACCATCTATGTACCCATTAAAATACAAATAAAAAGCAAATTATTTGAGTGTATGCTCACTCAGAAACAATGGATCTATTACCGATGTGATCATATAGCCTACCTCAAATTTTGAAATAGAAAAAATGACCCGAACAACAATGCATTGGCAGGGCAATTCAAGCAAAGCCAATATGAGGTGGTAATGTATTAGGCTTATTGCTTACTGCACAAACCTCATTGCTACAGTGATGTTTTTAATCGATTAATGTTGTATAGGCTTACGTTTATTAAGTCATGTGTCACGGATCCCTCTGGAACTTTCATTGCGCACACCTGGCCCCTATTCCCACTGATTGTATTTGTATATATGTGCCCTTTGTCCACCATGGTGGGGTCCATTATTGTTACAATGTCCTTTGGTGCGTGTAAGTACCAATGCTGTGTGTTTTGGGCTTTCGTGCTCTTGTGGATTGCGCAGATGATTATGGGTCTTGTCCTGTGTGATAATCATTGTGCGCCTGTGTATTTATTTGAGGTACTCCTCGCTCTTTTGTTTGGGTTTCAACCCTGTGTTTTGTGTACCTGTTTGTTTGGTCTTCGTCCCATTGAGGGACACAGCGGGAAAACAAATCTGAGCAGTAGATCTCTGCTTGCATTTTTTACTGTTTTGAGATCAAAGTGAGAGCTACATGTAGCCACGTGTGCACATTTTGTTCCTATCCTTTGGTAGTTAGTGAGTTATTAGTCTAGAAGGCCAGCATCCTGGAGTCGCCTCTTCACTGTTGACGTTCATACTGGTGTTTTGCGGGTACTATTTAATGAAACTGCTAGTTGAGGACTTATGAGGCGTCTGTTTCTCAAACTAGAAACTCTAATGTGCTTGTCCTCTTGCTCAGTTGTGCACAGGGGCCTCCCACTCCTCGTTCTATTCTGGTTAGGGCCAGTTTGCTCTGTTCTATGAAGGGAGTAGTACATAGCGTTGTATGAGATCTTCAGTTTCTTGGAAATTTCTTGCATGGAATAGCGTTAATTTCTCAGAACAAGAATAGACTGACACGTTTCAGAGAAACAGGCCTTTTTTTGAGCCTGTAATCGAACCCACAAATGCTGACGGTCCAGATACTCAACTAGTCTAAAGAAGGCCAGTTTTATTGCTTCTTTAATTAGGACAACAGTTTTCAGCTGTGCTAACATAATTGCAAAATGGTTTTAATAATAATTAGCCTTTTAAAATTATAAACTTGGATTATGTAACGGTCTTCTTCCTCCTCTGACGAGGAGTAGTAGGAAGGATCGGAGGACCAATGCGCAGCATGGTAAGTGTTCATGATACTTTTAATAGAACACAGAAAAATACAATAACGTGAAATAACAAAACCCAAAACAGTTCCGTGTGGAACACACAGACACAGAAAATAATCACCCACAAATCAAGGGTGAAAACAGGCTGCCTAAGTATGGTTCTCAATCAGGGACAACGATTTGAGAACCATACCAGGCCAAACACAGAAATACCAACTCATAGAAAAACAAACATGGACAACCCACCCAACTCCCGCCCGGACCATAGTAAAACCAAGACATAACAAAAGAACTAAGGTCAGAACGTGACAGATTAGCTAACACAACTTGCCATTGGAACACAGGAGTGATGGTTGCTGATAATGGGCCTATGTACGCCTATGTGGATATTCCATAAAAAAATCAGATGTTTCCAGCTACAACAGTCATTTACAACATGACCAATGTCTACACTAGAGGTCGACCGATTATGATTTTTCAACGCCGATGCCGATTATTGGAGGACCAAAAAAAGCCAATACTGACTAATCGGACAATCTTTTAGATTTTTTATTTTATTTTATTGTAATAATGACAATTACAACAATACTGAATGAACACTTTTATTTTAACTTAATATAATACATCAATAAAATACATTTAGCCTCAAATAAATAATGAAACATGTTCAATTTGGTTTAAATAATGCAAAAACAAGGTGTTGGAGAAGAAAGTAAAAGTGCAATATGTGCCATGTAAAAAAGCTAACGTTTAAGTTCCTTGCTCAGAACATGAGAACATATGAAAGCTGGTGGTTACTTTTAACATGAGTCTTCAATATTCCCAGGTAAGAGGTTTTAGGTTGTAGTTATTATAGGAATTATAGGACTATTTCTCTCTATACCATTTGTATTTCATATTCCTTTGACCATTGGATGTTCTTATAGGCACTTTAGTATTGCCAGTGTAACTTCCGTCCCTCTCCTCGCCCCTACCTGGGCTCGAACCAGGAACACATAGATAATAGCCACCCTCAAAGCATTGTTACCCATCGCTCCACAAAAGTCTCGGCCCTTGCAGAGAGTGACATCACCGATTGAAACGCTATTAGCGCTCACCCCACTAACTAGCTAGCCATTTCACATCGGTTACACCAGCCTAATCTCGGGAGTTGACAGGCTTGAAGTCATAAACAGCTCAATGCTTGAAGCTCAGCGAAGAGCTGCTGGCAAACCCACGAAAGTGCTGTTCGAATGAATGCTTACGAGCCTGCTGCTGCCTACCACCGCTCAGTCAGACTGCTCTATCAAATATCAGATCATAGACTTAATTATAACATAATAACACACAGAAATACAAGCCTTAGGTCATTAATATGGTCAAATCCAGAAACTATAATTTCGAAAACAAAACGTTTATTCTTTCAGTGAAATACGGAACCGTTCCGTATTTTATATAACGGGTGGCATCCATAAGTCTCAATATTCCTGTTACATTGCACAACCTTCAATGTTATGACATAATTATGTCAAATTCTGGCAAATTAGTCTGCAACGAGCCAGGCGGCCCAAACTGTTGCATATACCCTGATTCTGCTTGCAATGAACGCAAGAGAAGTGACACAATTTCCCTAGTTTCATTTTGCCTGCTATCCTGGATTTCTTTTAACTAAATATGCAGGTTTAAAAATATATACTTCTGTGTATTGATTTTAAGAAAGACATTGATGTTTATGGTTAGGTACATTCGTGCAACGACTGTGCTTTTTTCGCAAATGCGCTTTTGTTAAATCATCCCCCGTTTGGCGAAATTGGCTGTCTATGTTAGGAAGAAATAGTCTTCACACAGTTCGCAACGAGCCAGGCGGCCCAAACTGCTGCATATACCCTGATTCTGTTGCACAGAATGCAAGAGAAGTGACACAATTTGCCTAGTTAAAAGAAATTCATGTTAGCAGGCAATATTAACTAAATATGCCGGTTTAAAAATATATACTTGTGTATTGATTTTAAAGGCGTTGATGTTTATGGTTAGGTACACATTGGTGCAACGACAGTACTTTTTTTCGCGAATGTGCTTGTTAAATCAGCCGTTTGGTGAAGTAGGCTATGATTCAATGATAAATTAACAGGCACCGCATCGATTATATGCAACGCAAGACAAGCTCGATAAACTAGTAATATCATCCACCATGTGTAGTTAACTAGTGATTATGTTAAGATTGATAGTTTTTTATAAGATACGTTTAATGCTAGCTAGCACCTTACCCTGGCTCCTTGCTGCACTCGCATAACAGGTATTCAGCCTGCCACGCAGTCTCCTCGTGGAGTGCAATGTAATCGGCCATGATCGGTGTCCGAAAATGCCGATTACCAATTGTTATCAAAATTTGAAATCGGCCCTAATTAATCGTCCATTTCCGATTAATCGGTCGACCTCTAGTCTACACTGTATTTCTGATACATTTGATTTAAATTTATTTGGACAAAAAATGTGAAGGGCTGATATAAACACCACACCACAAATATACACTACCGTTCAAAAGTTTCTTTCAAAACCAAGGACATTTCTAAGTGACCCCAAACTTTTGAACGGTAGTGTATATTTGTGGTGTGGTATTTATCAGCCCTTTTGTGCTTCCAACCTTACCTGCACACCGTTTTTACCAGTTATTTATCTGTACTGTTTTGTCTTTCACTTATTTTCTTTGGAGTGAATAAATAAAACCGAAAACCTATATTGTATTTAGTGCTGCAAACTAGTGGTGCGCGGGTCAGCTGTTTGTTCTCCCGCCCCTGTCCACAATGGCTAATAACGCATCCGTTATGTGATAAAGTTCAACTCTAAGGGCCGCACCCGACCCTAACCCGCTAATATAGAAACTGCGCTGTAGGCTACAGTCAGAGACAACATGATTCTTTTTTGACAGGGGGTGCAGGAATTTTTTGTCTGTCTCATAAAAACGTTGCTTTACAGGGAGTAGGCTGCTGAGACAGAGAGTGGTGATCAGTGATGTGGCGCTCAGTGGTGAGCAAGCACAGACAGAGGAAGCAGGCAGAGAGGTTAGAGAGGAAGCAGGCAGAGTGAGAGAGAGAGAGAGGTTCGAGAGGATACAAGAAGAGAGAGGTCAGAGAGGAAGCAAACAGAGAGACAGAGAGAGGGGTTAGAGAGGAATCAGGCAGAGAGAAAGAGCGAGAGAGGAATCAGGCAGAGACAGTGAGAGGGGTTAGAGAGGAATCAGGCAGAGAGAAAGAGCGAGAGAGGAATCAGGCAGAGAGAAAGAGCGAGAGAGGAAGCAAGCAGAGACAGTGAGAGGGGTTAGAGAGGAATCAGGCAGAGAGAAAGAGCGAGAGAGGAAGCAAGCAGAGACAGTGAGAGGGGTTAGAGAGGAATCAGGCAGAGAGAAAGAGCGAGAGAGGAATCAGGCAGAGAGAAAGAGCGAGAGAGGAAGCAAGCAGAGACAGTGAGAGGGGTTAGAGAGGAATCAGGCAGAGAGAAAGAGCGAGAGAGGAATCAGGCAGAGAGAAAGAGCGAGAGAGGAATCAGGCAGAGACAGTGAGAGGGGTTAGAGAGGAATCAGGCAGAGAGAAAGAGCGAGAGAGGAATCAGGCAGAGAGAAAGAGCGAGAGAGGAAGCAAGCAGAGACAGTGAGAGCGCGTAGACATCCCCAAAACAAACAAAAACAAACTCTTTGTGAATTTTGCACAACTGGTAATCTCCTATAGATATACTGCATCAGTCAGTTAGGTGGGTAGTTGCTCAAATGTTGCTGCCAACATGTTTCTCCTTTGGATGGTGTTTTGTTGCAGGTTATTTGTTGTCAAGCTTTAAAAACCGAAGCCAGTCTGCAACATTTTATTAGCCTAGCTAGGATTGTGGGCAGCGAACCAAAATACTCCAGTCTTGGGATTGTGCAGCATGTCAACAACCATTTTAACAGTAACATCTGTTACCCCCAATATCTCTTTTGTCGTCTCCACAATAACCTTCAACCTGGCATTTCTGCTTTCCACAACCTGAGTCGTATTGATAACCTCACCAATGAAAGCTATGATGTCAACTTTATTAATGATCAACGTGTCCTTTGATTCTGCACATTCATGAGTGCAAGATTTCTGAACCGGCCTTGAACCCATGCCAGAACCATCAGAAGCACCAGCCCCAACAGTAGGTCCACTTACTACAGGAATATCCATGTAAGCTCCATCAGTCCGCGTTGTAGCTCTACCAGTCTGTTTTACAGCCTCTGCATATGATACACCACGACTGATCCTATATCTCTGAGCCTCTAGCCTCTCTTTGCTCCTGGCATCCACCAAATACTGCACTGTGTAATCCCCCACAATTACAGCACTTAACCTTCACATTACTTCCTCATTCACCATAATCATGTTCCCCTCCACACTTGGCACATCTTTTCTTTCCTTTACACTAAGCAAATCCCATTTACACTCAGCATGTCCCTACATGTCCAATTATTTGGCATTTAAAACACTGCAGTGCATATGGGACAAATTCTCTGACATTGAAACTAAGGAATTCTATCTGTACTTTTCCCAGCAAAACTTTCTCAAACCTCAGCATCACTGATAAGCTTTCACTTCTTTGACCCATTTTCCTACTGATCAACCTTTTGGCCTCAATCACTCTGCCTCCCTTCACATTTTCTTTAATATTATCTGTGGACAGATATTGGGACCCCAGTGATGACTTCCCTCAACCTAGCATAAGCATCCGGTACATGGCTTTTAATGTTCTTCCCAATATGCTTTTCCATTCTATTCTCTTACTGAGCCTGGTTACCACAAAATATTAGCAATAATCAAGGCCATTTCCAATTAACCAGGCTAGTTTAACTTCACCTGTCTCTTTTTCTACAGCATTAGATAGTTGGATAGCGTGTAAATGAGGCCCTGTGGTCTCATCAAACACCATCGCCTCTTTCCACTCTATCACATTATTACTCTTCCTTCCTACATTGACACTCTTTGCTTTCTTCACTAGACGCTCCACTGCTTTCAGTATCAGGATCTTTCTTCTTCCTGTCTTTCCTCTACAGACCATTCAGATCCTTGACCATCATCCTCCTGCTCAATAGCATCAGAACGGTCACCCATATTGAATGCACTCCAGCACAACTGTTGCTTCTCCAACCTTTTCTCCATTTCTCCGTTACGTCCACACTACTCGCAGCCATTTCCCTTCCTTTTCTTCGCCTCCACCAGCCCAAAATATTCCTCCAGGGAAGCTCCCAAGCCACCAAGACCCATGCCTCACACCATTGGCCGTTCGATGGCCAATGGGCTCTCAGCAACGCTTCGACTGTCCCGTCCGAGGAGAAGCAGCCTGCCTGCCGAGTCCAAAGTGGAAAAGTAGCTAGCTACCGTTGGTGACGCAAGAATTGACTGACAAATAGTGAGATAAATACTATCCATGCAATATGTAAACTGAGCAAACTAGCTAACGAATTAGATTATGAGTATAATTTCAGGATTTTAGATACAAAAATGAAAGTTATGCTGGTGATGGACTGCATCTCTCTCTCTCCCTCTCTTCCCACTTTCAGTCTGTATAGTTGCATTGTGTCCTGTTACCATGTCACCCAAGGCAAGAGGTTGATAGTGTTGGATTTGACATTTTGAACATTGAGATATTAATTAAATGATAGGAATCTAAGTGTGCGTTCTCTAATTCTCTCCTTCTCTCTTTCTTTCTCTCTCTCGGAGGACCTGAGCCCTAGGACCATGCCCCAGGACTACCTGACATGATGACTCCTTGCTGTCCCCAGTCCACCTGGCCATGCTGCTGTTCCAGTTTCAACTGACCTGAGCCCTAGGACCATGCCCCAGGACTACCTGACATGATGACTCCTTGCTGTCCCCAGTCTACCTGGCCATGCTGCTGCTCCAGTTTCAACTTCCACCTGACTGTGCTGCTGCTCTAGTTTCAACTGTTCTGCCTTATTATTATTCGACCATGCTGGTCATTTATGAACATTGAACATCTTGACCATGTTCTGTTATAATCTCCACCCGGCACAGCCAGAAGAGGACTGGCCACCCCACATAGCCTGGTTCCTCTCTAGGTTTCTTCCTAGGTATTGGCCTTTCTAGGGAGTTTTTCCTAGCCACCGTGCTTCTCCACCTGCATTGCTTGCTGTTTGGGGTTTTAGGCTGGGTTTCTGTACAGCACTTTGAGATATCAGCTGATGTACGAAGGGCTATATAAATAAATTTGATTTGATTTGATTTGAAAGAAGCATAGAATCAAAGGAGAAAGAGACTGGGTCTCTGTAGAAAGACAGATAGCTGTGGAATGTGTAGGGGGACGGGAGCAGAGCACCGTGTTGATACAGGGGAGACAGATGGACATCTGTGGATTAGATGAAGGAGGGGTTGAGGTCAGGAGGTGAGGACAGATTCCCTTAAGGGAGTAATAATGGTTTGGTATCCTGTTACCCTCTTTCTGTTGAACAATATGATGTAAGTATTGGAGAGAAGGCGTGTCTTAAGTAGGATGTATATAACTGTGATGGAAAGAAATGTTTTGCTGTCTGAATTACAGCTGTACAGAACCTTTGGGAAGAATTAAACTTGGTTAAAGCTTCTCTAGTGTCCGTGAGTTATTTACTCTGAAAAATAAGAACCTAACAATAGCATGATGTACATATGTCTAGCTACGTTTAATGAAGCTGAATTGTTGATTGATATTGTCATGACTCCCACCGAAGGTGGCCCCTCTTCCTGTTCGGGCAGCGCTCAGCGGTCGTCGTCACCGGTCAACTAGCTGCCACCGATCCTATTTTCTGTTGGTTTTGTCTTATTGGTTACACCTGTTTCTTGTTTAGGTTTTAGTTGGGCTATTTAAGCCGGTAAGGCCCGCCTGCTCTTTGTGCGGGATTATTTTTCCTCTGTGTATATTTGTGGTTGTACGTTTCCCTTTGTTTTTCCTCCGGATTGGTTGGGTCTTGGTTTTGGGCCGGTCTCGTATGTGCGCCCGGTATTGGCGTGACCATTTTCTCTGTGCCGGAATAAAACATTGTTCTTTACCTTCTGCTTCCTGCGCCTGACTCCGCACCCACTACGCCTAAAGTGCGTTACAGATATCAGTTGATATGACTGTCTCTTATTACTAATCTTCCTGGCATGGGTTGTGAATATATGATTCATGAAATATATGTCATTTAGCTGCCCCCTGTGTCTTCCGCTTACAGCTTGTGCCATTGTGCGCAAATTGATTTTGTCCCTTCTCACCAAACACACAAGTTGAAATATCAAAACAAACTATGAACCAATTATGTGAATTTGGGGACAGGTCGAAAAGCATTAAACATTTATGGCAATTTAGCTATCTAACTTGTTGTTGCTAGCTAATTTGTCCTATTTTAGCTAGCTTGCTGTTGCTAGCTAATTTGTCCTGGGATATAAACATAGTTATTTTACCTGAAATGCACAAGGTCCTCTACTCCGACAATTAATCCACACATAAAACAGTCAACCGAATCGTTTCTGGTCATCTCTCCTCCTTCCAGGCTGTTTCTTCTTTGGACTTTATATGGCGATTGACAACTAACTTTCATAATTAGGTGTATTACCGACCTCAGTTCCTCTTTCAATCACCCACGTGGGTACAGTGCCTTGCGAAAGTATTCGGCCACCTTGAACTTTGCGACCTTTTGCCACATTTCAGGCTTCAAACATAAAGATATAAAACTGTATTTTTTTGTGAAGAATCAACAAGTGGGACACAATCATGAAGTGGAACGACATTTTATTGGATATTTCAAACTTTTTTAACAAATCAAAAACTGAAAGATTGGGCGTGCAAAATTATGACTCTTCACAAAAAAATACAGTTTTATATCTTTATGTTTGAAGCCTGAAATGTGGCAAAAGGTCGCAATGTTCAAGGGGGCCGAATACTTTCGCAAGGCACTGTATATGCTTCTAAAAGCCAATGAGATGGGAGAGGCAGGACTTGCATCGCTTTCTTTGTCACAAATAGAAGCAACTTCTTTTTTAGCGCCTGGCAATGCAGACGCTTGTTGGCGCGAGCGAGCGAGCGAGCAGTGGGCGCAATGATTGAATATTATGTATGTGTAAATGTATTTTGCAACGCTCATGCACGTGACGTGAGCGGTATGGTCAGCAGGTTAGAGAGTGCACTTGTTGTCAGACTTGTGTTAGAAGAAACTTATTGGAGCGAGAGGTAGGTGAAGACTGATAAAAATAGTTGCAATAGTTGATTGTATGATTGTCTAGGATTTATGGCCCGTCATGACAATGGACTTGTATATACTGTAAAACATTTCAATAACTTTGGTTGGTAGACAAGTCTGAGGGTGCTTGGGGGCCCGTTTAAAAAAACTCTGTTGAGGCCAGGTTCCAACTAACCCCAAATTGGACATTGAAGAAAAATATGATTGTGGGGGAGGTAGAGGCAGTTTATAAAGGACATGGGGGAGGTAAAGGTAGAGGAGTGAAATTATATGCTGTATTTGTTATTTTGTTTTAGAATGGATTTCTTGACAAATATTTTTTTTTATGGATTAAGAGAGAAATCAAATGGAGTCGTGGAGCAGAGGTGGTTGAGGTGGAGGTGGAGGAGTTCATCAAAAGCTCCATCAGTGAAAATGATGGGTCATATGTCTGCAAACGTCAGAATATACAGCCCTTTCACTTTTACTGTGAACAACACAAGGCACGAGGAAAGTCGACAGGGCAGCCACAGGACTAACAGCTGTAAGGAGTACAGTGCTTTTGGAAAGTAGTCAGACCCCTTGACTTTTTCCACATTTTGTTATGTTACAGCCTTATTCTAAAATAGATTAAATAAATAACACAATGCCCCATAATGACAAAGCGAAAACAGGTTTTTAGACATTTTTGAAAATGTATAAAAAATAATAGCTTATTTACAAAAGTATTCAGCCCCTTTGCTATGAGACTCGAAATTTAGCTCAGGTGCATCCTGTTTCCATTGATCATCCTTGAAATGTTTTTATAACTGATTGGAATCCACCTGTGGTAAATTCAATTGATTGGATATGATTTGAAAAAGACACACATCTGTCTATATAAGGTCCCACAGTTGACAGTGCATGTCAGAGAAAAAACCAAGCGAGAGAATTGTCTGTAGAGCTCCGAGACAGGATTGTGTCGAGGCACAGATCTGGGGAAGGGTACCAAATAATGTGGCCTCCATCATTCATAAATGGAAGAAGTTTGGATCCACCAAGACTCTTCCTAGAGCTGGCCGCCCGGCCAAACTGAGCAAACGGGGAGAAGGGCCTTGATTAGGGAGGTGACCAAGAACCCGATGGTCACTCTGACGGAGCTCCAGAGTTCCTCCGTGGAGATGGGAGAACCTTCCAGAAGGACAACCATCTCTGCAGCACCTGACAGAGCTTGAGATGATCTGCAGAGAAGAATGGGAGAAATTCCCCAAATGCAGGTGTGCCAAGCATGTAGTGTCATACCAAAGAATAATCAATGTTGTAATCTCTGCCAAAGGTGCTTCAACAAAGTACAGAGTAAAGAGTCTGAATACTTATGTAAATGTGATATTTCAGTTTTTTAGTTTTAAAACATTTGCTAACATTAAAAAAAAAAAAAAATGCTTTGTCGTTATGGGGTATTGTGTGTAGATTATGGAAAAAACAATTTCATATATTTTAGAATAAGGCTGTAACGTAACAAAATGTGTAAAAAGTCAAGGGCTCTGAGTACTTTCCGAAGACACTGTCCTAAACATGAACGATGGGACCACCTCAAAAGTGTGTATCATCAGAAAGATGCTGGAGCACAAGGGCCATGAGAATTCACACTCAGAGAATGTGACAAACCGCATCCACCCAGACCTGGTCGCATATATTGAGATCTTGGCTCTTCAAGGCAAGGCATGAAATTGCTAACAGTATCATGAATAGGGCGAAGAGCAGTGGGTGGCGGACAGGTGATTCATCCCACCTCTCAGGGATATCCTGTATCTAAAGAATCGAATGAAGACCCTGGAGAGGCATCATGAAAACTAATTGAGTGTTGACTCGTTTGTGAAAACAAACCTTAAGAGTGAGACATTGTACATTGCCTCTCTGCAGAGAAACAGGTACTCATATTTCTGATACTCATATTTCAAAATGCAGAGCAGAGGCAGAAAATGTTGCAGTGTGGGAAGAGTCTACTTTCCATGGACGCTTCATATTCTGGTTAGTATGGGAATGACTTGAGACCATTTAAAAATAAATAACCATTTATATTATACAATAAAGATACATCAAGAATATTACAATTATATATTTCAGGCCTCACAGCTTATGGTTATGCAGTCTAGGCACTAGCTGGCAGGGATGAAAGTGGGCATGGCTCCCCGGTGGCAACATTCATCATCAGCAAAGAGACCCAGAAAAGCGTTTCTTTCTGCCTGAGAAAGTTCTGGACAGCTGCTCGCGACTTTGAGACAAGGTATTTGTACTACTTCTCATTGAAAACTGTGTTTCAAGTTGTTTTCTATAGTTTCCATGACTAAATGTGACATGTTATACCCCTTCTGTTTATGATTGACAAGGTTATGAAGGAAGTGGTCTTCTGTGTTGTTACCACGTCCTGCAGGTAAAATAAGATTATGAATAAATGTGTTTGACCAAATGAATGTGTATTGCATTAATGAAGTTTAGGGAAATAAGTTAGACATTTCTTCAGAGGGCTATATATTTTGCAGCCTGTAATGCATTGGATTACCACCTAGGAATAACAGGACAGGGTCACATTCATGATCATCAGAGAATAGATGAGTCTTTATTTTTTTTAAACACATGAAGGGATTGTGGCTTAATTTATTCAGATAAGTCCATTTGATCAATTTTTTTTTTGCCTTTTAATGTATCATTTACACAGGAAATGATTACCTCATAGAAGTAGACTTGTACAGCAATGACAGTACATACTACATACAACCTTCAAGGGGTCTCCTGAAAATGACTAAGTGGTGCTTTTATACCTTTCAAGGGGTGCATTCCCTGTCAATGTTACATGTCAATGCCTTTCCTGTCTTTTCTTTTGATTGGTTTTTACATTCCTTGAAATGGATCCCATTATTTTCTGACATTGTCCTAATTTTGTGAGTACACAAATATAGGTGCCTTTTTATGTTTTTCTGTCAAAACTGTATTTTCACAGGAGAAAGACTAATGAAGATGCTTCAGGATCATTGGAGGAACCACTTCCCTATCCCTTTGGCCTACCTAAAACAAATGGTTCCCTTGTTCTCCTATGTGGGCTGACCACTGGAGGAAGTTCTTCCACGAGAACAGCAACACCAACAATCTCACCAAAAGGTATTTCATTATCTTAAAATGTCACATAACATTAACACTGCCAATTATTACATTCAAGAGTGTCAGAATTTGATATAGAGTATAGCTTTGTGCACACCATCACAGTCTTGGGATGTTATATTTTATCACAGATTTTTCCTGCACTTGAAATATCCGTTTCTGAAGGGTACTGCCAACAAAATGGCATATCATACACTACATTATTGAGGAACAATGGGAATGTAATTCTGCTTTGAAAGTTGATTAACTTGTAAACTCACTTTTGAGAAAAGGGCCTTTGAAAGTTTTGGTACCTACTGGAGAGCTCTCCTTTGTTTACACACATTCAGCATTGTTCACACCCTCTTAAGCCATCCCCACCCATCTCTTTAATGATTCACAAGTGAGGTCATGTTGTAAAGCATCGGTGTGTAGCTGGTGAGATGAGTCAGGCGCAGGACAGCAGATATGAGTAATGAAAGCAAATTATAATCAAATATATCACAATACACGTCGTATAAATACAAGGCGACAAATACGGACCGCAATACAATAAACAATTACAAACAAACATGGGGAACAGAGGGTTAAATAATGAACAAGTAATTGGGGGATTGAAACCAGGTGTGTAAGACAAAGACAAAACAAATGGAAAATGAAAAGTGGATCGGCGATGGCTAGAAGGCCGGTGACATCGACCACCGAACGCCAACCCGAACAAGGAGGAAGTCATGACACGTACTAAACAGTGAGTAGTGTAGTAAAGATTAAAAGTGGTAGTAGCCAGGTAAACAGAAAGTGTCCAGATAAAAATGTGATAAATATTAGATGACACTTACCCAGACACACTTGTCTAAATTGATGGGTAATGTGAAATAAATGCTATAACCCCCAGCCACACCCAGTGGTGGAAAAAGTACTAAATTGTCATACTTGAGTAAGTATAAATAATTTCAAATGCCTTATATTAAACCAGATGGCACAAATGTATTTTTTATTTGATTGTTTTTTATTGACTGATAGCGAGGGGCACAATGTAGTTAAGTATCAAAATTAACAGTATAAATAATTTCAAATGCCTTATATTAAACCAGATGGCACAATTGTATTATTATTTTTTCATACATAAATTAAGGCCATGCAACCTGAGTTGAAACCTGCGTGAGGTGAACATGTACAGTACATAAACAGGTGCATGCGCCATATATGTATGTGGTGGACACTTGATACGGTCACATATTGTTGTGGCCACAAATTCATGTAATGACCACACATATAAATATTCATTTTATATAGCAATATTTTGCTAAGTCTTGCTAAATGGATGGTCTCTACAGAAAGTGTTGACGGTACAGCCAAATAGTTACTTGCATAGTACATATTACATATGTTATGATTATGCTTTGAGCTTTGTCAATTTGCATAGTAATAATAATAGAAATAATCATCATCATCTTTATTTTTTGGCACCTTTAATACAAACAATTACATCCCAAATGTGCTATTCTAATTAGCATTTAAAAACAAAACAATGCAGATTATGACAAAACAGAAGAAATGTTATGATTACAATTTAAGCAACATTTATTTGAAAAATATCAAACAGAAATAGCATGCAAATTTTAGAAAAAGGTGAGTTCGAATTCGCCTGCAAATCTGGATTTAATGTTTGTGTTTTATGCATGTTGACTGGGTTGCATTTGTAGTCTCCTGCATTCAACCTAACCCCTCTGAATCAGAGGATATGGTAACTGTACCCTGAATGTTAGGTGCTTTCCATGGGGTGGGGGATTTTTATCATGTTTTGATTTAATGAATTGCTCAATCTCCTGGAAAGCACCTGGCTCCATACTCTGGACATTCCCCTAGCTGTGTCTGTCTCTTCCAGACAGTAAAACAATTTGACAATTGATATAGTAGGCTTACGCTATTGTAGGTTTAAATCTGCATGTTTATTTTATTTATTTTTAATTTCACCTTTATTTAACCAGGTAGGCTAGTTGAGAACAAGTTCTCATTTGCAACTGCGACCTGGCCAAGATAAAGCATAGCAGTGTCATGCGCTTTCCTTGGGGTGGGAGATTTTAGTTTCGAAAAATTGCTCAATATCATGGAAATTAGGCAATTTTACTTCATCGTCTAGACCCCTCAAATTATAATCTGGAGTTCGAAGCCAGTTCCACTGCTTTTTTA
The DNA here is from genome assembly GCF_002021735.2 of Oncorhynchus kisutch. Classification (NCBI taxonomy): domain Eukaryota; kingdom Metazoa; phylum Chordata; class Actinopteri; order Salmoniformes; family Salmonidae; genus Oncorhynchus; species Oncorhynchus kisutch. The sequence goes on along the minus strand of NC_034186.2, from coordinate 16,286,909 downwards.
AATTCTTCAGTTCAAAGACTGATATAGACGAGCGATACCAGGTGTGTTTTATCACGTAAAAAAAACCCAGCAGTAGATACCTCGTAGGGTAATAATTAAATACCCATGCTCTTAACATTCGCCTGCATGCCTCTTCAAAATGTATTTTTTGAATTTGACAATTAATATTAACAGCAACCACATGAAGGCAACGGTGACATGAGATTTCTGTCAACTAAATGTAGCCTATTTCGACATAGGAAGAATATTAGTGAGACTAATTTAGACATTAGCACAGTCAAGACTCAAAGCACACTCAAACTATCGGACTATGCATTATTTTAGGAGGAAAATGTAGGGTATCCTTGGAGAAAAATAGGTGATAATTAAATAATTCTATGCCTAAACATTACTTTAAAATACATTAATTAATAAGTAATTGGGGTCCGTGGGCAAACAAAGGGCTGGGAATAGCCATGTCTTATAATAATAATAATAATAACAATAGGCTAGTCTACGTTTCCACAATCATAATAAGACGTTATTTGTTGTAACTAGCCTTGTAGTTCCAATATTAGGTCTCACTAGCCTTGTAGTTCCAATATTAGGTCTCACAATTATAAGAAGATGTTATTTGTTGTTCTTAGCCTAGTAGGTCTTATATTAGGTCTAATAGCCGTATCTATTGACTAAAAGAGAATACGTTTTACAACCAGAATGACTATTTGTATTACAATGCTCGTCTTTTTTCAGTCAATAAATACTGATGTTGTGAAACGTCATCTCTTTTAGTCAATAGATATGGCTAGTCTAATGTAGTCTATCGCACATTCAGTACAGTACAAAATTAATTGTTACAAATTATCTCTATCCATGAATGGCCTAAACAAACGCAACCTACCACGAACAGCCTCCAATAGCCTAGGTACAATATTAAATTATGTTCCAAAATATGTCCAGCCATTGAATACCAAGTCTAGCATTCAAATCAATCTCCACCGGAATCCCCCCAAAAAGCCAGGTCCTTTGTCGAAGAGCAAACCAATGAACATATCCTGTCGTCTGTGAGTTCTGTATCTTTTATAGAAAAGGTATACCCACCCACACATAGCGGAATGATATTGAGGGCTTGCGCTAGTCTTAGTCACAGAAACACAATCCCTATCCTTTCTTAAATCATTGCGCGGCCGGTCTGGACTTTCCAAGCAGGATAAACTAGTTCCGCGGATATTTTGGGGACTTTCCAGTTGCAGGCTGGAACTGGAAAGTCCCCGGTAAACACCGTTAAACGTTTCCTGAATGTTGTCACCTTAACAGTAAATCAGTGACAAGTCTCAGCCACTTACAACTTCCCACCGTTCTGAGATGCGACACGCCACCAATCATAGCACCAACGCAGCAGCCACTGGGCTCAGAAAATAAATGTTGCATAAACCCTATTTGCACAAGATTTGTTTTACTTGGGAGATAGTTATGTAATTATGTGCATGATAAAAACAATTCGCCATATCCGTAATTTAAATCCCGTCCAAATCTGCCATGTCGGTCATTTTGAAATAGAGACTACAATTTTTCTACTAAATCCAAGGTCCTTTGATAATAGCCTACTAGTCCCGTATATTATTCAAAAAACATCATTATTCAAAAAATGTATGGTTAAAACGACGTGCTGCGCATAGTCTACATATGAAGGGACTACATGTAGCCTATCATTTCACAGTGAATGCTTTTGTTTATACATTTTGTGCCAATTCATTGAACATTGCAAAATGTCTCAATAAAAAATATTGCGCCTATTTAATGCAACACTTTGCAAAAAATATTGCAAAGTAGTATTAAAACGGAGGTAGACTTTTGTAAATGACAATTTATCTTTCTTATCCATAGCCGAAATACTGATATCAAGTGCCAGGGTGCTTTTTGTGTTGCTTAGTTCAAGTCTGCAGGGTGGGGGGAATTTAGATAGCAGGACGTCTAATGCGGATCTCTATAATAATGATTATGATCACACTTCCTCAATTCAAATATTATGGCGATATTATACCAAAGATGTTTTGGAATGGTTTAGAAACTTTGGCGCAAAGCTCGTGTTATCAGTGTAACCTGTTATTGTTTGGGCATCTTGAAATGTCTTCACGCCTAGAATAAAAACCTCCAGGCTTTGTCATAACCGTCACTTTATTGAAGAAAAAAAAGAATTACATGGGGCTATCTGGAAAAACGAATCCCGTCCGAATCGTCCTAATGAATAACGTTCTGGGGTAATTAAGTGATAATGCCCGAGAAGCCGCTGTTTGGAGGATATATTGTTGGTGTATTGGTGTTGTTATCAACATATTCAAATATTGATAGACATATTTTCATTAAAAACGTTATTTTGGTGAATTTATTCGTACTATTTCATCCTTCCACAAGACAGTCTCGACACAAAAAGGGTTTCAAATCAAATTTGTCACATACTGTCACGGCTTCCGCCGAAGTCGGCTCCTCTCCTTGTTCGGGCGGCGTTCGGCGATCGACGTCACCGGCTTTCTAGCCATCACCGCTCAATTTTTCATATATCCATGATTTATTTGGATACATCCATAACATAACAATGAACTAATGATGCACAATTTCACCTGGCATAGAAAATCTGCTCTCTCGTCAGGACACTGTTGTTCAGTGGAGCTAGCCAACAACACAGCTAACACAATTAATTCAAACTGAAGCTGGAAAGACTGCAAACTAGCTACACTTCCTTTCATTTTACCTGTTTTCTATTGACATTTCTTTGTATATATTATAAAAAATTATGGTGATTCATGATTTCGACTGGCCGAGAAAAGCTGCCTGACTGCCTGTCTCACCCCGACACCCGAACCCAACACGTTCTGCCATTTCCTTGTTCGGGCGGCGTCGACGGTTTTCTAGCCATCATCGATCCACTTTTCATTTTCTATGTGTTTTGTCTTGTTTTTCCTCACACCTGGTTTCAATTCCCTCAATCATTTGTTGTGTTTTATCCCTCTGTTCCCCCCATGTCTTTGTGTGGGATTGTTTATTGTAAGTGCTTGTGCTGTTTGGTGCGCAACGGGTTTTTGTACCCAATCATTCTTGTTATTTTTATGCCATGTGTTTTGCTATTAAACTGCTCCGGCTATTACCAAGTTCTGCTCTCCTGCGTCTGACTTCCCTGCCACCGATTATGCACCCCTTACACTTTCATTACTATGAGACAGCTGGAGGTCAAATGTCAATACTGAAACAATGTTGCAAATCTCAGATAGACGCTATTGAAAACCAATTGCTAGTCTCAAAGAAATGGGAGATAATGTCTAGATACAGTGGAGATCAAGTTGCTGTTGAGTGAAGCAAACTAACATAGCAACTCAACGCCATACTAACCATAACCACTTTTAAAAATCATGTCAAAAGCTGGCTAATGTGTGAGCAGTAGAACGTTTTGTTGTTTGTATCTCTGTAATCTATGTAATTGTATATGCATTTATGTAAAAAATAGGGACCATAATGGAAATTAGTCCTGAATTTATTGTGCAATTCCAGACACATTTTTAAATCTTTGTACTGTGTGCTTGAATTTTTTTTAACTGACAAATAAAATCAATCTATCCAAACTGTGCAGCGGCCATTTCATGAATGTAAAGAGATATCTCTTACAAAACACCAAAAAGGTTAATGACATTCTGAGATTGTCAAGCCAAGCCTTTGATACTGGGTTGGCCTACTACAGTGCCTTCAGACAATATTCATACCCCCTTTTTTTCTCGCACATCTACACACAATACCCCACAATGACAAAGTGAAAACACGTTTTTAGAAATGTTTGCTAATTTATTGAAAATTACAGGAATATAAAATTTACATAAGTATTCACACCCCTCAGTCAATACTTTGTAGATGCAGCTTCAGCAGTGATTACAGCTGTGAGTCTTTCTGGGTAAGTCTCTACAGCTTTGCACACCTGGATTTTACAATATTTCACATTCTTTTTGAAATTCTTCAAGCTCTGTCAAGTTGGATGTTGATCATTGTTAGACAGCCATTTTCAAGACAGTTTATGTCAACTGTAACAAGGCCACTCGGGAACATTCAATGTCATCTTAGTAAGCAAATCCAGTGTATATTTGTCCTTATGTTTTAGGTTATTGAATTTGTCTCCCAGTGTCTGAAGACTGAACCAGGTTCTTCTCTAGGATTTTGCCTGTGCTTAGCTCTATTCTGTTTATTTTTAGCCCCAAAAAAACTTCCTAGTCCTTGCCGATGACAAGCATACTGTACCAATAACATGATGCAGCCACCACCATCATTGAAATATGAAGAGTGGTACTCAGTGTTTGGGTTTTCCCCAAACATAATGCTTTGTATTCAGGACATTAAGTTAATTTCTTTGACACATTTTTTGCAGCAAATGCAAACCATGATATTGAAATGCCCAAAGTCCGTATGCTTTGTTTATTGGTTGTGTACAGAAACCTGTTGGCACAGAAACCTGTTGGTGGAAAATCTGTTGCATATATTTTATATAATTAGAAATATTGTCTGTAGCCGGCTTGGATCGTAGTGTGGGTTAATGAAACAGCCAGGAAGAGTAGGCTCGTCAGTGGTGGTCGACAAACCCTCAACCATCTAGCCCTTAGCTCTGCTGGGCATCGGCTGTTCCACAAAAGCATGCTGAAATGGCAAAGTCGATATCCACATTTATAAATACTGGGTCGCTACAGTTATTGTTATTTGTGGTTGTAAACATTATTTAGAGTTGAATCTATGATGGGGGAGGGGTGGTGGTTCCATTTAAAAAATATATGTTTACAGTACACTGGATGGGTCACGTGAAAACATTTTTTAAATGTTTTATTTTCTGACGCCTTGAGTTGGAACATTTACATGGATTCTCCATTTTCTTACTATAAAATGTAAATATATTTGTATTTGTCACATACACGTGTTCAGCAGATGTTATTGCATGTGTAGCGAAATGCTTGTGTTTCTAGCTCTAACAGTGCAGTAATATCTAACAAGTAATATCTAACAATTTCACAACAATAGACTATCTAAAGTAAAGGAATGGAATTAACAATATATAAATACTTGGGCGAGCAATGTCAGAGCGGCATAGACTAGGATACAGTAGAATAGGATAGAATACAGTATATGCATATGAGATGAGAATTGCAAAATATGTAAAAGTTATAATGATCTGACCCTTTTTTTAAAATTTTCACCTGAAATTACATACCCAAATCTAACTGCATGTAGCTCAGGACCTGATGCAAGGATATGAGAGAGAATAAAGTAGATGTCACGGGTCAAAATTTTGATTGATGACCCTATGTGAACTCTATGTGAACCCTATGTAGTGATGACGTGTGCATGTCTTCTGGCCAGGCAAGCCTGGTTAGGTGGGGGCTATGGGGTGAGTAAGGGTCCATTTGACAGGCCGTTAATGATTGATGACCCAAGCCTGATAGACAAGCCTGGTTAGGTGGGGGCTATGGGGTGAGTAAGGGTCCCTTTGACAGGCCGTTAATGATTGATGACCCAAGCCTGATTTATGACCCTATGTAATGATTTATGACCCTATGTCATGTAGAGGGGTGCATGCCCTGGGTTGAGTAAGTGACCATGTGTCAGGTCAACCTGTTACTGTTTCTCACGGTTTGGGTTGGTTAAGGCCCCTTATAAAGCCGCTGAACAATACCTGTTTAAGACTGTACATGATAACCCCCCTGAATATTAAACAAAAATGACACCTATGCCAATTTTAGGGATGTTATGCTCGGCTTGTCATGAACCCAGTGACCAAAGCCTTGAAGAAGTTCTGTGTGAAGCTCCAGAATGTTTTAAAGGATTTTTGGGTACGAGTGAGGGCCACATGTCTTACATATTCCACCCGGAGGATTCTACGGTAAAGATATTCACAGACCGTGGACCCAAACCCCTTTATCCTGCAAAACCTGGGAGTTTTCCCCCGGCTCTGGGGATGAGAGAATGGCTAAACATCAGGCTGGCTCTTTGTAAAATTGAACAGGTCCTAAGTGTTACAAATGTGCCAGGATATGCGTTGGAAGAACAGGTCTGCGGCCGCAGTGATCTCAAGGCTCTAAGAATTGCTTCAATGGACTATAGCCCTGACAACAAAGTGACAATTTTAGCCTGTGACCTTTATGATAAGGCTAATGCTACAAAGTCTGTCAATTCTCCGGTAGCTTCCAGAGCCCGCAAACATGTAAACTTTTTTATTCCTGTGTTTAGTTTTAAATGGGTGGATTATCCAATTTTCATAACACTTATGAATAAGCTGGACATTCTCTTCCAAAATGGGGAACAGTTAAAGCGCTGGGCGAGGCTTTCCTTGAGACAGAGTCAAGACCAAAAGGCCCGACGGCGGATCTACCCCTGGAGTGAAAACTTACCATGTGTTGATGGACATAGCAAGAGAGCCTTGCCTTTTGAGGGTGAACTCGACACGGACAATTGCGGTTGGTTGCATAAGCTCCCAGGATCTGTAAGAAAGGCATCGTAAAATACCTTAAGAATGTAACGATATAAAATGTATGTACTAAATATTTTGAATGAAATAAATGGTTTTAAAATCAGAATCTCACCACGTTATGAACTCTCGCGTTTGTTCACTCTTAGCGCAGTCTGTCCCTGAGAAAAATCTTGCGGAAAAAGCCATGTGCGCGCGCATGTGCGTGAGGGAGTTTTCTGTAGTGGCTGTGTGTGTGTGTGGGTGTGTGTGTGTGTGTGTGTGTGTGTGTGTGTTTCAAAAACAGAAAAAGGGGGGCGGGTTGTTTGTTAAAAAAATACCCATGCATGCCTGGTGGGTCGTTTGAAACCAAGGTTTACACTAGCCTGCAAAACAGATGCCTACCCCCCAACAATAATATTGTGTCTTACGACTCCTAATCTTAAAGGCCTTTCATAAAACTATTTTTTTTAGGTGGGCTAAAAAGTCATTCATCCCAGCGATGTCGAGAACAACACACCCCATGCATCTAGGTGCTAGCACCCCGGAGATTTTAGAAGCTCCAAAAGGATCCTAATGTTTAGACACACCCAATACCATGTGTTTGAAATGTGTCAAATATACCATGGGCGGGGGTATAGCCCGAAAAAAACGACAAACCCCAAATGCTATGTAAAAAAATCATTCAGGGGTTTTTCTCTAGGTCGTAGGGTACAAAAGCGCTAGAAACCATGGGCAATGTTAGCAGCGTTTTAGTTCCGATGCAAACAGCACCTCCAGAAACTCCAAGAATCGTTATCGGACTGAAGCGTTAAAAAAGATAATCGGGGAAAAAAGTCTAATGGATCTATCGCAAGGTGAGTTCTTGAAATAAATCTTTATTAGATTTGGTTGTTGTTGGGGAATTGTTTGAAAAGCGTGGGATGTTATAGAAATATTAAACAATCATTAGGATCAGTATGCTTACCGTATAACAAGGCAATATTAGCTAAAGTGATTATAGCTTTAATATTGTCGAATGTTTTATAGATTCTGAAGCATTCACGCAGATACTCCGAGGTATAACTGAGCTCGAATCATCCCATGGGGCTCCGAAACAAACGCCTGCCCTGAATTGTCAACGTAAGTAAGCTCCAAGAATTCCATACATAAAAATATTTATACCTTAAAAACAAAAAGTGTGGGCATCTTATATTAAAAGTTATTTTATATGTTTACAGAGGACCTAAAGCCTAGAAGGTTAAACGATGCCCTATGGAGCCTGAACGGTTTCTGCGAAGCATATGACTACGAGACAATTCTGCCCTACTCCCAGGATGTATTTACCCAAAAGCAGCGAACAGAGACTTTAAACGGCAGGTCAACTCCCCTTGGCCAGGACAACGTTGTCCCCCATATTTCTAAACACCAAAGGATAATTAGTGCTCAGATCCACAGTTCCGCTTCACCCGAACAATTCTACTTGGCCGATATTCACGAGACGTCGTTCCAAGGACTAGGTATGAATCAATTATATATTATTATTTATATATATTATTATTTTAATATTTATATATTTTTTTTATGCCGGAATATGTTAAAACAAGGCCTAATGCTGTTTTTTTGTTTGTTTTTTCAGGCTCCCCATCTACCGGACCTGCAGATGTTGTAATACAGGTTGAACAAACACAACAGTCCCTGGTTTCAGAGCTTCTTCAGAACAGCCCTCGTCAAAAAAGCCGAGGTATTTAATTAATGTATTGTTAATATATAGGCTTATATCTGAAATGTATTTGGCATTTTTAACATATTTTAGGGTTAATAACCTATTTGTGTATGTATTATTTTTATTTCAGACTCCTCACCGGCTTATGAACACAACGCACAAACATCGGAGGATGCCCAGACAAGCATCCCCGAGGAGGCTCCAAAGACACCAGCGAAACCTGATGATGTCAAAGATTTAAATGACATTTCTGAGGTAGACGATTTGATGTTCTGTGAAGCTGCCAACCTTCTTGAATCGGCCAATTCTGTGGGGGAAACAGCAGATTCTGAAATAGACCAAGAACGTTTTTTCAAAGCGTTTACCCTGGGTTTAAAATCACGAAAGGCTCTACTCCAGAGGCGCATGTGTATTCTACTCGAGCATCAATACAATCAGGATGTGTCATTCTGGCGTAGCGAGCTACCCCGTATGTTAAAAAACATTAGGGCTAAAACAAGCAAATACCGCCGTTAAAAAACACACATGTAAACACACACACACACACACACACACACATCCTTAATTAGACAGATGGCGCCCCCTATAGACCAAAGTGAGACAATTGAAACACTCTTAGCCAGGATCCCTACAGAGCTCCAAGATATAGTTAACCATATGAATGATTCGGGGGTAATTGACATAATGACAATAGATGAAAATCTATTATCCCAGATTCCCTCCGAACTCATAGACATTATTACACGTATGAATGAGTCAGGGCCTTCCGAGGAAAACATGTTAACACAGATTCCCGAAACCATCATATCTCTAATTACCCAGCTTAACGCGAGCCCTAGGTTTAATTCGGCCCCACAGACACCTCTAAGACAGCCTTTAACAACATTGTCCGAAGAGTCTGAAAGTCAATATGATGTTTTTGAACAGTTGGACAAATGTCTAGCAAATCTGGAGGGGGGCGGTCTTGAGATCAGTGTACAGAACGAGAGCGCTAGGTTTAATTCGGCACCCCAGACACCTATAAATCAGCCTTTAACACCAATGTCCGAAGAGTCTGAAACCCAATACGATGTTTTTGAACAGTTGGACAATTGCCTAGTAAATCTGGAGGGGGGAGGTCTTGATCGAAGTGTACATGTTTTGCGTCGAAATAAATTCAACAATATTGAGGTTCGCCAGTTTTTCAATTTCGCATGGGGGGGTCAGATTCGGGAATATGCTGTGTTTTACGTAATGCTTATGGACACTTTGAATGAACTGTTAGCTAGGATCAGAGATTATAGCGAACCTAGGGATCTCTTACAGTTGGAAATTTGTGGAGACAGTCTACAGAGCAAGGTATCGCTTATTTTACAGAATGGTGAAGCAGAGCTTGAACAATTTGTTAAACTGCTAGAACGCCTTGTACAGTCAAATTTAAACGTGCTAGCAGATAGGACCCTCGAACTTGTAGTACAATTAGTACGCCAACCACAAGGGGGCGGGGGTCAGAGACGAAAGCTCGAGAGTTTAATGCAGTCCGAAATCATAAGCAATAAAAGGGCCTATCTCATAAACGTTCACAATCCAGGTAATAAGCTATGTTTTGCCATAGGTTTGGCCCACTTACTCAGCCCCGGATGTACTGATCAAGCCGCGTTACATAAAGCTCTCGAGCTACAAACTGCGGTGGGTCTCGGTATACAGGATGCTGTGGCTTTCTCAGACATAGTCAAATTTGAAAACTTTCTGAACATCAAGATTGTGGTTTTGTACCACAGTAGGGCTAATGACGCTCTCCTCAAGTTCCAAAATATACCCGAACCACATCCTAAGACTATGTACTTTTATGTGCAAAATGAGCATTACTATGCCGTAACTAACATCACAGCCTTTTTAGGCGCGCCATATGTCTGTCCAGCCTGTCATACCGGCTACACACGCATGGGGGGGCACTCGTGCCGTTACAACTGTTCAGTATGTCTGGATAAACATTGCCCTATGCAGCCGCTAAACTTGACCCCCTGTGCGGATTGTCACCGCACATGTCGTTCGGCCTACTGTTACGAAAAACACAAAACTGAAACATGGCATCCCAAGGCATGTAAATCTGTAAGCAGTTGTGACATTAACAAGAAATGTCCAAAATGTCATTGCAATTACAACCTTAAAATAGATAGCCCTAAACCTCATGTTTGTGGAATTATACACTGCCCAATCTGTAAAGGTCCTTTGAAAAGCAGAGACGCGGAAGCAGTTCAAGAAGTAACACATGAGTGTTACATTCAGCCCTTGGCTGAAGATGAACATACAGAGAAATATGTGTTTTATGATTTTGAGACAACTCAGCAATCAGGGGTTCATTTGCCTATTTTTGTGTCAACCATGACTTTCAAGGGTGAAAAATGGTCGGCCGAGGGACCCGATTGTGCCCGACTCTTTCTAAAACATTTTAGAAAAGCCCAGTACAGAAACTTCACGTTTATAGCTCACAATGCTAGGGCCTATGACTCCTATCTGCTTCTGAACCCTTTGATACAGCAAGGCGTGGCACCCAGTGTCATAGCTCAAGGGAGTAAAATATTATGCTTTGTTGACCCCGCCTTCAAACAGAGATACATTGACAGCTTAAGCTTCTTACCCATGAGATTGGCTCAAATGCCAGAGGCCTTGGGTTTTGAAAACTCTGTCAAAGGCTATTTCCCTCATTTCTTCACATCTGAGGAGAATCTACATTATATAGGATCTTATCCAGCCCCCGAAATGTACGGGTGTGATCAAATGTCTCCCAAAGAGCGTGAGAGATTCATGACATGGTACGAGACCGTAAGACATGGCACTTTTGATTTCCATAAAGAGATGGAATCATACTGTGACAATGACGTTGTTATACTTCGTGAAGGATGCCTCAGATTCAGAGAAGAGGTAATCAAAGATGCGGGCATTGACCCCTGGAGCTGTACAACTATTGCATCAGCGTGCATGAAAACCTATCGTACACACTATCTAACTCCTGAATCTATAGCTATCCCATCGCCAGACAACTACCGACGCCAATTCAAGGCCTACTCTAGTGGTTCCATTCAATGGTTGGAGTACTTGGCCCAGGATAAAGATATTTTTATCCAACATGCTTTGAATCGGGGGGAGAAGGCTTTTGGGCCTTACCATGTAGATGGATACACACAGATTGACGGGGTTGAGACAGTGTATGAGTACAACGGTTGTTTCTTCCACGGTTGTAAATTATGCTTTGTCCCCCACACCTTGTGTGTCCTAACCCAAAAGACTTTTGGGGAAATGTACCAAGAGTTTCAAGACAAACTGAATTCTTTAAAGGCTACTTACGGGTTAAAAGTTGTGGTTTTGTGGGAGCACGAATGGACAGCCCTCAAAAAGGCAGATCCTAGTGTTAAGGCCTTCCTTACCCATTATGACCCTCCAGAGCCCCTGGAACCGCGACAGGCCTTGTTTGGAGGCCGGACCAATGCTTTGACATTGCGTTATGTAGCTCAACCCGACGAGACAATAGGCTATGTAGATTTTACATCCCTATATCCTCATGTAATGAGTTCCTCATTCTATCCTATAGGGCATCCTGAAATTATTCACAGCGACTTTGACGAACCCCAAAATTATTTTGGTTTAATCAAAGCGACTGTCTACCCTCCTAGGGGGCTGTTTATACCTGTGTTGCCTTACAAGGGTCCTAAAGGAAAACTTTTCTTTCCCCTTTGTCGCACATGCTGTGAAAACCACAACCAGGAAAACCCCTGTGATCACACAGATCAAGAAAGAGCCCTGACCGGTGTATGGGTCACTGTAGAATTCTCTAAGGCTTTAGAGAAGGGGTATCGTGTGGCCAAAATCTTTGAAGTGTGGAACTTTTCCAGGAAATCAGACACACTTTTTAAAGAGTACATCAAAACCTTCTTGAGATGCAAGCAGATGGCTTCAGGCTATCCTGCATCGGTCACAGATCAAGAAAGTAAAGACCAGTACATTCAAGACTACCATGACAGAGAAGGCATACTTCTTGACCCTGACAGAATAGAGGTCAACAAAACCAAAAGAAATGTGTCGAAATTGTACTTGAACTCCCTTTGGGGGAAATTAGCGCAGAGATGCAATATGCTAACAACTTCGATCATTAAAGACCCCGAAGAATTTTTGGAATTTGTTTTTTCGGACCAATACGAAATTTCACATTTTTCCTTCTTGAGTCAAGACATTGCCTTGGTGCAATGGAGGCGCCACCAAAAGTGGGTTCTACCCCCGGGTAATGTAAATGTGTTTCTTGCAGCATTTACCACAGCCTATGGCCGCCTTGAACTGTACACCCTCATGGAACAGCTTCAGAGGCGGGTTCTTTACCACGACACAGACTCTGTGGTCTATGTAAGCAAACCGGGGGATTGGACCCCCCCACTTAGCAACTATCTTGGGGGTTTAACGAGTGAACTCGAAGAGGGTGACCATATTACAGAATGGTCCTCATGTGGTCCAAAAAGCTATGCTTTTAGGACTAAAGCCAATCACGTGGTGTTGAAAGCCAAAGGCGTGACTCAAAACTATGAAAATGCACCGCGTGTAAACTTGGAATCAATCACGCGCTTGGTCGAGGGGTTCGTAAAGGACAAGAATAGTGACTTGGAGATTTTGAGCTCCTACAACAAAATAGTGAGGGATAAAAAGGGGTTCCATCTAAGAAACGCACCACTCACTAAAAGATTCAGGGTAGTCTATGACAAGAGACAGCTATTGCCTGACGGTACCACATTGCCCTTTGGCTACTGACTTATGCTACAAGCCCCAGTGTGTCTTAAAGCTTAAGATATTATGACTGCTGTCGAGGGTTTTGACCCCCGGCTACAATTGCCTTTTTCAGCATTAATTGCCGGCCCTTCAAACAGTGGCAAAACTTTTTTTGTAAAAAGTATTTTAGAGAATTCTGAACATGTGTTATCTCAAAAGCCTGACAATATTGTATGGTGTTATTCATGTTACCAACCTCTGTATGATGAATTATTGAAGACAATAAAAATCAAGTTTGTTGAAGGAATACCCGATTCTCTGTCTGATGATGAACTTCTCCCCCCACATGTAAATAATCTGCTGGTTTTGGACGATATGCTATTTGCTGGTAGCGAACACCCTGAAATTGCACGAGCTTTTACCCAATATACTCATCATAGAAACCTGTCCGTGCTTTACTTGGTCCAGAATGTGTTTCACCAAGGTAAAAATAGTCGGACCATTAGCTTGAATGCCAACTACATGGTATTGTTTAAAAATCCTAGAGATAAACTGCAAATTAGCACTCTAGCTCAGCAGATGTACCCTGGACGGAAATCATACTTTATGGAGAGCTATGAGGACGCTACCAAAGAGCCATTTTCTTATTTAATCGTGGATTTAAAAGCAAATACTCCAGAACACCTTAGGCTACGTACAGGGCTGTTTCCGGGGGAGAGGCCTGCTGCATACCTTCCTAAAAAGTAAACGCTATGTCTCTGCGTTTAAAAAGAAACCTCCCCCTCTTGAGAAGGCTAGTAGGTTCTACAGCTAAAGAACGGAAGGCCATCTTGGGTCGCTGTTCTTCAGATCTCATATTAGCCCTATGTGAGATTGCTTTGAATCTTCTCAAAGGACGCATTCCACTCACCCTGAACCAATTGAAAAAATTAAGGAGACAAAAGACAGCGATCAAACTCTTTGCCAATAAAAGGGCCAGTCTTCAAAAGAAAAGACATAGTATACAACAGTCTGGGGGTTTTCTTCTACCTTTACTCAGTATAGCCGTGCCCTTCATCACCAGCCTTATTGCGGCCAGACGTGGTGGTTGAACACGTGGGTGTGATGGCCACTAAAATGTACTTGGTGCCTCAACAAGAGTTGGATAGACTTAAAAAACAAATGCAGGGTCCTGAAGATATCAGACAAACAGCGGAAAATGATTTGGATACGGCCATGAAGGATGTTTTGAACCGAAAAGGATTGAACCCCTATGATAAGATTCAAAAATACACAAACCTAATGCAAAGGTATTTGACTCGGGTAAAGCAAGGGGAGAGAGAGACTAACCATTTAACCCTTTCCCTACCGGACCCTTTAACAGATGTCGAACCTAACGATAGCCATGCCCCTGTAAGGCCTGTACCGTCGATCTTACCTAGTGGCGATAATATGTCGGGTGAAGCTCAAATGCCATTTGAAGATAAAGTTATGCATGACCTACTGACACATGTGCCTTTACGTAACAGGAAGAATGTTAAATACATTATGAACAAGATAAAAGACTCAAAGGGGATAGCTGCTTGGAACGACTCTGGAGAGTTTATCCTTCAGGGCTCTGTGGTTAGGGGGTCCCATATGCAGGACTTGCTTAAAAGTACCACGGCTGCCCACAAGGTTGCTGATGACCGAAGGCCTCCCGGCTGGCGTCAGTTTCTTAAGGCCCTGGCAATCCTCAACATCCCCCTCTCCGGTGTACCCAACCATAAGCTTCGTCAACAGATTCAAGCTTTAAAACAAAAGCCTTCAACGAGATACAGCACCCCTAAAGATGCCCCAACGACACCGGCCCCATATGAAAGCGATGATGCTAACTCATTTACTCCCATGAACGTCTCAGGACCTTTTCCTAAACCCGATCTCTCGGCGTGGTTAGACTTTTGAAAATGACTTTTGAATGACTATGATTAAATTCAATAAATTTTTTATTTGAAAAATAAGCAAGTTAACATTTGTGGCATTCTTGAAACATATGACGTGAGCATACGCCTTGATTACGCGTTCTTAAAGGACACACATTTGAACACTTTTGATATTTTCTAACAAAACAAGATACAAGGTTATCATTACTTCTTAAATCATCCTTATAAAGAGACATAACATCTTCAAAAGAAACTCCCCGGGCTCTTTGGCACAGGTAAAATACACAGTGGTGACCGCATGTAGTGGAAAGGTTATCTTGCACTTGTTTGATGTTGTAGTAGATCTTTGTACCGTTTAGGGTCAAAAAATCTTTAATAGATTTAGGGAAATGTGAAAAACCGGGGGGAAAGCCATAGGAATCAAAAAAAGTTGAGATTTTTCGTCCACCTTCCTGTTCTAATGTCATAGCTAGCCAATGTTCACCAGGCATGTGTTTAGGATGGGTATTGACAATAAACATTGCAGGCCTCTCAGACCATATCTCCATAGGTAATTCATCACAAGCCAACACTCCACAAAATTGTTTTCCAATCAAGCGGCTCATGAGCCCGTCCAACTCTTGGGTATTCATGTCTTTGTTCAAAGGTCCTTAATAATAATCCACTAAGACCTGTCTTCGGGCATTCACTTCCAAGATTGAATCAGAGCATGCGTAAACAATCATGCTAACTGTACAGGTTAAAGGTGTACGGAAACGCATTTCCAGCCTGAGGTTACCTTGGGACACCACAGACAGATTTCCTGAGGTGTCATCATCAGGTGATAAATTGAAAGCATACAATGTGTAACCCTCTGCAAAATCATTTCTGTCAATAGGTAAAGAGAGATCTTTTAGATGTCGCCCTGTAGCCAGGAATAGATTGTAAAATTCTCGCACAGATATGTTGTTATTAAATTGTGGTTGGAAAGCCTTCGCCGGAACCTGACGTCCGTCCTGACAGAGCGCTACATACTCTGCATTGAAGTGCTGAAAATTAAAGGGGTTTTTATCTAAACTTCCCGTATTAGAGGCGTGATCAACCAGACCTATAACCACATATCTAGGTAAAGGGCCTAGAAATAGGTTTTCTTGACTGCAGATTCTACTGCCCACAGGTATGCTAAAGGTTTTCATGGTAATTCTTTGGAGAGGGTAAAGGGCATTTCCTTTCATCAAAGCATGTGAGTGACCCAGGCGCACGGCCGGAGATACAGATACTTTTTTAATAAAAAGGGTTGCCCCCAACACTTTCAAACTAAAATCCCCGTCTTGGGGAGACATCAGGCAAAAATCATCCTTGGCCCTGGTTAATTTTAATCTTAAATCAACCGAATTTAAGAGTAACCGTTCTTGAAAGAAAATGTCAGAGTGTATAGGGCCTAGCAAATGAAACTCTCGAGATTCGGCGCAGTAGCGAGCTCGTGCCGCTAGTCCTTTGTTTGCACCGGTGGAAGGGTCTGTCGATTCCATAGAGGCTCCTGCAGTATCCTTGCTAAACAGCCCGGCGCTAAATTGGGTTTTGAGAGTGTCTTCGGAGTAGTTTAGTAAACACTCCATGATGGCTCTATAAGGGTATGTAGCGCTGCTTTGACTGATTAGGCGTTCACCCAAAGTCACATCAACTTGGGAGAAAATGGTGGCCAAGGGGTAATTAATGAGACTCACTTTGGCATCGTCTGCAATATTAGACCCATCTCTTTTGGTCACTTTTAGACGTAAATGCACCAAGGTGTTGTTGAGGTCCAGATAGTTGTCACCATGGCCTGGTATGAAAAATTCGATAGGTCCGTTATCGGTAATAGCAGAGAGAGGGGCTATCTCCACATAACTGGATCTATCTATTGAATGCTGCGTTAACGGTGCCGTGAAAAGATCAAGTTCTGTCTTTATAGCTTCAGAGGACATTCGATGTAAAAGAGCCATGTCACTTATTCTTTTAGAAAATACTTCCTAGTATTCTTTTAGCCTGTTTTGGTACAGACCTCCTCACTTTACCCCGTCTTTGACTTACTGAGGTTCTTTTAACAGTTAACCGCCGCTTTTTAGGTGCAGGTCTACGCCTTAAACCAGGAGGTCTCTTTTTTGGCCTTCGAGACAATATCATAAGCCCCGAGCCTTCTTGATGCTCCACCTCTGGTGACGCCCTTCGGGTCATAGCATTGGCTACAACCTCACTTACTATATTTTTAGCCGCTGATTTTAAATGTGGTTTGGCTATGCTGAAGCCTCTCTTCATAAACGGTAAAACCATCCTGAAGAGGTTACGGAATATACCTCCTATCCCCGAACCATACATTGTCGGCGCTCCATGATATCCTGGTAGTCCATTACCCACTTGATCCACATAGTATGAAACATAACGGTTAGGGTCGAGCTGATGGAGCTCCATAACCCTTTTATTTGTATTATGTTTATAAATATAATACAGCTATTATATATGTAGAGAGGTTTTGGTGGGTCTAAAGTGGAGTTTTACAATCGTTTTACCATAAGTAAATTCAATGTTTTCGTTCTGATCCGTTTTAAGCTCAACCAGAATGTTTTCAATATAGTTCTTGCTGACATGTACGTAGTGCGGCTTGTCATAATTGACAGTGACGATGTCCCCATCCTTGCCGTCTATATGAACTGTTCGCAGGAGGGGGACACAGCTGTCTCCGACCCTTTGATAGGTTATGATGTCGGTATAGACAAATATGTTGTAAAAGCCTGCATGTATATCCGCAGGGAATGGGAATAATTTATCGTTCACATACGTCCATTTATTGGGACCCATCCCCAACATGTAGGATAAATTACCGCTGGTCTTTATACCTCCGTTAGCAGGCCCTGAGATTTGTATCCTTTTATGGATTGGATTGTAGAATAGGAATATTTCCATCTTGTTCAGGGTTAGGTGTTCATTCAACTCTGAGACGATCCTGTCGACGGTTCTATAGAAACCTTTTTTAAGCTTAATAAGTTTCGCAGGTTCCGAGAACCTTTTGCAATAAAAATCACGGTCCTTAGCTTTGATATTATACCAACTATGGGGGTATGTAATCTCGCTGAGACCTACTTCCCAAGCCTCTGATAACTCTATAGGCTTTGGAAAATTGGTTGTATACTTCGAACTCTGATTATTCCGATATATCTGTGCCGACGCATTACTGGGGAGAGTCAGGTAGAAGCCGCTGTGTTCCATGATGCCCAACTGTGTACACGCGAATGATGCGCTAGTTATCATGACTAGGGGTTTAAATTAACCCCCGTTGCCTCCACCACATCCTGCTCCAATACCCAACTGTTGAACTTTTGAGGCCAGTTTTTCCAGCGGACCAGCAACCATTTTTTACCCTTTTCTCTCTTCTGATCTAGAATCTCCTCCACGTGAAAGACTTTGTCTTTACCCAACTGGACCTTCTGTAATTCCTTCTCATAAAAAGATCCCTCTATAAGATCCCCGTCATAATCTTTTAATTTGTAGACCGGCGGAATGCGTGGCAGACATTCGGTAACGGTAAACAACTCCGAGCTAAAGCCTTGTTCGTATTTTTTGTCGAAAACACCCCTCAACTTTGATATACGCACCAAGTCACCCACTAGGAATTTAAAAGTCATTTTTTTCTTACGGCGAAGTGGGAACAAACCATACATATTTTTAAAGACTTGAAAAGAGTTTTCCGAAGAGACCTCCGAGGGCTTCATACGTATAGTCTTATGGTAGCTGTGGTTGTAACCGTTTACTAAATCCTGAACTATGTCTGTATATCGGTTGGTGTTGTGAGCTGTAAAATAGCGCCACATCCGCTCTTTCAAAGTCCTATTAAAGCGTTCCACAACCGAAGCTTTCAAATCAGAGCCTGTAGCAAAATGTACTATATTATACTTATTCATTAGCTTCTGAAATGTTTGATTAAAAAATTCTTTTCCGCCATCCGTCTGCACTTTCTTGGGGGCGCCTCCTGCCTTCAAGATCGATTCAAAGGCCCTGGTCACCTCTGCCCCGCTCTTATTTTTTAACACCCTTACATAGGCTAATTTAGAGAAAATATCTATAACCGTTAGCATGTAGCGATTTCCATCATTTTTATCGGCAAGGGACTGCATGTCACATAGATCCGCCTGAAATTGGGATAATGGATGCGTAGAAAAAACTCTATTTCTTGGAAAATGTTTTCTTACAGGTTTATGTAGAGTGTAGGCATCTTGCTCTGATAACCATTCATTCACTTTAGCATCGCTTAACAGACTACCTGTTTCTTCGACTATAGCTCTCTGTAAACGCTCTTTACCCCCATAAGACCCGGGGTTAGAGGGATTATAATATATGTTTTTCAACAGCTGCTCAGCCATCCTTCTTGCCTCTCTGAGGTACAATAACTGTAATGAGCCACTTTCATATAACGACAACATTTCAGTTTGTGAATTTTTATTTTAAGAATGCAACAATTATTACGTATACAGACAATTCAGGATTTGTTGCAAGATACAAGTCCCCGTTTTCTCAACAATCACAGCATGCAACACCCTGTATATATTGTTTAGATTTACAGGTTTGTTTCGCTGAATTTTTAAAACACACACGTCTGATATATAAGTATATAAACAACAAATATGATACACATTCACATTAAAGGGTGGTTCAAACAAATAATGTAAAATCTTAGCCAAAGTTATTTCTAGTTCTTCAGAATCCTCAACAAGCCTTGATACCATATGTGACCATTGTAAACTCTCGCCCGTATGTCGGACATGTTTCATGATTTGCTCCATTTTTAACACACGCTCTACAATAACCCCTGTATTGTGGGTTGTGTAGAACTTTACATTGTTCACTTTATTTTCAATAATCTGATGCATAACATTTGTAAGGTCTCTCAAAAGAAAAAATGTATTTATTCGCTCAAACATCGTAGACACATAGTTACCCATAGCTCTAAATAAACAAAATGTCACTCGGTCTCTTGGGATTTATTGAGCCAGAAAAGCATCACATCAGCCATCACAGCTTCCCTGTATTTGTTGTCGTCCACCAGGGTGTGTCGGATTTCTTTGAGTTTCTCATGGATGAAGAGGGCCTCCTTCAGTTCATGTAGGAAGGCTTCGGTTACCCCGTAAACTCTAGGGATAGACGGCGCAATACCCATAGACTCCAGGGCGATGACCAGCGCTGGTATAAAACGGCAGGACCACAGTCTTTTCACCAGCTCCTCAAAATGATTGAAAAAGTAGTATCTAGGAGGGTCGTAGAGGCAAGGATGACGACGCTGGCTGGGATGATTGATCTCACAGCCGATGCATTTTTCTCGTATATATTCGCCAATCACCACGTTTAAAAGTGTAGCTACAGAGGCCTTGATTGTATCCACAAAAACAGTACTGGCCACCCCATCAAACACATCCTCAGGCTGGGTAAATGTCGGGGGTGTCACGGGTCTTGCCAGGGGTGCGTAGAGTGTAGGGCTTCGTGGCATAGAGTCTTTAGTGTCGGGCCCCCATGACGTAGTGGCTTCCTCGTAGATGGTCTGGAGATCCATGGTGTATTCTGAAATGAAGAACTGTCTGCTTTTTTTCTTTTTATTGTAGAACAAGGCCCTTGGGTATCTGGGGGGGCGGGGTTAAAGCATCCGCTTACTTAGTTTTCTTCTGACGCTGTATCTTCTTGAGGCTCTTTTGCATCGTAATCTTTACGATTCGTATATATTATGCACTTCTTTAAATGAACAAGGCTCTGACGCTGTTGGCTCTGTACAAAGAGAGCATCCAACGGTTGCAACATTTTCAATTCCAGTACATCCCAACTGTTAAAAGGAATAAGCAGACGCAGTCGGGTATCCCCAGTCAGGCCACCACCCCTAAGTTTGTGGTTCGGATTGCCTCGGTGCCGATATAGAACTCCACGCTGCCGCACGGTCGGCCATTCTTTCTTTGTATTTTCACCCTGTGAAATATTTGTCCTGAGGAGTCCGGGGTACCTTCCCAACGGGTCTCGTGGCCCGTGAACACACTATACCCCTTGGTGATAAGGCTCAGTTCAGGACACACAACCTTGCGAAAAACCGACCAGTCTTCAACACCATATTCCAAGCCTACAGTCTGGTCTGTATATTCTTCTCCTTCATCTACCGTATAGAGGGTCACTCTACAGGCCAGGTAATCAAACCGATACCCCCACTGCTGGCCATTAGACATCAGCACTTGATCTGTCAGAGCATGTGCTGGCGGTATTTGGGTTCTATACACATTAAAAAAACGTTTTTTTGGCGCATCATATATTGCTGGTTGATACTTTGCCCTTTCTCTATGGGCAACCCGAAGGCCTGTTTCAGTTGTTACAGTCATCACTGCTTTGGTACCGAGCCCAAATTCCATGGTTATTCTTAAGATCTTGTGCACTCTTAAACAGGTATTGTTCAGCGGCTTTATAAGGGGCCTTAACCAACCCAAACCGTGAGAAACAGTAAACAGGTTGACCTGACACATGGTCACTTACTCAACCCAGGGGCAATGCACCCTTCTACATGACATAGGGTCATAAATCATTACATAGGGTCATAAATCAGGCTTGGGTCATCAATCATTACGGCCTGTCAAAGGGACCCTTACTCACCCCATAGCCCCCACCTAACCAGGCTTGTCTATCAGGCTTGGGTCATCAATCATTAACGGCCTGTCAAATGGACCCTTACTCACCCCATAGCCCCCACCTAACCAGGCTTGCCTGGCCAGAAGACATGCACACGTCATCACTACATAGGGTTCACATAGAGTTCACATAGGGTCATCAATCAAAATTTTGACCCGTGACATCTACTCTATTCTCTCT